>NC_053143.1:29109086-29427008 GCF_016808335.1 Panicum virgatum | reverse complement strand
AAATACATACTCTGGCAAAAGATCTCAAAAATTGCAGCAAAGAGTCCCCATGTGTGTTACCCAATAAGTTTGTGGCTGGAGGTATAATCTCTAAGCTGCCACCTTCTTAGAGGGACTTTGCTACTTCTCTAAAACACAAGAGACAGGAGTTCACAATAGATGGACTCATAGGGACTCTTGATGTTGAGGAGAAGGCGAGAGCAAAGGACATACGTGGGAAAGGAGTTGTTGGTGCTTCAAGTGCCAATCTTGTTCAGAAGAACAACTCCCACAAGAACAAGAAAAAGCCACCGCAGAACCAACCAAAGACTAAGAAGACAACCACTTTTAAGAAGAAGAAGAAGACGGGAGCTTGCTATGTGTGCGCTAGTACGGATCACTTTGCTGCAAAGTGTCCGAACCGCAAAGGCAACGACTCCGCCAACATGGTTATTAGCGAGGAGGAACATTGGGGACGGTAATTAATTATTACCTACTGTTCTTTCAGTCTTTGGTTCACCCGAGTGGTGGGTTGACACTGGTGCTAATATTCATGTTTGTGCTGATGCTTCTTGTTCTCTTCTTACCAGACTGGTGGGACTTCCTCCTTGCTGATGGGGAACGGATCACATGCGCGTGTTCTTGGTGTTGGTACGGTAAATCTGAAGTTTACTTCGGGGAAGACCGTGCAGCTGAAGAACGTACAGCATGTCCCACCATCAAGAAGAATTTAGTCAGCGGCTCTCTACTGTGTAGAGATGGTTTCAAATTAGTCTTTGAGTCCAATAAATGTATCTTGTCTAAGTTTGGTACTTTTGTTGGAAAAGGTTATGAAAGCGGAGGCTTGTTCCGTCTTTTCTTTGTCAGATGTTTGTAATAAAATTGCATACAATGTTATTAACGTTGATGAAACAAATGTTTGGCATTCGAGGCTTTGTCATGTTAATTTTGGTTGTATGATGCGCTTAGCTAATTTGAGCTTAATTCCAAAGTTCACTTTTGTCAAAAATTCTAAGTGTCATGTATGTGTTGAATCAAAACAAACTCGTAAGCCTCATAAGACCGCGGAGGCAAGGAGCTTGGCACCCTTAGAATTAATTCATTCCGATTTGTGCGAAATGAATGGAGTGTTGACAAAAGGTGGTAAAAAATATTTCATGACTTTGATTGATGATAGTACTAGATTTTGTTACATCTATTTGTTGAAGTCAAAAGATGAAGCTTTATACTACTTTAAAATCTATAAAGCTGAAGTAGAAAACCAACTTGAGAGAAAGACCAAAAGAGTTAGGTCAGATCGTGGTGGCGAGTATTTCTCAAATTTATTTACTTTATTCTGCGAGGAACATGGTATTATTCATGAGAGGACACCTCCCTATTCACCTCAGTCAAATGGGGTTGCCGAAAGAAAGAACCGCACTCTAACGGATTTGGTTAACGCCATGTTAGATACAGCGGGGCTTTCCAAGGAATGGTGGGGTGAGGCTATATTAACTGCATGTCATGTCCTAAATCGTGTTCCTACAAAGAATAAAGAGATAACTCCATTCGAGGAATGGGAGAAGAAAGGCCAACACTGTCATACTTACGTACATGGGGTTGTTTGGCAAAAGTGAGTGTGCCAATAACCAAGAAACGTAAGCTTGGACCTAAAACTGTGGATTGTATCTTTCTAGGTTATGCTATTCACAGCGTTGGATATAGATTTTTAATAGTGAAATCTGGAGTACCTGACATGCATGTTGGTACTATAATGGAGTCCAGAGATGCTACATTTTTTGAAAACATTTTTCCCATGAGAAAACAAGTTCATCTAGACAAGAGTTCATCGAGGATGATGGCTCTGCTGAGCCGATAGAACACAATGAACATACACTTGTAGAAAATCCTGAGGAGAATAACAATGATGCTCCGAGAAAGAGCAAGAGACAAAGGACTGTAAAGTCTTTTGGTGATGATTTCATTGTATACCTCATAGATGATACACCCAGAACCATTGAAGAGGCATATTCATCTCCTGATGCTGACTATTGGAAGGAAGCAGTAAGGAGTGAGATGGATTCTATTATGTCTAATGGAACCTGGGAGGTCGTTGAACGTCCTTATGGATGTAAACCGGTTGGATGCAAGTGGGTGTTCAAGAAAAAGCTTAGGCCAGATGGTACTATTGAAAAGTACAAGGCTAGGCTTGTGGCCAAGGGTTATACCCAAAAAGAAGGAGAAGATTTCTTTGACACTTATTCACCAGTTGCCCGATTGACCACAATTCGGGTGTTACTTTTCCCTGGCAGCCTCTTATGGTCTTCTCGTTCATCAGATGGATGTTAAGACGGCTTTCCTCAATGGAGAGTTAGAAGAGGAGATCTATATGGATCAGCCGGATGGGTTTGTATCAAAGGGTCAAGAAGGAATGGTTTGTAAGTTGTTAAAATCTTTATATGGTCTCAAGCAAGCGCCTAAGCAGTGGCATGAAAAGTTTGATAGAACTTTGACCTCTGCCGGCTTTGTTGTGAACGAAGCTGACAGATGTGTGTACTATCGCTATGGTGGGGCTGAAGGAGTGATTTTGTGCTTGTATGTGGATGACATACTGATCTTTGGCACTAGCCTTAATGTGATTAAGGAAGTCAAAGAGTTTTTATCTCAAAATTTTGAGATGAAGGATCTGGGAGAAGCTGATGTTATTCTTAATATAAAACTGGTAAAAGAGATCAATGGTGGGGTGATTCTTACACAGTCTCACTATGTGGAGAAGGTGTTAAGTCGCTTTGGTTATAGCGACTATAAACCTGTCTCAACACCATATGATGCCAGTTTAATTCTTAGAAAGAACAAAAGGATAATGCGAGATCAGCTGAGATATTCTCAGATCATTGGTTCATTAATGTATTTAGCGAGCGCTACAAGACCTGACATCTCGTTTGCTGTAAGCAAACTGAGCCGGTTTGTTTCAAACCCGGGAGATGATCATTGGAAGGCTCTTGAAAGAGTAATGCGCTATCTGAAGGGGACAATGAACTATGGAATTCACTACACCGGGTACCCAAGGGTACTAGAAGGGTATAGTGATTCAAATTGGATTTCTGATGCTGATGAGATAAAGGCCACAAGTGGATATGTGTTTACACTTGGTGGTGGAGCTGTTTCCTGGAAGTCTTGCAAGCAGACCATCTTAACGAGGTCAACTATGGAAGCAGAACTCACAGCATTAGATACCGCCACTGTTGAGGCTGAGTGGCTTCGTGAGCTCCTTATGGACTTGCCGATAGTTGAAAAAAAACCGTTACCGGCAATCCTAATGAACTGTGACAATCAAACAGTAATTGTCAAGGTGAATAGTTCTAAGGATAACATGAAGTCATCTAGACATGTGAAAAGGCGGTTGAAATCTATCAGAAAATTGAGAAACTCCGGAGTTAGAGCCCTGGACTATGTTCAGACGGCTAAAAATCTGGCAGATCAGTTTACAAAGGGTCTTCACGAAATGTGATAGACAATGCATCATGGAATTGGGCTTGAGACCCACGTGAGTCATTCTATAGTGGAAACCTGTCCTATGTGATCGGAGATCCCCGTGAATTAGGATGTTGAAACAAACTAAAGTCTGACTGTGAGAAGAGAACCTTTGTGAAAAGGGCTCATTCCGTGTATAAGGTGCATTTCTCTTCTAATCTGTATGGCAGGTTGGTCTATACCTTAATGTGTGCCAGGTGGTTTCTTTTAAACAAATGAGTTGTTTTCTTGAAACAAAGATGTTGTCCTACAGAACATCTGAAAGGAACACACCTATATGAGTTTGACCACTGGTCATGGTCTATGAGAATTGGGTATTCTCTAGAAACTCCTGAAGGGCCTGGAGTATGACTTATAAGCTCCAAACCGCGGGGATGCTTATGCAGCCTAGTACCAGTGTAGGGCTCTGGTCAAACTTGTTTGCACAAAACTGGTAATTCAAGGCATAGTCCATTGCACAGTTGTGAATAAGTGTAGCCTTTGTCCTAGATAGAAGTTCAACTTAACAGTCTCTGTCGAATACTGGTATATCAATGAGGGAATGAGGGTATTTCTAGTGTGGCTTGAATTTCTTGGTGGGGATTGTTGGAGTAATGGGCTTGGCCCATTCATTCTAAAACATTAAAAAATTTAAAGCCCACTATTAATGCTAGGGAATCAATGCTTAATTCCGTACCGGGAATTGAGGAGGATCTCAACCGACTTAAAAGGTGGACTTCGTGTACACCACTTGTGAAGCCGGTAAGAGGAGGACGGTGAACCACACGCACGCGCGCGCTCGCTCGCCTCGCCGAGCCGGGCCGGGCCGGGCCGTGGCCGTGGCCGTGGCCGAGGCGCGGCGCGGCGCGGCGCGGCGCGGCGCGGCCGGGCGGGCGGTGCGGTGCGGTGCGCGTGCGCGTGCGCGGCCGGACGTGACGTGCAGGTGCAGTGCGGTGCGGTGCGGCGTGGCGCGGTGCGATGTGATGGCTATTTTGCCGTTGACAGCAATTAATCGTGCAATTAAACATGCAATTAAATCTGTAATTAATGGCCATAAACCGCATCTCCTAAATGACTCTGATGGTGTCCCAGGTTAAACGATCCTGAGCACCATGAGTCACTATATAAGGAGTGCCATTCTCCTCATACATTCTGCACCAGAGCACTGAGGCAACTCGGCTCCGTCTCTTCTCCCTCTCCAGTTGCAACAACTGAGTTCCCCAACGCTAATTTCTACGCGCACAGAATTAGCGTGAGCAGGCCTCCGAAACCTTGCTCGCCTTGAGATCCTGCACGGGATAGGCGGGCAATCAGGTTTTTGGGTAACGCTTTAGCGTGACTGCTCAAAAATACTAAGGCTTTTGGCCGATTGTACGACTACTTCCTGGTGGACGAGCCGAACGACTACGTCGACTACATTCTGGTGGCCGAACGACTACGTCGAACTATATCTTGGTGACCGTTCGAGGGACTGCACTGCGAACTCTTCTTCCTGCAACCGATTTAGTTCGACTACTTCGACTAAGGCCACCGAGTAGATGTCTACTCCAGTTGGTAACAACAGCGCAGCCAATGCCTCCGGCAACGGCCCCGCTTCAGGGTACTCCCTGAAACTTTGGTTATTTATATTGTTTATGCTTATATGTGTGATAAGTATAAACATGTTCACATGTTTTTTTTTCTCCTTAAAGTCATAGAAATATTGTTTAGTTTATACATTTAATTTTGGAATTAAAATATACCGAAAATTGCCTAGATATCTAACATCAATAGCCGATGACTTCCGTACCCACAGCCAGATCCATAAGCTATATGGCCGGTGATGGATATGATGGCACAGATGATGAACATGCAGCCACGAGGGCAACAGCAACAAACCCGCTCCCGAGCCGCATTACGAGGCGCCAGTGCAACCACCAGAGCAGCAACATGCGCCACCACCACCACCACCATTGATGCAGCCGACACAGGTTCAGATTCAGCAACTGCCCATATAACAGCAAGTTGTTGCGCCCCCAAATGTTGACTGGTTAGCAACAGATAGCCGATGTGATGAGAAATAAATTCGGCTTGAAGCCCAAAGAGCTGGCATTCATGTATCGTAAGCCTTACCCTAAGGCTTATGATCAAACTGCTTTACCACACAGATATAGAGTGCCAAATTTCACCAAGTTCTCTAGATAGGACAACCGGTCTTATTAGATGGGCCGATCAAGAGATTCAATTCCACAAGTACTTCTTTGCAGAAGTACATGAGATGAAGCTCACTAACCTAACAGCGATAAGGCAAAGGAACGACGAACCTATCACTGACTACAATCCAGAGATTCAGAGATACCAGGAGCAGGTGCTTTAGCCTGTCCCTCAGTGATAGCCAATTAGCAGAATTGGCTTTTCAAGGATTGCTACCTCAATCAGGGAGAGGTTTTCCTATCAGGAATTTGAGAGCCATGTGTTGATGTTTGAGCCCCAATTTCTGGAAGGACAACATCCCAGAAGAAGGTGAATTTTGTTGGAGATTCTTCTGACTCTGAGGATGAAACAAAGATCGGCTTGGCTGAATGGACCAAGAAGAGGGAGCCAATTTCACGCCCGTTTGCCAAGAAAGAGAAGGAGAAATTTGGGTTCGACGTCACGAAGGCCGTTGGATCTTTGATCTGTTGCTGCAGGAGGGACAGATCAAACTATCTGCGAATCATACATCCCATCAGCCACAGAATTAAAGAATCGCAAGTACTGTAAGTGGCACAATTTTGTTTCTCATAGTACTTGTGAGTGCAGGGTGTTTTTGCAAGGAGGTCCAATCGGCTAACGAACAAGGAAGAATCCAATTCGATGCGCCTGAAAAGCCAATGAAGATTGACAGTCATCCTTTCCCCACCAACATGGTGAATGTGAAGGATCAGGATGCCAAAGCCGAGGCCAAGATACTGACTTTTGAATGGCCCAAGCGTTCGGGAGCCGTTGACCCAGAGCACAAGTATCGGCCGACCAACTCGGGGGGTAGGGCCGATACGAGCCAAGAGAAAGCTTAAGAAGATCTAGCCGACGCGTGACATCACAGATGCTGATCAAAAAGTACCAGCATCAGGTAGGAGAAGGAAGAACACCGATAGGAAGAGCGAGCCTGGTGTGAAGAGAACCACTAGCAGTCCCATGCTTCATGCACTGCTGGAACGAAGGTCTGCACATCCCATCGATTGATGACTGCCCTAAGTGCAATAAATCGTGTGGGGAGCGATTCCCCGTACAAGAGGCAGTGTTTCAATGGTCGAGGCCAACAGCTGATTCACATGGACAGGCCAGAGAGAAGACTGCACTCCTTTCCACGATTGGCTAGGAGAAAGGATCGATCCTCTAAGGCAACTCGAAGAAGAAGCCAATGCATGTGTGTTTGATGAGCATCCATTGGTTCGTGACAATGAGTACTAGTTCAATGCTGAGAACACTTCTCAGTGTTGTCCTGGAGGTCTGACCCGGTCACAGAAGTAGGAGATTGCAGAGGTTGCGTTATCGTGAACAGCAGCAAGAGGATCATGCTCGTGAAGAGAAGCGCCCAAAATCCCAAATACGGCGCGCAAAGGAAAAAGGACGATGTGGTAAAAACCGCATAGGTTAACGTGGTTTTTATTTTGCCGATGGAATTCAAGGCTCCATGATGAAGTGGAGTAGGCCATGGCACAATTTTCTCTTGATCCTATGCAAGCAACATTTGACAAACCAGATGACAAGGAATGCAAGCATCTGAGGCCATTATTCCTCAAAGGATATATCAACGACAAGCCAATAACCAAGATGATGGTTGACGGAGGAGCTGCTGTTAATATCATGCCATATGTTACATATCAGAAGCTTGGGCTGGGTGAAGAAGATTTAATTCAGACTGACGTGATGCTCAAGAATTTCGAGCGTGTAGTTTCTCCAGCCCGGGGGGCGATTTGCGTTGACTTGACGATTGGAAGCAACATTTTTCATCATCAACGGCAAGGGTTCGTACAACACACTCTTGGGCAGAGATTGGATTCATGCCAACTGCTGCATACCATCTACCATGCGTCAATGCATCATCTGGTTATTGAAGACTGTGGAAGTCGTACACAGCAGATTCGTCCTTCAACATTGCAACAACTAATTCTGAAGTTTGGCATGGTCTTGGATTGAAATGCATATCAGGTAAAACCTAAGAAGGTGAAATCTTGAAAATGGCTGATTTCAAGTTGGATGCAATCCAAGAAATCGGCTTGGAAGAGTTGTCCTAAACATTTGCTAGGATGCGAGTCATAGCTGATACTGTGTATCACCTTTAGCATAAAAGATGTAAAGGAAGAAGGTACATGTCTGTTGTAACAGCCAATTGTTTGAAGCATCGGTTACTCCATGGCCAATATGATATGTATCGCCCTTAGTGCAAAAAATATCCACAAACATGGTTGTGCTTTGATCAGATTGATTTAATGGTATCTTGTTTGGTTATCGGGAAATCGGCTAGAGTATCTTATGAAGATGGAGGAATTGATAGATATCTCTTGGTTCTTTACTTCCTTGTCACCAGTGAAGGAGGAAATTATTCTATATGAATTCAACTGTTCATGGCGCAAATATCAGGCCTGGGATATGTATCTTTTGGCGGATTGCTTTCGATGAATAGAATTTTGTTCCTGGAGAATTTTCCTAGTTTTGGTGGCAAACTTTCTGTGATCAATCTGGTCTATTGATGAGAAGTGAGGTATCCTTCGGTATAAATCAGTAGATCAGTATCACAGTTCAGTAATTGGGAAACCTCTTGGAATTCTATTTTGAAGAACTATTCAAAGTTCAATTCTTCGTTGCTTTCAGCTGATTGATTTTGGTGTCATTAAATTAACGTTTCCCTGATGATTATTTGTTGATTTGATACCAAAGATTTCATGGGTTAGTCAGTGAGACTCCAATTGGAGGATAGAAGATATCAAGTCAACCAATGTGAATTTGATTTTGCTTCTAGATCGTTTCTTATGATATTTGAATAATCATTGATTCTTTGGATAAGAATTTCTCCAAATATTGGTGCTAGTGCAATTTCTATGCAATTCAGAAGAATCTTTAGGGAATTAACAAGGATCCTGGCAGATCGGTATTCAAGCATCCATGAAAGCAAGTATTTGATCCTTAAATCATTTGATGGAAAAACTGAATTGCGTTGATAAGCAGTGTAGAAGTTAATTTCCAGGAGTTATGGTTAGTATGCACAAAAGACATAGGCAGATGAAAAGGAAGCCCATTTCTTCATTAAAATTATATTTACAAAAGGCGATATATAGATTAGGCTATTACATCGGCTGCTTCCTACCACTACCCTAGTCTACTCATCATCAAGGAAGACATTGTTGATTACGGGTTATCAACATTAACCTCCTCTCCAATGATGGTGGGGATGTCGTCGAGGTTGTCGACGAGCTCCTCGAAGTCATCCCGCACCTCGCCCTCGGAAAAGATGAGATGCAGGGTCTGGAGGTCATTCCTGGACAGGGTCTGCAGCCACCACGAGGGCGACAGCAGGCCCCCCTAGTGAACTCTGTGACCGGCGACTTCCCGGATACGAGAAGGGATGTCGTGCCAGCGGGTGGCGATGGTATTGCTCCTGGCATTCACCGCGGCCGTGGCGATGGCTGTTGCATCATAAAGGGCTTGGATTTGGGATTCTAGGGCTGAGACAAAAAGACAGAGGGGGATCAATCAAACATTGAGGCTACATCAGAAGAGGGGTTTCCTTTTAGCAGAAGGAACTTACCCGCCACCCTTGTATCGGCTGCGAGAATTTGGGCACGGACATCCGATGTCTTGTTCTCGACAGCTAATTGCCCCGCCCCGCGTGAGCTACTTCCTAGTAGGTTTGGAGGCGCTCGGTTTTCTTGGCCTCCGCGGAATAGTTCGGGGTTTGCTGGTTAGCGCGCGAGCGCCAGGAGGCCAGTTAACAATCGATTTCCGACAATACCCAAAAGTTTCCTTTTTTGGATTCCGTGATATTCCCTTTCTCCTTCTAGTTTCTGCGGTGTGCGGTCCACAAGCGCAAATCCAATTTCGTGGTCGCTCCTCCCGAGCCATCCTAGCGAGCGACGGACAACGGCTCCATGTGCCCCCCACATCGCACCCACTCCGCGCGCACCACAACAGCACATGTTTGTACTTGATTTTTTTTTCTTTATTTTTTTTCATTTTTCATTTTTCCATTCAGTTACTTTTTCTTTTGGCATAGGAACATTTAGTATTTGTACTCATGTGAATCCTTTACGTGCATAATCGATATACATAAGTTGTCCAATAAAATTCGAATTCAAGTTATAACAAAAGCTATATGTATAGTTTATATCTGTCATAAAAATTATGCAAAATTATTATATAACGAGTTAGGAGGAAGAAGTTATACGTATAAATCAAATGCTGCTTACAATGCATAAGTTATGCGTATAAATTGTGTATATCTTGAAAGTTATGCTAATTATAATTTGTAACAAAATATTACTAACGAGTTATATATCGAAGTTACATATATAAGTTATCATATTCTAAATTTGGAAAGTTGCGGGAATAAAAAAATTACCAAAATGGAAAGTTTGCTGTTGTCCGACATTGCTCGCTCGCATGGCTTCTGGCGAGTGACCGCTGATTAGTAAGGCCCGTCCACAAGGGCCGATGCTAATCAGCGCCCACGGAGCAATTCCTGCACGCGGTCTCCGACAAACAGTTCTATTTCCTTTTTGGAAATGATTTTTGCTCCATAATTATTTTTTCTTTGGAAAGTTATAACTTGTAAATATAACTTTGTGTATAACTTATAACACACATGTTCTAAGACATAAAATCTCATCATAACTTTTACAGTACACATAACTTTTACGTATAATTTTTTTTCAACTTGTCAAAAAATAACTTTTTAGCACAACTTTTACAATACATACAATTTTTTCAAATAACTTGTGGAGGACAACTTTTTTGCACAACTTCTATGGTGTCAACTTTATCAGAAAGATTTATTGCACAATCTTTTAACGCACAAGTTCATCATATAAGTTTATCGTATAACTTCTAGGTAATACAATCCGTGGTATATCTTTTTGTGTAATTTTTATAAAAAAGTTGCCAAGAGAACTTCAAATAGATGGAAAGTAAAAGGAAAAAATCTGAAAAGAAAAGGAAATGATATCACCTGCTATTAGGGAATGTAATAGGAAAATTTGAAATGAAAAGAGAAAATTAAGGAATACTTGAGCCGTGGGAGGGTGGGTGGGGAGACAGCTGTCAAATTGAGTGTCAGGAAGCGCTCCAGCTCGCGAGCGCCCAATTGGATTCACGGAATAGTTCTCCCGCGCCTCGTCCTTCTCACGAAGGAGCTCCCGGGTATCCTTGACGAGGTCATTGAAGGTGTTCGATGGCGCTGGGGATGGAGAACAGCATGGGGCACTCGAAAACTTCATCGTCCCTGCAAAGATCGAAGCCGATTAGATCTAATCGGGTTACAGCAAGTCGCAAAGGTCGGGGGTCAATGGGAATTATTACCCGTGGCTGCGATGGAAAGCTGGAGGCTGACTGGAGGGGCTGACTGGAGGGGCCTTTACCTGCATGCTTGTTTCCTGCCACTGTCAATGGAATTGCCAGCTGAGGTTTTTCTTGGAAGGAAGAAAGCAATAGCCGATGAAGCTTGGTAAGCTTACCGTACCAATGGGCATTATTTATAGAGGCTAGGGTAGAAGATGAATCGGCAAGAGAAAGGCGAAGCGTCTCGGCCTTAAGTTTAATGGAAAAATAAATTAGAGGTGAAAAGACAGAATGTCACTGCTGGACAGATGAATGGCAAAGAAGAAAAAAGCCAGGGGCAAAGAAGAGTTTTTGCTCAGCGCTTGCACGAGACGCGAGGAGTCAACTGTGAGGAGTACTGTCAAAGTCCATGCGGAGAAGGAGGGAAGACCAATTGAGCTTAAGGAATTTTGGGAGTAAAATTATATTTCACTCCGAAATTAGGGGGCATGTGTTGACACTGTTTTTTGGCACGTGTCAATCTGATGGGCAGGCAGCCAATGAGGAAATGGGCCAATGCTAGAATGAAGAAAGGAGGAGTGCATTAGGCCTTTTGGGCCAGAATGGGCCTCGTGGCTAATGTGGAGCTGAAGGGAGGAACCGACGATATCATGTTGGCAAGTTATCTTTTAGTCGTTTGTATTAGTCAAGTTTGTTTTCTTGTAATTCAAGTCAAATCTCACCGTATCGGTAAAGAGGTCTAGGTTTAGGCTATAAATAGCAAACCTCCAGCATCTGTAAATGTTGATCAACCAAATCCAACACAAAAAGCTCTACTTTTATCGCATTTACCTTTCATGTCGGCGGTTTCGACAAACCCTAGTTGCAGTAGCTTTTTCTCTTTACGAGTTCTTCTTAGCAGGTACGTTCATCATTTACTGGTAAGTTCTGAGTCGAGTTGCATAGTTAGGCCCAGGTTGATGGCACATCGCTTCTTTCTCTGTCTATAGTGCTCAAGTTATCGAGCACGTTAAATCCGTCCGGCGGGTTTTGATTTGCTCACCAATTATCGATAAAAGTTATCAATCTGTTAGATCGATCCGTTTAGTCTAGCTTTGTGTTGCTTTTATTACAAGTTATCAGTAATTGTATAGATCTTTCTAGTTGACCCATTTAATCTAGTTTTTTAAAGCATATCTTTCTAGTTGACCCATTTAATCTAGTTTTTTTAAGCTTTTGCCATAATTTATCCAGCATAGATCTGCTCGCTATCGGCTCTTTACGTGACTGCATCATTATACCTGATCGGATCTGGATCTAGGTGTTGTTTCTCAAGCTGCATTGATTTAGACCTTCTTGTTCCTCTCAGATAGCCAATCGCCCACGTCGTCGTTATCAGCTGGCTAGCCGATAGCCCCCTGAATTTAAAGTTTACACTCCATGTTAATTGCAGGTCAAATTGACTAGCACGCCAAGCACACCGCACGCACACCTTTGGGATTAGTGCTTGGTATTTGACGCAGCACGTTTTTGCGTCAATATACTTTTTGGCAACTCTGCTGGGGAAGAAGAAGTCTATATCAGCGGCAATGGCGGGTGAGGATCTCTCTGAGGTCAATGCCGGAAACATCATCACGCTGATGGTCTATCAACTTCCTAAAGAGATTCGTCAGATGCTAGATGACCGCAAGAAGAATGGTCTATCAACTTCCTGAAGAGATTCATCAGATGCTAGATGACCGCAAGAAGAAGCTCAGTGAAGAGGTTCTATAGGTAGTACTTGCAAGCTTTCAGGTCGACCGGCTAGGAAACATCACCAAGGTCATGGACAACACCTTCACCTCAACCTCCACGGATGCACCTACTGAGGTAATACCCAATGTGAGTGATTCATCTTCTGGTGTTACCCTTGACCAAGTCAAGAGTATGCTAGCTGAGCGGGATATTTATTTAGTTAATTGGCTTAGTTCTAAAGAATGGGAAACAACTAATAAACAACCAACAATAACCCATGATCCCCCACCTGTTGTTTCTAGTGCTACTTGTGAGACTCCTATTTTTAAACCATCCGCAGCATCCTTTATGTACCAACCACAATTTGGAATGTCATTGAATTATTTCAGTGGTCAAACAGTAACACCTACTAATGCGATGGTGGCTCAATGTTATACTTGAACATATTAGAAACATCCCTAGTTCAGCCGACATTCACCGAACAAACGAGCTTGCCAATTTTGTACCTCCATACTGTATGTTTGCACATAGCACACCACCTATACCACCTAGAGGTACTATGGCACCTATCGGTCCTATCCCATATAAGATGTTTGACAGATATTTGCAAAGATGACAAAACAAGCAAGACCGGTCGGACCAATTTCTCGTCCGGTCTTACCGGTATAACCTAATCGGCCTGACCGGCCTCAGGAGCCGGTTTCACCAGTTCTCCTAGCCATATGGCTCCAAACTAGCACAATTGATCTACATCCACGTAGCCAAATTCTTCAGATAATTTTGATAAAGTGCTTGCAGAGTATAAGAATGATTTGGCTAACATGCTTAAAGAAAATCATAGAATAGATGTTAGAGGAAAAACTCACACCTACCAAAAACCGTATCCTAATTACTTTGATTCAGTTCAGTTTTCTTCTAGCTTTAGGTTGCCTGAAATTATTAAATTTAGTGGGAAGATAATAAAAGTACTTTTGAGCACATTAGTCAATATCTTGCCCAATTAGGATAAGTAGGTTCTATAGGAGAATTGAAGGATGCTAATTTTCTTTATTTTTGACTTGAACCGCTTATTCATGGTTTACTTCAGTGGCTCCTAATTCTATTAGCTCATGGGAACAACTGAAGTGGAAATTTTACGATCATTTCTTCTGTGGGGATAATGAGCTTAAGTTGTCCCACTAAATATTGGTTAAGCAGATGCGCAATGAATCTGTTATTAATACAAATAGCTGATGTTTTGGTGTAAATATTGCTGAAAATGATTTAGCCGATTTGGCTCTTAATGGTTTGCGCTCTCATATTAAAGATCGATTAGAGGGCTATGACTTCTTTACCGTTACTCAAGTGCACCAAAGAGCTTTGGTTGTAGAAAGCAGAAGTAGAGTTATAAGCCTTGAGTGTAATTCAGATAGTTAGGATAATGAATCTAAAGAAGTTTATGCTGCTGAGTTTGTGTGGCCATCCAAAGTTAAATCATATGCTTGTTCTCTACTCTTAAGCCAATTCAAAAAAATCACCAAGAGGAGAAATTTGCTTTCGATGTATCCATGTGTGATAGGTTATCTGATGAACTATATAAGAATGGATACATTAATGTCACATAGTTTACTGCTGCTTGAGGAGCTTACGCGGCGAGCCTTTTGCAAGTGGCATAACTCTTTCTTCATGGTCCTAACAATTGCAATGTTTTCCTTAGAAAAATTCAATCGGCCATAAATGAAGGACGATTGGCTCTTGATGCAATGCAGGTTGATTGTAACCCTTTTTCTATACATACTCTTGAATTGACAAATTCAAAAGTGTTAATTTGGCCAAATGAAGCCGAAACAACAAAAGGGAAAAATTTAATTGTTGGTGAAGAGAGATTTGAGTCTTCGGAAAAAGGTATGAAAGCTTCACTGGAAAAGACCCCTAAAGTTTCATTGAGGAATTGAACACTCGAGGGACAACAACAAGGCAAAGGTATCGGTTCTTCACCAACCGATCTGACCGGTCATGGAACCGGTCTGACTAGTCCTACTAGATGTTCTGAATATAGGACCAGATCCAAGAATAAAATAAGGCCGAGTTTTGAAGAGCTCATGGCCAAGTATAAGAAGAATGGAGCCGCTTAGGAGCAAAGAGCCAATCGCTGAGACATTAAGGGCAACTGAAATCTAGTCCACATCAATGTAATCATGCAGTTGTACCATATTCATTTGATGGACCGGTTGCTCCATGGTTTTGGTTGTATCCTTACTATTATACACCTTTGGATTATAGTAGAATGCATATGCACTCATATATCATTCAATATCCTTCTACGTATTCTAATGGTGGCTCATCACAAAGATCGATTATCGCTAATAATAATCTAGTTAGAAGTGATATTACATATGATAAAGAGGGTGAGGAAAACAAGAAGCAAGACAATAAGTATTTGCAGCCGAGGTGGTGTCTCTTAGGTTTATATCACACTCAAAAGAGGAGGCCGAAACGAATGTGCAAGCAAGAATCAATACAACAACAAGTGGAGGTAATATCGCAAGGTCAACAACTACCAAGAAGGTATGGAAGCTGAAGGGAGTTGTTTCATCATCACCTCGAATTAGAGCAAGTCATGGCCAATAGTATCTATTGCCCTTAGAAAAAATATATGGCCATTGAATTGTTCGTCATCATCCTCAGGCAATTTTGGTTCTAAACTTATTCATTGGCATGCAATTTTGCCAAAAAATAGGAGGGCGTGCGTTGATGACCAAAATTGGCACAGGTGTGCAAAACCGGCCTGACCAGTATGCACAAACCGGTCTGGGTAACCTTGTCAAAATTCAGATTTGACTTCGTCATTGTGTAGATCTCGTCGAGATGATCAAAATGCATACGTAGAACGTCCGATTTAGACTTCAGAGAGAGAGTCATGCCTTCAGAAAGACTTGTCAGACCGGTTGAATAGGGCGACCAGACCGGTTTTCACAGTGCAGTCCGAGTTAGAAGTTGTACTTTAACATGAGATTTATTAGGGTTTTGACTTCTAATGGGGTAAAACCTTGCCTCCCTATAAATATAAAGGGCCACGGCTGAATGAGAGCATCTAATCGATCAAAACATATCTATAAATATAAAGGGACATAGCTAATTGACAACATCCAATCGATCAAAACATATTTACCTGATACTTTTAATTACGTTTTGTTTTCTTCAAACCCTAGCTTTTCCAATTCCGATTTGCTATTGTTCATTCATCTTTATGGCGCTTGAGGATGCTCTAGGTGGTGTGCCAACCCTAGAGCAACCCAAAGTGCGTCTGTCCTGATGAGGTCCTGTTATCGCCATAAATTAACAGGATTAAATTATGGGCCGAAAGCAAGATGGGCTTGAAGCTGGAAATTGAAGAAGGCTTGAAAATCGGCTCCTGCGTGAGCATTTGGGCCACATGGGCCATGTATCTTTGATTTAGTTTAAGATTAGAGTCCGATCGGGACAAGATTAGTTTAGATTGTTTCCCAAGTCTCCAGACTATAAATATGTACCCTATGTTATTCATAAAAGAGAGAACGTCATCACGTCTCGCAAACAACAATCTCGGCGCATCGCCACCCCTAATCTTAGGGTTTCATCCAAGTAAGCGCCATGCTGCCCTGATCGCTTCTCGCGATCAGGGCAGCGTTGTTCTTGCTTTTACCTTGGTGTTACTCATACTGAAGCGTTTTTGATGGCGAGTAGTGCTAGTTATCTTGATGTTCATAGCATGACTTTTAATAGATCTGTTGTACCTTGTTGTCTATCATCTACGAATATCATGTTGTCTTTATGCGATCATGTCATCATCATATACTAGCTCTTGTTGCATAGAGTTAGTTACGTAAAGGCAACACCCTGCTTCTTTCATATTTAGTAGATCTGATCTGTTACGGTTTGCTTTTATTCTTAAGAGTTGGCATAATATCTGCTAGATTAGGCCTTGCAAACGGGTTGGATGATCCGGTGGTGTACTAGGTGCTTTATCTTAGCCTTAATAGGGATTGTTCCGGGAATCGGCTCTTGCTTGTTCTTAGGCCTCTATTTTGGGTTATGGTTCAGTTATCTATTACGTTTATTAGGCCCAGTCACGTATAGGATGTTCCGATCTAGCAGTGAAGCTTTTACCGTCGTGGATTAGATTAATTAGATTTAATTGAAGCAGCTTTATAGTTATTCGCTCTAATCATCAATATCCGGATGCAAGCAGATCCGATCTGACACCGGGACTTGATCGGCTCTTTAAAGCCTGATGCAAGAGTCGTCCCGGGGAGTCGACCACGGCTCAGACTTACGTTTCCACGTGTTTGTGTATGCAGGCAGATCGTTGCAAGCACGTTCGCACCTTCCTGATCGGGTATAGGTCAGGTGGCATGCCCTGCGTCTTCACAAGCCGCGGCATGTGCTGGAATTGCGGGCCGTCGACGAGGGAGCAGTGCCTGCCAGCGCCCCGGCAACCTCCCGGCTCTTCGTATTGTCTATCACTGCTCGCTGGTGGGTTTCGACCGACAACACATTCTAGCACGCCCGGTGGGACTCTCATCGACAACAATGTCCACCGCCGAGATGGCAGGAGCTCAAGATCAAGAACCCGCTCCCAAGCCCATCACGTATGAAGAGCTGACTCTAGAACACAAGCTAAAAATATGATGAGATCAAAGCTCAGTTCGTAGCTGATCTCATCGGCTCATTTGAGAGGACCCGCAGCCATGGCATCAGGTGGAAGGGGTTCTCACCAGAATGGCGCTCTCGACAACGTTGACCTGTCCATGCCTTCAGAGGAGCGCACCAGGGCCCTACGCCAGGAGATGAACTACATGGTGGCTCACACGCTCCATCGGCACTTAGAAAGCCTGGTGAACGAGCTTGAGCGCGTGGCACATTGCGTTGTCCAAGAGGTGATCAAGAACCAATACACCCCACCAGGACCAATCCTGGGGAGCCACAGGGGAGAGGCTGCATTGTAAACCAGGCCGCCATTGTCCTACTCGCTCGCGGCAACAGGACAAGCAGAGTTCGCCGATCTATGTCAGTCCACAAGATCGGTGGTGACCCTGGAGAAGGCCAGTTCCTGACCGAGCCACCCAAGGAGATCCCGTACGGCTACACGTGTGCATACATCCCTAACAGCGTCAATCCAACACGCTCGGCGCAGTTGGTAAGCCCAGGGGCTTCTGGAGCAGATGCGGAGAAACAAGTGTGGCTGCAAAGTACACTACCGGGCCGAGTGCTGAGCCATCGGCCCCAGGAGTTCTTAGTATGGAGCAGGTCAGTGCAATACTGAGAGATCAGTTTGGCATCCTGCCCAAGAGGAAAGCGATCGGCTATTCCAAGAAGTATCCAAGTGACTACGACTTGATCCCATTGCCACCCAAGTATCGGCTCCCTGAGTTCACTAAGTTTAACGGGTCAGAAGGAGCTAGCTCCATTGAGCATGTGAGCCGATACTTAACGCAGTTGGGATGATCTCAGTATCGGATCCGTTGAGGGTCCGGTTCTTCGGCCAGTCTCTTACAGGCCCGGCTTTTGGATGGTATGCGTCATTGGCTCCAGATTCAATTCGAACTTGGAGACAGCTGGAAGATCAGTTCCACACCCAGTATCACTCAGAGGCTGCTGAAGCTGGGATTGCCGACCTCGCCCAAGTCAGGCAGAAGCGAGGAGAGACTGTCTCAGAATACATACAACGCTTCAGAGAAGTCAAGAACCGATGCTACTCATCACGCATCACAGAGAAGGAGGCGGTCGATCTGGTAGTTCTGGGACTCGCTAAGCCGATCAAGGATCTGGCTTTTCAGTTGGAATTCACTTCTCTGGCACACATGGTGCAGAAGCTTACGACATATGAGCTTTATCATCCTGAGCTGTACCAGGACAAGTTCAAGCGCCATGTGAACATGGCCCAAGCAGATGAATCTAATGACTCTGGCGAGGAGCAAGAAGTGGCCGTGGCAGAGTGGACACGGGGGGCAAACCCCGTCCCGTGCAAATGGATCAAACAACAGGGCCTTGTGAAGGGCTTCGACTTCGACGTGACCAAAGCAGAACAGATATTTGATCTACTGCTAAAAGAAAAACAGCTGAAGCTCCCAGAGAGTCACAAGCTGCCAACCGCACAAGAGCTGCAGGGGAGGCTATACTGTAAATGGCATCATTCGTTCACTCATGCCACGGTTGAATGCAAGGAGCTGCGTCGTCAGATCCAATCGGCTATCGAGCAAGGTCGATTAATTCTGGCTCAACACACGATGAAGGTTGACACGAAGCCCTTCCCACAAGCTAACGTGGTAGAGTTGTCAGACTTCACTCCTACGAGCCAGAATTTTTCATTCCATATCAACATGGCGGGGCCTGCACGTCGTCGTGACGAGCAAAGGAGAGAGGCCGTTTCTAGCAAACGGCCCCGAGATCAAAATGAGCCAGGGCGACATCATATTACTGAAGAGTAAGTGCGTCACATCTACAATTAGCTTCCTACTTCTGATCGGCTTTTGGAAAAGTATGAATATCAGCACAAGCTGCGTCGCCGATATCAATCGGAAGAGGAGGAGTACGAGTACCGCACAGGGAGGACGCTTGGAAGGCGTCAGGCTGTACGCGACCACTGGCATTTCCCGTTCTTCAGGTACTGCTGGAATTCCGGCATGAGCCGATTGCCCACTATAGATGATTGTCTGGAGTGCAAGCCTAGGACACGCCAGTCAGGCTGATACTTCGGTTTTCCGGCGCTTGGGTCCCAAAGTGCGTCACGACGATCATGTTGAGCGGCCGACCAAGGGTGGTTCCGAGCTAGAAGAAGAAGACAGGTACCATCGCCCAAGGTGGTGTCCTGACGGGCTTAATCGCTCATAGAAGCACAGAGTGCAGCGCTTGCGCAATCTAGAAGAAGCAGAAGCAAGGTACCTCGACGTGTTGAGGAAGGCACGTCCGGATCTCGCGGAACAGGTTAGGCACCCACGAAGAGTGGAAAGGCGCCCTCCAAGGAAAGAGTGGCACCCCAAGCAGACAAAAGCCGATGAGAAGCCATCGGCTGATGTGAACATGGTGTTCGTGCTCCCATCAGAGTTCCGGGCACCCCAACCGGAGGACTTTCCTGTTGCACAGTTGGATCTTGGCCCCCAGCCGATCATCTTCGAGAAGCCAAAGGAAAAAAGCTACAAACATTTGAAGGGGCTATATCTCAAGGGCTTCATCAACGGTAAACCCATTAACAGGATGCTGGTTGACACCGGTGCTGCAGTCAACCTGATGCCATATTCGGTGCTGCGCCGGCTGGGGCGTTCTTCTGCCGATCTAATCAAGACCAATGTGATGCTCAATGACATCAATGGACAACCATCAGAGGCAATGGGGGTTCTTAATGTGGAGCTAACAGTGGGTCGCAAGACGATCCCGACTTCGTTCTTCATCGTCAACAGCAAGAGCACATACACGGTACTACTTGGGAGGGATTGGATCCACGCCAACTGTTGTATCCCTTCCACAATGCATCAGTATCTGGTCCAATGGGATGGCGATGAAGTAGAAGTGGTCCCTGCAGACGATTCCAGCGAAGTCTCGCTTGCAGATATGAATGCCTGGGACGCAGAAGGACAAGAGCCGATCTCAGGGATCGCCCTGGAAGATTGTGATCGGATCGAAGCAACAAAAAACGGACTGAGGCTGGTCTTATCCACTGGCCTCACAGAGTAAACGCATCCTGGCATGCTACGGGGTGTAATAGAAATAGAGAGGCCGGTCCCAGCGACCGGCCCCAAAAAATAGAAAAATCCTATTTGGGGTCGGAATTGTTACATCACGTACATATGATGGCCTGCTCCAGTAGTTGGCCACTCATTGATTATTTGGTTTTGAATGATAATGAAAGTATAGAAGCGGCCAGCCCGTGCGGTTGGCCAAATAATTTTTCTTGTCATCCCCCTGTGTTTGCCGCTGATCTTGTGGATAATGAGGACTCGCCTGCGTTCGCAGCTGGTTTTTCAGACGACGGCAAGCTGGGATACGGGTTCACGTCAGCTGATGATTTAGAAGAGGTTGACATCAGTCCTAGGGATAAGCCACTGGCCGACATTTATCAGCAAAAAGTTGGATACAGTCTTGCGTAAGGAGATGATTGCATTGCTGAAAGAGTACCGGGATTGTTTTGCAAGGGACTACACCGAGATGCCCGGTCTAGATAGAAGCATCGTCGAGCATCGGCTCCCGCTCAAGAAAGGGTTTCGGCCATTTCAGCAACGGGCACGTCAGATGAAGGCCAAAGTCCTAGAAGAAGTCAAGAAAGAGGTGGAGAAGATGTTGGATGCTGGGTTCATCAGGCCGTGTCAATATGCAGAATGGATCTCCAGTGTGGTACCGGTGCAAAAGAAGGATGGCCGATGGCGTGTCTGCGTCGATTTCAGAAATCTCAACAGGGCGACGCCAAAGGACGAATACCCGATGCCTGTTGCAGAGACATTAATCAACGCAGCTTGCCGGCTACAACCAGATCTTCATGGCCCCAGAAGACGTGAATAAGACCGCGTTCAGAGTTCCAGGCGCGGTCGGCTTGTTCGAGTACTTGGTTATGACCTTTGGACTGAAAAATGCCGGTGCAACAGTACCAACGTGCCATGAATTACATTTTCCATGATCTCATCGGCAAACTGGTAGAAATTTATATTGATGATGTCGTGGTCAAATCCAAGTCAGCTGGGGGGCACCTAGAAGATCTGCGTCAAGTTTTGAGTGGACTCGAAGGTTTGGGCTGCAAAATGAACCCAAAGAAGTGTGCCTTTGGCGTGTCGGCCGGTCAATTTTTGGGATTCCTGGTGCATGAGCGGGGAATCGAGATCGGCCTGAAGAGTCAAGAAGTTGTGAAGACGATGAAGCCACCTGCTACGAAGAAAGAGTTGCAGAAGCTCATCGGTAAAATTAACTTTGTCAGACGATTTATTTCTAATCTGTCTGGGCGCATCGAACCATTCATGGGTTTAGAGAAGATCAAATCCGATGATGAGTTTCACTGGGGGCAGAACAAGCAGCAAGCTTTCGATGAAATTAAAGAATATTTATCAAAGCCTCCAGTGTTGGTTCCTCCTCAGCAAGATAGGCCGTTCTACGTGTACCTATCCGTGGGTGACACGTCCATTGCTTCGGTGTTAGTCCAGAAGCACGACGGTTAGGAGATGGTGGTTTTCTACCTCAGCAGACGCATGTTAGATGTCGAGACCAGGTACCCTGAAATCGAGAAGCTTTGCCTTTGCTTATTCTTTACATGTACAAAGCTTCGTCATATTTTGCTCTCGGCGGAAACAATTGTCATATGCAAATCGGATGTCATAAAACATATGATGTCGGCTCCTGTCCTGAAAGGCCGGCTTGGAAAATGGATGTTTGCATTGTCAGAGTTCGATATTCGGTATCAGCCTGCAAAAGCAGTCAAAGGACAGGCACTGGCGGATCTTGTTGCAGAGAGGATTAGTGCTGATATTGCTGCACTATTTATTCGTGCTTGGGCTATGTTTTTTGACGGATCGGCTTGTGATGATGGATGCGGGGTGGAAATTCTGTTGATGTCACCTCAAGGGGCGACTTACTCTTTTTCCATCAGGATGACTACCCCATGCACCAATAATTTGGTGGAATATGAAGCCGTTCGCAAAGGGATGGAACTACTCCTCGAAGCTGGTGCAGAAGCGGTGGAAATATTTGGAGATTCGAAGCTGGTGATTTCTCAGCTCACGGAAGAATATAGATGTGAGAGCGAGGCTCTTTTTCCGATATGGATGCAGTGCCGTGAGTTGATGTCACGATTCAGGTACATCAATTTCCACTGGATACGAAGAACTCAGAACAATGAAGCTAATGATTTATCACAGATGGCTTCTGGGTACAAGGAAACAGCCAATGGAGTCGATGTAGAGGTTCAGTTTCTAGAACCTGGAGACTGGAGAGCTGATATCTTCAATTACTTGAAGGATTCGGCTCGGGGGGCACCCAGAAGGATAAGACTCAAGGCCATGAAGTATGTTCTGATAGGGGATGACATGTTCTACAGGACCTTGGAAGGACTACTGCTTAAATGTCTGGGACCTTCAGAGTCAAATCGGCTCTTGCATGAGGTTCATGAAGGAGCCTGCGGTACTCATCAATCGGCTCATAAGATGAAGTGGCTGATTAGGCGATCGGGTTATTACTAGCCCACTTTGCTTGAAGATTGCTTCAAATATTACAAAGATGTCAGGCATGTCAGAGGTTTGGCAAAATTCAGATAGTGCCAGCATCAGTATTGAATCCTATCATCAAACCGTGGCCATTCAGAGGTTTGGGCCATGGACATGATTGGACAGATCAATCCATCGTCTAGCAAGGGTCACCAATGGGTCTTAGCTACTACAGATTATTTCACAAAGTGGGTAGAGGCAGTACCCATGAGGTCAGTAGCGTCGAAAGATGTGATCGGCTTTGTCAAAGAGCACATCATTCACAGATTTGGGATTCCTCAAACTATTACGACCGATGGAGGATCGGTCTTTATATCAGAGGAATTCAGGAAGTTTGCCGATGACATGGGAATTAAGCTGATCAGATCATCTCCGTATTATGCCCAAGCTAATGGACAGGCTGAAGCATCCAACCAGAGCCTCATCAAGCTCATAAAGAGAAAGATCGATGAATATCCTAGGCGCTGGCATGAGGTGTTGTCGGAAGCTTTGTGGGCGTATCGTATTTCATGTCACGGGTCCACCAAGACATCGCCGTACCATTTAGTCTACGGCCAAGATGCTGTGTTACCTTGGGAAATCACGGCCGGGTCAAGGCGTGTTGAGTTTCAGAATGATCTATCTGCTAAATAGTATGCAGCCTTGATGAACGATAATGTGGAAGATCTGATAGAGCTAAGGCTTTGGTCGCTGGAGAAGCTCAAGGAAAATAAGGCTAAAGTTGCTCGCACGTACAACAAGAAGGTCAAGCCAAAAAAATTTCAGGTTGGAGACTTGGTTTGGGAGGCAGTATTGCCATTGGGAACTAAAGATAGAAAATATGGCAAGTGGTCTCCAACTTGGCACGGGCCGTACAAGATTGATCAAGTCTTGCCTGGGAATGCATACATGCTTGAGGAGCTGGATGGTGTCAAGTTTCCTGTTGCTGTCAATGGTCAACACCTCAAGAAGTATTTCCCGAGCATGTGGGAAGACGAGTGACAAGAGCCGATGAGATTCATCCGGCTAGTACTGAGATAGGCCAACACGCTGAGTTGGCCAAGAGAAAAAAAATTATGAAGGGCCAACACATTGAGTTGGCCAGTATATATATATATATATATATATATATATATATAATGAGAAATGAATGAGGGGCCAACACGTTGAGTTGGCTAGTAAAATACATATAAGAAGCAAGATAGACGATGTGCGACCATCGACTTAAGATGTTTTAAACAGTTACAAGTTTCAGGATTAATAGGCAATACTAGTTGTTTCTGGAGCCTATCTATTGGTTCAGGAATTCTTCTATGGCGTGGATGGCTTCTGTGCAGACGGCGTCTGCTCGTGCTATGATTGCTTCGTCATCCTTGTCATTGCCTGTAACTATCTGCCGGCTCAAGGTGCTTATCTCTGCAAACTCTGCTTGTATCTGCTCGGCTATTTCCTGGGTTTCTTGTTCGGAGTTTGCGATGGAAGTTTCCTCGGCCTGGATGAGTTTCTTGGTGGTACGAACCTTTTCTTTGAGTTCATTCCAGTTCTTTCTTCAGGAGGTCGAGTCGTTTCTTATTGGCAGACACAGTCAGCTTTGGTATCTAGAGTTGCCTTCTTCTGGTTGAGGGCCTTGCACTTTTGAGCAATGTCAGCTTTCAGAGAAGCTTGAGAGCGACGTGCTTCTATTCTTTGTTGTGCTTTGTTCACTTCTACCCGGAAGAATGGAAGATTGCTAGCTGGCCAAAGTTTGATTTGCAATGGCTCCGAGAGTTGGGATTCTATTTGCTCGAAGATGTTCTTTATTTCACTGGAATCGCCAACTAGAGCAGTGAGTGGAGCAGATAGCAGATCCTTGATGAGATGAAGCTGATGTGCCAAATTAGCCGATTGCTGCAAAGATTGTGTTTTTGCTCCAGGGGCAGTCAGACCCATTGATACCGGGTCAAAGGAAAGCAAATTTGAAATGTCAAAGCCCTGTGGACATATCTGAAGTTAATGGCAAGATGCATTTATGGAGCTATCGACTGGTTCAGAATTGGTTCTTGTAACGTTACCTGTTCTGAACAAGAAGTGATGATCGGCTCTGGTGTAGCTGATCCGGATGGATTGGAGGTGACAACAGAGGCTTTGACTGTGTTAGCCTGTTCAGTCATGTACATCCGTCAGAACATTTGAAGTGTCAGTTTCAAGGATGTCTTCAGTTGCATCCTGAAAATAGAATCACAGTCAACCAGAGTATGTGTGTATGCAATAAAGAAGAAATTTTAGAAAGATGAATTACCTGGTTGGTGTTGGACTCTGATGGACTCGGGGAAGCTGGTGCTGGTTTCTTGATAACGCACCTTGTGACAATCTTCCTTTTCTTAGTTAAGACTTGGGGGGCAACAATTGCAGAAGCTTGTCTTCGTTTGGAAGCCGACTGAAGTAAGTCTGGCTGAATGGTTATTATCACTTTCTTCATCGATGGCGATCCTTTGCAGAAGAGTACATCAGGGGCAGTTGGAAGAAAGCGGGATGGCTCCCCGTTGGTGCTCATAGGTTCTGGACCATCTTGTTGCTGCAAACAGGGTGAGTAAGATTAGTCAAGTGAAGGATAGAGTACTCAGAAAGGATAAAGTGCATAGATTCGGTACCTCTTCCTCGGGGATTACATATTCAGGGTCAATTTGCTGCAGTTGAGGACCTAGAGCTTTCCTGAATATATGTGTTTTCCACATTCCCCACCATGTGCTAAAATCGATTGATGAAGGATTAATGGATAGATCGGCTGGTATTAGAATGTGGAGATCATCGAACATGCTGTAGCATCTTGAACTAGTGAGGCCATCAGGCAGATCGGCTCTACTCTCAACCAAGTGGTGAATATGGAAGTGGGGAGGGACCTGTCCTAGGCCAAATTGCCAAGCTGCTATGACTGGTTGGTAAGATTCATAACCTGGCTTGATAATTCTATTAGAGGTGCTAATGCCAACAGGAAGGAAGCCAGGTCGGATCATTAAAGAGTATAGATGCCGAGTGCTGTCGTCATCGGCAAAGTTATCTAATCTAAAGGCAGTAGGGTTTTCAAAGGATTCAGATTCTGTGAATGGGAAATAGAGTGGGTTATCCAGTCCCTTGTAGAAGATTCTGAACCAGTTTGCTGCATCTGCCGAATTCAGTTTACTGCCAGGAAGACTAAATAAAGCTTGGCCGTAGCTAGTACATCTAATTGGTTTGCCATTCTCATCAGGAAAAGAGTTCTTGGTTAGGCCTTGGAAGTTCGGAATCTGGTGCTGAAAGTACAGTTGTGCCCACAACTGAATAAACCACCAAGGGCCTCCAGTTCTCAGTTTCTTTTGGTTAAGCAAGTTAGATGTCATCAAATGGAGATATCTATAGGTTTCTCCAAGAAAAAGTTTGCCTAGGCCGATGTGATTGCCATGGGCCAGGTGGTAGGCCAAGGGAAGATAGTTCTTAGTTGGAGCTAAAGAAGGGCCACAGAAGATGAAGTGCTCTAGCCAAAGATTTAAGAAGGCTGTGTGTTCTTTTTCAGTCACTGGACCTTTTGTTTTCATGTGCTAATTCATGTAAGTGCCCCAGTTTGTGCAGTTAACTTTGGATGAAAGTTTAAAGGGGACTTCTGCCATTTTATGGGCAGCTGGATTAGGAGATTCAATGTCTAGACCAGTGATCATGGTGACATCTAGCAGAGTGGGAGTCATGGGTCCATGACCAAAGAGGAAACAGTTCAGAGCATCAGACCAGAAATAGCCGATGGTTTTCAGAAGATTCTCATCTTTGTCAAGAGGAGATAATGATAAGCTAAGTGCATCGGCTATGTTCAAATCCTGCCACAAGGGCATATAAGCTTTTGCTACTCTGCTGTACCATGTAATCCAGCTCTCAGGAGGGTTGGGCCAGGCTCTTAAGCAGTCGGCCCAGAGGTTCAAATCGATGTTTTGACTCACGAAAGGGATTCTATTTGCTTCACAAGAGATCAAATCTGTGGGATTTTCATAGGTTCGTGGGCCAAGACATAAAGATTTTGGATTGGAGGGATGCGGCAGAAGGATGTCTGACACCTGAAGTTCAAAAATTCAGAAGTATGCATGTGGTGTCATGTTTCAGAGTTTAGTGTTTCAGAAGCTTGATAAGCTGAGGGAAACTAAAATATTAGGCCGAATATTACCTTCAGGCCGCAGATTGCCGCATCACCGGTTGCATCATCAACAGTAGGATTTCTTGTCTGAGCTGCAGAGTCTGCCATGGATCAGATCTGTTGACTTGGGGTTTGGTTGCTGTGGACTCTGATTTGAATTCCGGATGCTTGGAGATTTCTTGCTTGAATTTGTAGAGCTGGGTTTTCGAATTACGCCCGGATTTGAGAGCTTGTTTCGAGTTCGGTTCAAGGTGGAAGTGATACTCTACTCTTATGCGGGTTGCTTCTAGTTTGAATTTCGTCGGCTCTTGGATATTTATAGAAGCCTGATGCGTTGCCATCGGCTTTTTGGAAAGTAAAAGTCAGACACACAGAATTAAGGGAGGTCGATTTCATTAAGAGGAAAGGTCATTATAAGGAAAGCCGATTGTTACAAAGGAATTAATCCTTCGGCTTTGTGATCCTACCCCTACTATGCTACAGTACTACTTCTACTTCTCATAGGTACCTAGTACCTACGGCGCTTGGGGCTTCGGGCCGGCGCGTCCCCGCTATCATCGTCGTCATCATCGTCGTCGCTGCCGAAGGCGCTGCTGCTGCCCTCGGACCCAAAGTCGCTCCAACCGTCGCCGGCGCCGCTGTTCTCTTCCTCGCTGTCCTCCTCGGAGGACCCGAGGAACCGGAAGGGCCTTCCGCCCATCGGCTCGTCATCATCGGAGGAGGAGTCAATCTCCTCTTCCGAGGGGGAGTCGACTCCCTCCGAGGAGTCGTCTTCGTCGCTCTCTAACTCCTCCTGGAACAGGAGTTGGAGGTCTTCTCCTTCAGTTTCGGGCTCGTCCTCCTCGGAGACGACCCCGAAGTCGAACTCCTCTGCATCCCAGTGCAGAGGAGCCAGCGCTTCATATGCTGCGGTTGGGTCCCACTCCGGCGTCGGCTCCCGACTCTCCGGGATGGAGTCGATGGAGGAGGTGGAAAGAGAAGAAGAAGAGGGAGAAGAGGAAGAAGAAGAAGAATCTCTGAAGGAGTTGGAGCCAGAGGAAGAAGAGATCGCCATGGCTAGCAGAGGAGTGGGGTTTTCTGCGCTATTTGGCTCTGGGAGTAAGAAGGAGTTTGCTGTGAAGAAGAGCCGATTCGGGGTGAGATTAAATAGTGAAAAGATGGAAGACGGATCGGCAGTTTCACGTTCTACGAGGAGCCAGTTGCAGAGACGTTGCATCTTCCTAGGTGGTTGCAGTATGTTTAATGAGCATTAACGGGAAGATGAAGCGACAGAGTGGTTTTGGAACTATCATTGCCAAAACCAGGGGGGCATGTGTTATCGCCATAAATTAACAGGATTAATTTATGGGCCGAAAGCAAGATGGGCTTGAAGCAGGAAATTGAAGAAGGCTTGAAAATCGGCTCCTGCGTGAGCATTTGGGCCACATGGGCCATGTATCTTAGATTTAGTTTAAGATTAGAGTCCGATCGGGACAAGATTAGTTTAGATTGTTTCCTAAGTCTCCGGACTATAAATATGTACCCTATGTTATTCATAAAAGAGAGAACGTCATCACGTCTCGCAAACAACAATCTCGGCGCATCGCCACCCCTAATCTTAGGGTTTCATCCAAGTAAGCGTCATGCTGCCCTGATCGCTTCTCGCGATCAGGGCAGCGTTGTTCTTGCTTTTACCTTGGTGTTACTCGTACTGAAGCGTTTTTGATGGCGAGTAATGCTAGTTATCTTGATGTTCGTAGCATGACTTTTAATAGATCTGTTGTACCTTGTTGTCTATCATCTACGAATATCATGTTGTCTTTATGCGATCATGTCATCATCTTATACTAGCTCTTGTTGCATAGAGTTAGTTGCGTAAAGGCAACACCCTGCTTCTTTCATATTTAGTAGATCTGATCTGTTACGGTTTGCTTTTATTCTTAAGAGTTGGCATAATATCTGCTAGATTAGGCCTTGTAAACGGGTTGGATGATCCGGTGGTGTACTAGGTGCTTTATCTTAGTCTTAATAGGGATTGTTCCGGGAATCGGCTCTTGCTTGTTCTTAGGCCTCTGTTTTGGGTTATGGTTCAGTTATCTGTTACGTTTATTAGGCCCAGTCACGTGTAGGATGTTCCGATCTAGCAGTGAAGCCTTTACCGTCGTGGATTAGATTAGTTAGATTTAATTGAAGCAGCTTTACAGTTATTCGCTCTAATCATCAATATCCGGATGCAAGCAGATCCAATCTGACACCGGGACTTGATCGGCTCTTTAAAGCCGATGCAAGAGTCATCCCGGGGAGTCGACCACGGCTCAGACTTACGTTTCCACATGTTTGTGTATGCAGGCAGATCGTCGCAAGCACGTTCGCACCTTCCTGATCGGGTATAGGTTAGGTGGCATGCCCTGCGTCTTCACAAGCCGCAGCGTGTGCTGGAATTGCGGGCCGTCGACGAGGGAGCAGTGCCTGCCAGCGCCCCGGCAACCTCCCGGCTCTTCGTGTTGACTGTCGCTGCTTGCCAGTGGGTTTCGACCGACAACAGGTGCCTCCTAGGTAGGCGTTCGTTGGATCCTCGTTGAGCTGCGTCGACGAGACCGGTCTAACCATTCCACCATACCGGTCTGAATGGTTCGCGCAGAGGCGCTGCAAGATGTGCCCTGCATGCTGCACGTTCGGTGCTCGGTATTTGACGCGGCACGTTTTCGCATCAACAGACAAATTCAACCAAACCTGGAGCACAAATTCAAAAATCACAATATTATTGCTAGAAACAGGCACGATGCGTGCCATCACATCTTTAATTTTTGCATCCGATCAATTTGATTGGTAAAACGCCTGATCATTTCAACGACTACTCCATCAACTTGGATGGCAAGGATATGTACATCCGAATCCAAAAAAAATAATGTGCACATTAACTGATTGAATGATTCTAATCCAATTATTAGACGACATGATGTTCTCCATGTTTGGTGCTAGTAAACAAATCAATTATCAATTGGAAGATGAAGACCGACCCCAGCGATCCTTGCAATCTCAAAATCTAACGCACTAATCCGATGTAGATGCTTGACCATATGTGAAATAACAGTTTGCCAAGCTATCCAGCTATCCGTCTATCCGGATCCATATCTTGGTTCAAATGAAAGTGTAGGTTCGTTTCACTATATCAACTTAGAAGGTACCACAAAATGGTAATTTGGTACCAAATTTTTGTACACAAGATCTTGATATATCAAGCTATAATTTTGGTTCTCGGTATCTTTTCACGGAGCATATTAAACCCCATATATTAAAAGTGAAGAATTAATGGACCAAAAAAATCTCTCAGGGTCAAAGAAATAATTCTCTTATACCATTAAATAAATATGGCGCGGATATCCTAGCTAGTCCGCTCAAGTTGGCTAGGCACTTGATTCAAATTTTGTACTCATTAAAACATTCTCGGAGTATATGACCAGGTCAGTTGCATGCGTCATTCATTGCATATATTCTCTTGGCTTTTAGATCATCAACCTCAAATAAACTTATGATTCGGCTGGTCCTCCAATCCTTCGAGGTCAATACCAACCCCACCAATCCTTGAGCATCAAGAAATCAAACGCAGCCATATATGACCAGGTCAGTTGCATGCGTCATTCATTGCATATATTCTCTAGGCCTTTAGATCATCAACCTCAAATAAACTTATGATTCGGCTGGTCCTCCTATCCTTCGAGGTCAATACCAACCCCACCAATCCTTGAGCATCAAGAAATCAAACGCAGCCATATATGAAAATGAAGGAGGACAGGGGACAGATAACAGAGAGCAGAAGCACCAAAACTTTTCCAATCAAGCTTGCAACAACACCAGCTCACCGGCAGGCCGCTGTTGATCTGTTGCTGGAGATAATCAAGGAGGAATAGCAAGGCCACCAATAACTAATCCAGGTACGAATACTCCATGGAATGTGGCAATCCTTGAAACTGTGGAATTTTCTTTTTTACTCTTAGTACGGGTGTGCCATGGTATCAAAAAGATTGTCTCTTGGTTTTGCCACTAACAAGTTGTGTTACACCTTGAGTTTGTTCCCATTTTATTTTTCATTTTCATCGTCTATGTATGCTGAGGAGTGTTGATTGATGTTTTGACAATTGTTTGGCTTCGGTTGTAAGCCAGGCAAAAATACCACTTATTCAAACTTATACGAGCTTCCTCCTCATCTAAAAGTGGCAAGAGCAAAATGCATTAATTGGACACTTTCGGTGGTAAAAGTGTAAAGCTAAGTTTATCTGTTAACGCTAGAGAAAATGGATATCACAACGGGTGCGATGAGTTCCCTCCTCCTCAAGATGGCTGAGCTGCTAACTGATGAATACAAGTTGCAGACAAGCCTAAGGGGTGAGATCATGTTTCTGAAAGCCGAGCTCGAGAGCATGGAAGCTGTCCTCGAGAGGGTGTCGGAGGCTCCTGTAACTGAAAACCAGGTCAATATATGGGCAAATGAGGTGAGAGAGCTGTCCTACGACATCGAGGATAGTATTGATAAATTCATGGTGCGCATTGGCACCCATCCATCAGCCACACCACAGGGATTCAAAGGGTTCATTAGTAGGAGCTTGAGATTGTTGACAGCTGCCAGGACTCAGCATCAGATTGCAATGGAAATCGAAGATATGAAGACCCTTGTCAAGGAGGTGGCTGAGCGCCGCAATAGGTACAAGGTTGACAGCATTGTAATCCCACCTTCTTTGGCAGCTGACATCGACCCTCGTTTGCATGGTATCTACGAAGAATCAGCAAAACTCATTGCGATCAGTGGCCCAAGAGAGGAACTAGCTGAGTTGCTCGTGCAAGAGGGCACATCCAAGCAACTGAAAGTGATATCCGTTGTTGGAGTTGGTGGTTTGGGTAAGACAACTCTTGCTAATGTGATGTACCAACAGTTGAAAGGACAATTCGAATGCAATGCTTTTGTTCCAGTGTCCCTAAAACCTGATATGAAGAGAATTCTAAGCAGCATACTCCGTCAAGTTAGCGAGCAAAGTTATATGAGCATTGAAACATGGGATGTTGTTGAACTCATCAACAGAATCAGACAAGTTCTTGAGAATAAGAGGTAATACATATGCTAACTTTAGACCTGCATTCTGTCTCTTCATATCCCAGATTGATTGTTTTAGTTTGAACCTGGAATAATTAAAATTGTACAAGTACTTCAGATTTCACAAGAAAAAAAGAGATTCCAAGCGTTTTACTGCATTAGTTGCTTTTGAAGGGCTGGAATGTTACATGCTATTCTTTCTACAGAATAATTGGGTGTACTAGTATTTGCTAACATGCTCTTACACAAAAGCACAGGTACTTCATTGTAATTGATGATATTTGGGATGAATCAGCTTGGAATTTGATTGAAGATGCGCTCATTGATAACAACTGTGGTAGCAGAGTGATCACAACAACTCGTATAGCTGGGGTAGCGGCAACATGCTGCTGTTTTACTGGTGGTACAATCTATAAGCTAAAACCTCTTTCTCATATTGACTCGAAGAAGTTGTTCTACAAAAGAATATTTGGCGACAAAGATAGTTGCCATCCAGAACTGAAAGAAATATCAGAGAAAATTTTGAGAAAATGTTATGGAGTGCCATTAGCCATTATCACTATAGCTAGTCTTCTGGCCAATAAACCAAAGACTATAAATCAGTGGGACAGTGTGCATAATTCAATCGGTTGTGGAACTGAAAAATTCCCTGGTATGGAGAACATGCGCCAAATATTATCTATGAGTTATTATGATTTACCTTCCTATCTAAAACCTTGTTTGCTGTATCTAAGTGTTTTTCCGGAGGATCACACTATTTTGAGGGATCAATTGATACGAAGATGGATAGCTGAAGGCTTTATCTGTGGCAATGATGTTGAAACTTCAAATAATCTCGGGCACCATTACTTCAATGAGCTGATAAACAGAAGCATGATTCAACCTGAACATATTGATGCTCGTGGCATGGTAGGAGCTTGCCGTGTGCATGACATGGTGCTTGATCTCATCACATCATTGTCAATGAAAGAAAATTTTGCCATTACATCACATCATCACCCACACACACATCTTCCAAAGAGGATTCGCCGATTTTCCCTCAGTAGTAGTGATGAAGAGAACACAAGAGGAGAGGTGGCCTTGAGTTTGTCCCACGTGAGATCGCTTATTGTCTTCCCAGGAGCTACTAACTTGATGCCTTCTCTTCCAAGCTTCCATGTTTTGCGAGTATTGGACCTAGAAGGTTGTCGTGATCTACAGAACCATCACATTAGTAATGTTGGGAGTTTATTTCATTTAAGATATCTAGGACTGAGGGATACAAATATTACCACCCTCCCAAAAGAAATAGGGAATCTAAATTATTTGCAGACCCTGGACTTGAAGCAAACAAGCATAAGTCATCTGCCATCAACAGTTGTTCAGCTGAAACAACTGGTGCGCCTATATATTGAACCATCAGTGATTCTGCCGGATGGGATGGGGAACATGGTGTCTCTACAATTTCTGTCAACCGTTTGTGTCAGCAGATCTGCAAACTTTGCAAAAGAACTAGGCAGTCTATTGGAATTGAGAACGCTCCACATTTCATTTATTGGCACACATGAGAGCCACAAGCATTGTTTGGTTGATTCTTTATGCAACCTGAAGAAAATCCAGGAATTGCACATTGATTCTACAGGAATGTCCACTGAGATCATTGTGGATTTAGCATGGGTTCCTCAGTATCTCAAAAAATTCTTAGGAAGTATGCCTAGATTGCCAAGGTGGATGAACCCCATGCTATCAGATCTGACAACTATGATCATTACACTGAAAATGCTACGACAGGAGGATATACAAAATCTTGGAGGCTTACCATTTATGCAATTCCTTTGTCTTACTGTGTCAACAATTTATTCTGCTGAAGAAAAGATCATTGTTAACCCTCGTGGAGCAAAGTTCCAGTCTCTATCTGAATTTCACTTTCACAATGATAACATGGGGCTATTTTTCGCACAGGGAGCTATGCCAAAGCTTGAAATCCTTGAGGTCATATTCAAAGTGCAGGAGAGAAAGGCTACATATGGTGATTTTGATCTTGGCTTGGAGAATCTCTCTTCCATTAAGCAGGTCATCATTAGGATTAGCTGTACAGGTTCCACCATTTATGAGGTGGATGATGCTGATTCTGCCATGAGTAAGGCAGCTCGTTTGAATCTCAACCATCCGAAGCTTGAGGTGATCAGGTATTATGAAGATGAAAGGGTAGAAGACAAACTCCAATGCAATAAGAAAACATTGAAGGATACTGCTGCTGCTGACGATGATGACGAGGTACTGCTTAATTAATACTTCCTTCTCAAAACAATACGATTTTAATCCATTGCTATAACCTCTTTTCTGTGACTGGTACAATCAATATCTGTTAGAGAGTTTTAGCTTAGTATTTTTCTTTTCATACCTGATACCTTGTTATATATTTTGCACTGATAAGGTGCCGAGAAGTTAGTATTGTTGCTGAAAGTATGTTAACTTCGAAATTCCTACCCAGATTAAATGCCTAGAATTCAGTATGCCAAAATCACTGTAAACAAAATTGTTATTGCCAAAATCATGATCATGCATATTCAGAGTTTAAACTGCAGCCTCCCAGCTAAAAGAACAAAGATAGTTTTAACTCCCATGCAATTTTTCAGCCAGTTCCACATTGCAGGAGGGTGAATGGACGATGTTTTCACTGTGTTGACATAGAATCCTCACTGTGTTGACACAGAATCGCGCCAAACACAATCGAATGCGATAGAACGTGCGAACGATCGTCAAAACGATCGACAGTGAAAAAATCCTGGGCAGACCGGTCAGACCGGTATCGCCAACCGGTCAGACCGGTTACAAGCAGAGCTTCGCGTAGACCTAAAACCTCAAACTCGGGAGGGACCCATCGGAGCTCGTGGATCTAGGGTTGTTCTAAGATCAGCAGGCCACTCAGAACGCCTTCAAACGCCATCGAGACGCAGAAAGAACAACAATTAGGGTTTGGAAAAGAGGCTAGAGTTTGAGAGATAAAAAATAATGCAATTGTATTTAATTTGATTGGAATTAACTCAATCGGCCTTAGCCTTCATATATATAGGCCGAGGAAGACATACCCCTTCATGAATAGGTTTACAAAAAGACTCTTAATCAAAACCCTAAACCTATTCGAACTCTATAGACTAGACCAGTCTGACATGTCGACCCGACCGGTCAGACCGGTCGGTCTCGGTAAATGCCAAATTTGGCTGTCAACACACTGTAGATTGAAGAGGCATTAGTTACATGTATAGGAGAGCACAATGCCTTTTTAAAAACACCAACATATGTGAAAAACAAATTTGGTTTTTTAATTCCACTAACTTTTGTATCTTCTATTCTATATATAATTCAGGTTGTTCATAGGAGAGGGCCATGGGGTGGAGATGGAGGGAGCACTCATGACATCACGGTGGCACCCCATAGTCTAAAGAGCGTAAAAGTTTGTAGTGCTGTTGTGGTGGATGCACTTGGTTTTTCTTACCTTGACAGAAATGGGAGGGAACACAACACGCCACTTTGGGGTGGTGTTGGTGGAAGTATCCGCAAGGTGAGGGCATATTCCTTGAATTTTTCCTCTTTTTTCTCTCTAGAGGATTATTACTTTGCGCTATTAACTGGGATGGCAAGAATGCTGCATGTGTACATTTTATTTCTTGATTGAATCATCTTGGTTCAACACAGAACACAGTCCAAGCACAGTTACAAAACAGAAATCCACAAGAATCCCTTAGGGGACGTTTGGATCCTCTCATTTTTTTGAGTAATTGAAATCTACCTAATAAACTAGACTATTTGGCTTAGAATTTAACATTCCACCACTTTTCAACCACTTTTCAAAGTTTAGATATAAGCCTATCCTAAATCATAAGGTGGGAGATGGAAATAGATTTTATACACCACCAAGCTATGTTTCTATTCCATAATTTATAGCATACTCTTTAGCTCACTCCTGCAGTAGAAATATAGGACTTCTGTAGTATCTCCCTCGTATGACCAACAATAGTATACAACTATCTTCGTTATATAATTATACAAGCTTAATAGATTTATGTCTAAATTATAATTATTAGAATGTGATTCGATTCCAAGGTTCCAGACAGGGCCTAAATTCCGTTGTCCCAACCTGGACCTTGGGGTTGATCATCATGGTCTATGACTTTTCGACCAATAGAAAAGCTCATCTGGGATAAAACTGGGGGCATAAAGGCATTTTTATGGTGCTTTGGAAGGACATGCAGTTTGATTATTCTGTTTTCTTCTCTCCATTTGCAGATTAATCTTGGTCCTTCCGAATTTTTGAAGGAGGTTTCCGGGACATACGGTCCATTCTCTGATCTTCCAAATGTTATTACGTCACTTACCCTGGTGACCAATTTATGCAGTTATGGACCTTTTGGACAACCATCAGGAACCCCCTTTCATACTCGACTGGACAAAACCTGCAGCATTGTTGGCTTCTTTGGGCGCTCTGGGGCATATCTTGATGCAATTGGTGTTTATTTTCGACCTTATGGGTCGTAGCTTCAAGTTATTACTGCTTGCTTGTATTGATCTTTGCAAACTGATGTTGCTAAAACTTCATGTTGACAGCAAAAATTGGAAAAGATTGTGGCCTACCGGTCTGACTTGTCAGACCAACCGGTCAGACCAGTCTAGCCAGTTGTAATCCGAAAAGGGGTAGATTTGTATTTAGGAATCCTTTTGTAACCCAATTCGTGAAGTTGTATGTCTTCCCCGGCCTATAAATATAAAGGCTACGGCCGATTGAGGTTATTACCAATCGAATCAATACAACTTGTCCTTTACTTTTACCTCTTCAAACCCTAACTTTTCCAAACCCTAATTGTTGCTCTTCGCTCATCTCCACGGGTTCGAGTGTGTTCTGAGTGGCCGGCCGACCTCAAAGCAACCCTAGATCTTCAAGCTTCGATGGGGTCCCTCCCGAGCTTGAGGTTTTAGGTGTTCGTGGTGCTCCCTGAAGAACCAATCTGACCGGTCACCCCAACCGATTTGACCGTTCGGCGCGCAGAGAGGCCATTTGGGAAGATCGTTGTGACGATCAATGCACGTTCTAGTGCATTCGAGTGTGTTTGGTCAGATTCTATGTCAACACACTTTTTGGTGACTCTATTGGGGAAGATAGATCTTGGTTATCCAAAAAACGATCTAATCTACTCCAAGAAGATGGGCTCCAACACTGAGATGGACACCGACAACATCATCTCTACAACAATCGAGGAGCTCAGCGAGGAGGAGCGCAAGGCATACCTGATCGCCGAGGAGCACTTCAAGGCACAATTCTAGAAATCCACAATGTAAGTAATGAACCCTCTGACTTTGTTCAGAGGGTCTTGTCAAGAGGTTCGCGGTGGCCTTGTCAAGAGGGTCAAAGAGTTTGTTATGCCTTCCTTAAATCTTAATAACAACAAGGTTGAAGAAATCCCCAATGTAAGTAACGAACCCTCTGACTTAATTAAGCAGCTATAGCTCACGATGGATAAGAAGATTTCTATTGCGTAATTAGCTGCGGGTGATATGCATGCTTCTATGTCTGATGAAAAAGATGCATTGAAAAAGGGTAAAAACATGGTAGATAATTCTTAAGCATCAGACATTTTAAATCCTAGTTCATCGGCTACACCAGTACCTACATCAGATACACTTTTGGGCATGCCATCGGATTATTTTGTAGGGCAAACACCACCACCTCCATCGGTTCAGACGGGGCCGGTCGGACTGGTCCGAGCGACCGGTCAGACCGGTGCTGAAGTGTAGAGCCTGCCTTCACCTACTCTGCTTGCATCGATTCCCTATTCGGCTGCCCCTAGCTGAACCAATGAGTTGGTGACTTATACACCACCTCACACTGCAGTAGCGAACAGTGCATCACAGGGATCCGGTCCCCATTATGGACCGGTTCCAAATATTACATAGATGATGGCACCTCGTAATCTCAGTACCATCGTCTCGCATCTTCAGCACAAGCTTCGACCAACGGGAACTATTAAACCGATTTTTCCAGATTTAAGGAGGATCTGGCTAACATGATTAAAACTAAACTTAGGGTTAATATGGATAACTCGCGTTTGTATCAAAAACCATATCCTCCTAAATATGATTTTGCTTCTTACCCTGCTGATTAGTGTTGTAACGAACCGGGTTTCCGGAAGAAGAACCCGACTCTCTGTATCATCGTGATAGTCCCTGATCAGTAGCTATCACATACAGAACACATTTCAATTACATATCACAGACATAACTCGCGTTGAAACATCATATGGATTTATTTAATACATAATCCGAAGGATTGTAATACGAATTTCTAAGTACAAGCCCCTTGGGCTAAAAGGAAACAAGTAGAAAACATAAGCAATAGCTAGTCTTCTAGGCATCCTTCATCCTCTCGATTCTTCTCCACAGGCAGCACAGAGTGCAGCACGAGCCATCCTTAACTCCATCCTTAGTCGACTTGGATAATCCTTCTGCTTGGATCCTGTATCCATCAGGCTATCCCTAAGGATGGGATAGGTTCATGTTACCATCCGTATGCAAGCTTTAAGTGGATGCATTAAGGTATAAAGAGTAGACAAAGGGTAAGGCTGGGGTTTCCTATGCAAGCAGTTAGCAAGTATATAAACATATACTTCATCCAAAACGCATCAACGCGGGCCATTCCAGTATCCCGGACTCCCGTATACTCACACCTCCGAAACCCACCAAAGTAGGTGCAAGAACTCCCACTCCTCGCACTTCAACTGCTATCCGAGCACGAAAGTAGACTAGAGGGAGGTAGAAATAACAAGTAACACTACTCTATAAAAGTGAAGCCGGATCAAGAGTTGTACAAGACCGAGTACGCGGCTATACATATAGTTTTCACCCTGCAGGGGTTGTACACCTGTACCCACTCGCCCTGACGCCAGCCAGTCCGTCAACCGACTGACCCTGAGGAACCGGTCTACTGTCACGAAACTAACGTCTACAGCCACCATCCTGCTTTCCCGGTCTGGGGTGCGTCCTCCCGCGAGAGGTCGCCCGGGATTGTGAAGCCTTCTACACTTGGATCTCACCGGATCCCGTTGATCTGGGGCCATAAGGTCAAGCCCTCTCCCTTTAACAATGAAACCTTATCCTCCTATAGGCTTTGGTGCCGCGCGTAGCTAGCTCGGACTGGGTCCATCCTCATAATGGATAAGTGGTGTGCACGTTTGACATAGTTCCATCTACAGGTCCACTAACTCCCTTAGGAGCCGAGGCGAGTATCTCCGTCCAATTGCGTAACCATCAACATGGTCCGCTGTCGGCTCCCATTATAGGTATTGCCCACCAAACTCCGCTATAGTTCCCGAAGGAACAGTCTCCTCGAAGGGATCTCGTACCGGCCACAGGTGCTCCGTAGGATGTGCCTAACACACACACCCAGCCCCCTGATCCGAGGATTAGGCAAGTTCACTCGCACCCGATAAAAACCCTAGTCACCAACTCCTTAAAAGGATCTCCACACACGCCAAGACTATTAGCACGAGGTCCCACACATTCACATACACGTTCTCATGGTAGCCAAAGCATTTCAATGATCAAACAAGGTAAATATTGGAGTACAAGGAATGCCGGTAATTAAATAGGCTATGCAAGCTCATCTCATCATAACAGGAAAGTAAAGCGTAGCATTTCTAGCAAGCAATGCCTAATAGGTATTCAGATCGTGGATGGGCGTGAACCTGGCAGCACCAGAGCGTGCCACATGGCATGCTGACATCAGAATGATGTCACCCGGGGGTTAGCTCTACTGACATCAGTAGTGGGCCCTACTAATATCAGTGTTGACCAGTCAATGCTGACGAGATCAACGGTCAAAGGGTCGCGGGTCCATGAGTCAGATGGGTCCCATATGTCAGCCAAAAAGAGCGGCTGACTGGCAGGTCCCGCACATCAGGTCCGGTTAGACACAAAGGAAAAGAAAAAGCTGAAGTCGCTAAAGGGCCGAAAACACGGGGTGGCTCGGTTTTAGCTCATATCATACTGGGCCTTGGGTTTTGGCTTCTTGGGTCGGACTCGGCCCAATACACTTTGTGGGCTGGCTTGGGGCATCGGCCTACTTGGTTCTCTCCTCCTCTCTCTCTCTTACAGCATGGCCCTATCAGTCAGTGGCGCCACTCAGCACTAGTAGGTGGGGCCGGGGTGTCGGTCACAGTGGGATCCCGTGTGGAGGCACACGGATCCGGTGTGGCTGCTAGCGTGTGTGCGTGTGTGTGTGTGCGGTGCCACGGCGGCGGCGACAAGGGCTCTCCCGGTGGTGGCAGCGACGGCGGCGAGATCAAGGCGAAACGGCGGCGAGGCAAAACAAGGGCACGACATGGGCGAAACGACGCGAAGTGACCCGGTGCAATTCATGGCCTTAGGCTATCTCCAACCATTCCCCCATCCAACTCCCCCCAAACGTACTATTTACTATATTTTACTACCTCCCTCCAAAAGATTCCCCCTATAACTCCTTCTCTCCAACCATTCCCTCCATATCTATTCCCCTTATATACTATCACTCATTAACTAACTATTTATTTAATGTTTTTGAATTTAAAAAAAATTATACAGTATTTGTACTGTCATAATACGCATTATCATCGTGTTACGGGGCTCAAACGGGATTAATATCGCGAAGAAACAGTGTGATTAGAGATATAGGGGGAGTTGGAACTCACCCTATACGTGAGGGGAGTTTCAACTCCCCCGTATATAGGGGAGCTGTGGGGGAGCCGTTGGAGCGCTCGCTCCCCCCAAAGCCCTTTTGGGGGCGTTATACGGTGTCCTCTTGGAGCAAGCCTTAGGTCCGTGTAGCACAGGAGCGAAGCAAAGCCAGCGCAGTGGGTTGACGGTGGTGAAACAACGGCGAATGATGTTGGCAAGACATCAGCGGGGCTAGGCAAGGCAGGGCAAGGAGGGCAGCAAGCAGAACGGGCTCAGCTCGGCAAGGCCATGGCCAAAACAAGGTCATGGCGCGGCCAACGACGGCGAGGGTGGGCAACGGCGAGAGGAACCAGGCGCGGAGCAGAGGCAAGATTGCGCCTTCGCGTACGGAGTTCAAGCGCGAAGAGCCAGCGATGGCGGCAAGGCGGGGTCTTAGCTCAGGAGCGCACGTGTGCGCTGCCGTTCCAGGTCATGGAGAGGGTCGAAGCCAGTGAGTCGAATAAAGTTGGGTTGAGCAAGGGTAGAAAGTGGCGTAGGGCACGGTTCACGGCGGCGAGGTCAGCTTGGCATGGATGTGCGTGTGCGGAGGTCAGTTCGCCCAGGGCGCCCGAGGAAATGCCCAAAAGGGCTTTCCTTCAACCATGCCGTGACAGCGCAATGCGTTCACATGGTCGCTGTGCTGGGAAAGGCTGTGGCAAGCTTGCGGTGTGGTCCGGCTCGGCTCTCAGCAACCAGAGGCAAGAAGAGGCGAGGCAGTGTCCATGGCTGTGGTGGGTGCAAGGCGTGGCCTTGCGACCATGCAAGGCTTGGACGCGCTCGCAGGCACGTGGGACTCTAGGGCTGCGGTGGCGGGTTGGTCATGGCGATGGCGGGGCTGTGGGTTACGGCGGCGCATCGAGTCCCTTCAATGAACAAAGGACAGGGGAGGCCTACGGGGCTGTCTACAGAGGTTTCATCGACGACGAATGCGCTCGTCGGCAGCACAACACAAGGAGGGTTCAGGGAGCTGGGAACGGCGACCTACTGGTGGATTGCGAGGGGGAGCACAGGCGGCGCAGGGGCGAGACGAAGCCGTGGTGAGCTGCTATCATGCAGTGCTGCGCAGGAACATCAACATCGTCGTTTGGGCGCTGGCGCGGAGTCGTGGTCCCGGCGGCGCGATCCTTCCCCTTCCTGCAGGCATCGGTGTCGAACTCCTCTCCTCAGCTCGGTGCAGAGGCGCCGGCGGAGGCAGGGTAATCCTCCTCCTCGGTTTGCTCATCATCGGCCCCTCCTCCTCGCTCTTCTCTCTGCGTGGCGGTGACATCGAGGTACGGTGGCGGCGTCTCTGGCTTCAAGCGCGTGAGGAAGAAAAGGGAACAGGGAGGCGCTGTCGTGTGGGGTCGGGCAGTCAGCCTCCCATCTGGTTGAGGTGTAGGCGGCGGTTTGGGCTGGAGGCATGGTGATGGGCGATGTTGGGCCGTGCAGAGCGGTTGCGGGCCGTGTGGGGCAGTCTGTTGCAGGCCGAGGCAGCGTAGGCAGGCTGATTTGCCAAAGGTCATTGGGTTGGGCTGCAAAGGTTAGGGTTTAGGGTGGCTTAGCTGTGTTGCGTGGGTTGGAGCGGGTTTGGGTCAGGGCCGGTCCGGGTTTGGTCCAGGTAGCGGGTAGGGTTAGGTCTAGGTAGGGCCCACGTAGGATAGTTAGCATTTGAATTGCATACTTCAATTTAAATTCCACTCAATTTTCAATCAAGAAATTAAAGTCCAACTCGAATGCGATTAAACAAGTAGGTTAAAATCCAAATAGAATCCAAATATAATCACACTGGCAATTTAATATTCCTTAATTGAAATCAAAATTTTAATTACTAAGAATTTAGAAAGGGAGAATTCTTACCTAAATGGTGGAATCCGCAGCACTGCCTCAAAAATTTTTGAGATTCACATTTTTCGACTTTCTAATATTCCGAAAAAATCCAGGATATTACAGGTGTGTTCCTGAGTTGACTAAGTTTAATGGTGATGACATTCGTGCGAATTGGAAACACGTAAGTCAATATATTTTGTGGTTAGGAGAAGCTGGTTTCAATGACGCTTTGCATGTTCATTTGTTCTCTTTATCTTTAACTTGAACTGCTTTCCCTTAGTTTTCCTCGCTTGCTCCAAATTCTATTCAATCGTGGAATCAATTAGAGCGTAGATTTCATGATCACTTTCTCAGTAGGGAAAATGAGGCTAAACTGATAGATTTGACATCGGTTAGGTAGGACTGTGATGAGTCTGCCTCTTATCATTTCAGAAGATCTAAAGACATAAAAACTGATATTTTAATTTGAAAGTTTCTGAAAAAGATTTGGTGGATCTGGCCTTTGCGGGTTTGCATTCATATTTGAAGGAAAAACTTGAGGGCTTTGATTTTCTTTCAGTTAATCATTTGCAAATGAAAGCCATAGGTTTGGAAATCAAACTTAAAAATGCAAAGGATACTTATAAAACTCGTCGGTCACGTACACATGTTGTTGATCATGATTCTGATAGTTCAGAAACTGAGGAAAAAGTGGTATACGCCGCTGAGTTTGTTTGGACATCAAAGGCCAAACCGTCTACTTTTCCTTCACTCAAGCCGACTCAAAAGAATCAGCAAGATGATGTTAAATTTACCTTTGATGTTTCAAAATGTGATAGAATTTTTGATGATTTGCTTAAGAATAGAAACATCAGGTTGTCCCATGCTATACCGCCACTTGAAGAGTTGAAATGGCATAATTCTTTTTCAAATGCGACTAACAACTGCAATCTTTTTTGTCGATAGGTACAATTGGACGTTAATGAAGGACGATTGATACTTTCTGAGATGCAGATTGACAAGGCTCCCTTCCCTGTTCACACATTGGATCTAAACAATGCTAAGGTGCTCATTTGGCCAGAACAAAACCGAAGGAGCTAAGGGGAAGAATGTGATTATTGGTGAGCCAAGAGTGAAGGTTGTCGATGACAAAGTTCTAGTTAGAGAAGTGGTGCTGGATAAGACTCCTGATGGTAAGGAGTCTCTGAAAATCACTGTCAAAGCTTCAAGACCCAGAGGCAAGACAGTCCATCAACAAACGCGAGTCAGCCTGCTACCCAGGCACGACGGTCAGACCGGTCGCCTCAACTGGTCAGACCGGTCGTACCCAAGGCCGACACCGGACTTTCAAGCCTAAGCGCCCAGAAGTGGGTACTTGGAAGACCAATGAATCAAAGGTGCAGGGAAGATTTGTGAAGCAGAAGCCCAGCTTTGGTCAACTATTGAACAAATACACAAAGGCCGTTCAAAGTGATTGGCCTCTAAAAAAGAGACCAAGATCACCACTGCATTGAGACAGGCCTTCATCTCCTAGGTGAGAATCTAGCAAGTGAAGGGGTGATGTTACTACTTTGTTCCCTCCCCAAAAGGTATATGGTAATATGCCATGGGCGCCACCGGCATCGAATTCTTCGTGTCTAACATGGGAGCACGAAAAGATCTGGATGCAGTGTTTCCCAATGCCACATCCACCACCATACCAGAGGGAGGAAGGCTCCAGGACAACAGTGCATGACCGATTTGTTGGTGTTTAACCGTCAAGCCCACCGAGTGATACCCCTGAGGTGGTAGGTTGTAGGCAGGGACTCGCCGAGATCAGAATGCGATGGTGCAAGAAACACAAAACTTTAGATAGGTTCCGTCGCCGAAGCGTAATACCCTACATTCTGTATGGTGGTTTCTATTGCCTTAGGTGATAGATGATGTTTTGGAGGGGTCCCTGCCCGCCCTTATATAGTCTGGGGGACAGGGTTACATGGAAAGTCCTAGCCTATTACCATCAAAGAGTCTTACTCATACACGATCGAGTAGTTTCCTTGCAAATCAGCTTGTCCTACGCCTAATCGGGTAGTTACAAGAGGGGTAAGGTACATTCCATGTGCTATCAATTACTCTAGAATATTTCACACATGTGAGCAGTCCCACTGTCTTGGGTCTGATAAGCCTCTGAGCTCTTTGTAGCCGAGTCTTGCAGGCGTTGAATACTTATGAAGATGTTGTCGAGTGCTTCGAGTACTTCTGGAATCCTTCAGTGCTTCATTGAGTGCTTCGAGTAGTCTTCCAAATACTTTCTCCACTACATCGAGGCTATGAGGTGCTCAAGCCCTGAATCACCTTCTTATATGGTGCGCAATAAACTCTTGCTCCATATGGAGTAGTCCCCGAGCCTTAGGTTGAATCACAGAATTATACCGAGGGACAAACTAGTCTTGAATCTTCAAAATCTCCTGATGTTTTTCAAATCAATTTGATAACATTTATGCCATGTATCCCACAGCCCCCGAACCTTGAATCTAAATCCCATGATTTGGATTTAAGGATCCAAAGTCGTGGCTTTATGGAGATTTTATCTTGATTATGAATCGGAATAATTGATCCAAAAATCTCAAAACCTCTTTTGGCGCGTGACTCTTCAGTCTCTCGAATATTTGCAAAACTGGCATTCGCCATCTGTACTTAACCAGAGTGTAAAACCTAGGGTTTTCACACTTTCTACCTTCAGTCTTTACAATCTCTAGTGTGGCCACTTTCCCATCACCATCTGCTTTGCTCATAGATAACTGAAGCCTCTCATCCATCTAGTTTACTTTCCCAAGTAAAAATCAGCAGCCCCCGAGCATACTTGCGAGAAGCGATTTGTGATATCTCGAATGGCACCCAAAAGGTCTGGCGGAAGGTGGAAGAAGAAGGAGACTGCAACAGTAGAGCCCACCATGGCTGATGGATGGAAAAAAGTAAGTTAGCAGAATCTGACATCGCATCTCTTATTGACGAGTGTCTTCTGCAATCTAGAGCCATCATTTGATGGCAATCTGCTAAGGACATAATAGGCCATATGAAAAAATCGCAGAAACTGCCTTGTTCAAATTCTTTGTAGAACGCGGCCTTGCAATCCCAGTCTCTGATTTTCTACAAGGTTTGCTGTTTCATTGGAGAATTCAGCTTCATCATCTGACCCCAAATTCGATTCTCCACCTTACAATTTTTGTGCATTTATGAAAAGCGTTCCTTGGGATTCGTCCTCTGATTTATTCAAATGCCTCTTCCATCTGAAACCTCATCTTAATTCTAAAAACATAGCAAGAATCGGAGGTGCTGGCTTGCAATTGCGCCCAGAGATGATGGAGAAATATATTCAGTATACACCTTATAGCAAAATAGAAGACTGTAAAGCCAATTGGTTTTATGTGGAATATCATGCTCCTGCCCTTCCGGAATGAGTACCAGGTCCTCCTCAAATTGGCGAAGAATGGTTTGCTAATGGGGAAAATGTTGAGCAAGAGGAAGAACTGCTGGGTAAAATTGTAAACCTCAAGAAGGAAGGAGTCACCAGTGGATTAGTAGTTTTATCTTGGATTGGACGCCATATTCAGCCATTGCAGAAGCGATGCAATCTGGGTCTTGAGTATATTGGAGTGACAGACCCATCCCGCTTTTCAGCAGAAAAGATACGCAAGCTCGAAGCTTTGAAGCGAGTACGTAGAGTACTCGATGGCGTAGATGCAGAACCAGTTTTACCCAAATTACATCATATCAAGAATCCTCCTACGCAGGTAATAATTTGATGCTTCGAGTAGTTTTTGTACCTTTTCTAATAGTGCAACATTTAATATTTGTTCATTGTCTGCAGATTGACATAGATGTGTTTCAAAGCAGTCCGCCTATGCTAGATGTTGTGCGGCCGAGGCATCTGATGCCCAGTGCCCATCAACCACAGCGCAATTACCATGCTGATCAAGATACTATTCTGGAAGAATCGACAGATTCTGATGCTAATGATCGTGTTACCCTTGCAGAAATTATGAAGGGTAAGGCGGGAGGCGCTGAAACGAGTAGTCACAGTGTTGCTCTTGATGAGGAAATTGTCACCAGTTGTCCTAAAGGATCGAGGACAACCATGCACAAACGGAAAGCCAGTGTTGTATCCAGGTTAGATATCAATCATATGATGTTCACATTGTTGAAAATGCAACTTGGTTATAAGTGCCCCTCCTTTCTTTGTGGCAATCCGTCTAGACTACCAATTTAGAAGCAACAGGTGAAGGATGCTGAGGGTAGAAGTGCCGCCTCACCAGCTCCAGAAATACTGGTGCGTGGAGCTGAAGAAGACCAGCTACCCATAGAAAAGGAAATACCTGCAGCATGCAACCCAGAGCCTCCAGCGACCAATGCGAAGGAAACGGAACCAGAGAGAGCTGGAGTTGAATCAAATGCAGGTGAGCAAAATATTCAAGAGATTCCCGTTGGTGAGCCCATCTTACTGCCGCCTTCCATATTTGCTTGTCTCCCAATTGCGCGACTAATTTACACAAATGAAGCAGCAGGTGCATCTCCTCCTTGATCATGGGCAAGATCTTGAAGATGATCCACAACTAACACATGAAAATTTTGAAGAAATTCCAGAGAAATCTGCGAGAATTCTCTCAATTTTCTGTGGTAAGTGCCAAATCGTGTACTTCCTTCTGTAAAGCACTAATCATATTTGTCAACTAGTTTTGATAGTGCTTCTTAACAACAAATGGCCAATTGATCATACGTCAAGTCCAGAGGCTGAAGAAGGCATCTAAGGAGAATGAATCCCTAAAGAAAGTGAATACATCTCTCTAGCAAAAAGTTTAGCTTCTCAACGAAGTAATTCAAAGGAATCGAGGTAACTCCTTGTTGTTGCTTAATGTTGTATTTTTGAGTTGTTTCAAATTTTGCTAATAGATCTGTATCAGTTGTGAATAGATGGAACTGAGAAGCAGACAAAAGCCTTGTAGAAGACCCACAAAGAGCTGCTGCAGAGTATGGAGCAATGCAAGATTATATCTGAGGAGAGGGATCTTCTGAAAAAGGAGCTTGCAGAGCTCAGAACCGCTACTCATGCTGTGGTAATCATGGTGGATCTAGTCGAGGGCGTAATCGAGAATAGGACTCAGGTGGAATGCCTGCGCGAGGCTCCCCAGAAGATTTCGAGTTACCTGACCGAGATGTCCAAACAATATGTTGCGCATGTCCTAGGACTTGTCAAGTCCTATTGGCCGCAGGTGAGGCTGACTCCACTTGGTGATGGCATGGAGATACAATGTACTGAAGACAGATTCATCGAGTACGTGGAGGAGGCCAAACCTGTTGCTGCCAGAATTGTAGAGATGCTGGAGCAGGAGTCAGAGGCAGAAGTCTGAACAATTTACTTTTCTCTTTGTATCAAAATACAGTTACATGATGCGTATATATGCCCTCTGATATGTGCATTTTGTTGAGTAATATATGAAATTCTTAGGCTGGAGGGTAAAAACTCATAGAAATCCCGTACCGTAGGCTGCGCTTAGCCAACAAGGTGTAAGGGCTCGAGATTATCTTGTTAGAAGAAATATTATAATAGGTATGGTTACCTGAAGGACCACTTGATCTATGTTCGTACCTTATGCTCCAAGAAATGGAGAAAGTTTGGTAACTCGAGGTGGAATATGGGGGACGCGCCCCTCAGGCATGCTAGCTTGTGAACTACTCGATCAATCCGTGCCTTTGACCCTGCGAAACAGGGAAAGTTTGGTACTCGAAGTAGTTTATATAATTTATACCTAGAATGGATTGGTAGGCTGGGAAACAAATCGAACTACTCGATATGTCGCACTAAACCTTCATGAGATTTAAGGACTTCAAGGTAATTTATGGGGAACCAATCGAACTACTCGATATGTCGAATTAAACCTTTATGGGGTTTGGACTTCAATGTAGTTCATGGGAAACTGTACCCCTTAGGCATTGTAACACTCAGTCCCACAAAACATAGACCGAGCAAAATATATATGCGCCAGGATCAAGTCGCGCATATACATCACAGAATTATCAAGATATCACAACACATGCCACGTAAAAAGATATAATAAAGCGAGTACGAATGTATTATTACATTAATGACATTAAGTCTGATACATAAATGCGGAAGCATAAACCGATACGGAAACTGAGCAGGGCGCCACAGGGACATCGACTGGGAGACGACCGCCTAGAAGTCCTCGAAGTCCTGGAAGCTCTGAGTATACTCCTCCACGTCGCCGGGAACTGAGCAGCAGTAGGATATACCCAAAAGAGAACAAATGTATAGGGGAAGCAAGCATGAGTACACAACTTGTACTCAACAAGTATAACACAAACTATGAAGCTCTAGGGCTAGCGGACTCAACTGCATTAGCTTTTAAGTCTTGGCAAAATTTTATTAAAGCTAATTACTACAAGTTGGTGAATTACCACAAACCCAGTTACATAGTAATTAATCAAAATTAATTATGAAACTACTGAGAACCAAGCCAGAACCACCAAGATAACCTCACTAATCAAAAGGAGGATCTGGGCCGCTCATGACCATGAGCATGGCTAGTATACCAGTTTTACACTCTGCAGTGGTTGCACATCTTTACCCACAAGTCGGGAGCTACGCTAGTTGTTCATCACACTTCCTTAGTGAGATGACTAGCAAGCGCACTACGAGGCCGTTACAAAGAATCTCGTTGGTAAGGTGTAACCTCTAAGGTTTTTGGATCAGCAATGATGGGCCCACCTCGAGGGGGTACAAGCACACAGCACAGACCAAGCCTCGCACCGTAGGGACCATTGAAGCTTACCACCCCTCTTGCCCCGCAGGTAAGTTACTCCCGAACCAAAAAGACTTAATTAGTAAGCCAAACCCATCCCATACCAGTCTTGTGGTTGCGCGGTTGTCCCAGGTTGTTGCTCTATGAACCAGTCCTTATGGAGAGTGGCCAACCAAGCACTAAGCACCGTGCTGGCCCCCTAAACCAAGTTTCTAGAAAACAAATCTTAACGAGACATGTACCACTCAAGCACACAGCACAGACGGTAATGCTTAGAATTATGTTGCATAAGATCATTAACAAAATTAATTAAAAAGGACCATTATGTGTGAGAGCGCAGCACCTAGCACAACTAACCAAAAATACAACCCAAGGATTTATATAAAGGATAAAGTAGCTAGGAAATCCTTATAGGCATACAGTATTAAAATGCAGTATGAAATTATATTTAAAAGTGATAGGAAGTGTTCATGTTATACTTGCCTTCCTCCAAATTCTCCTGCTGCTCAAACTAACCCGCAGAAGGTGGCTGCTCCGGGTACTCCTCTGATGGCTCAACGTCTGCTCACGATCACATAGCCAAAACAACGACAAAACATAAACATTCATGCATACAAGGCTAACACTACGGAGCAATGCATCATTACATAAAAACAGTGCATAAAACTGAACTAAAACTATTCTACGCATTACAACGATCGCGTGAGCGTAACAACCACCTAAAACAGAGCTAGAACGTGGAAACTAGGGCTAAAACTAGGTCCAGGGACTAAACTGCGAGAAAACTGGAAGTTCTAGGGGGTTCTGAGCAAAACCTAGGGACCTAAACATAATTAAAGGATAGATCTAAGGGCTAATGCGCAAAAAGACGCGGGCTGGACTGCGGGTTCTATTTTGGAAAAGATCAGGGGCCTAAATGTTAAAAATAAGGCTTAACTGCAATTACATTTGAACTGCAATGGACCGCGGGTTGATTTTAAAGAAATCCAGGGGCTCTTTAACAAAACATCCCGAGCGAAGCGGTATCTTTGGATCTGGACCATCGGATTTGGATCTAACGATCCGGACCCAATCTAGATCTAATCTAATCGTACGCGTAGATTTCAGATCGGACGGATCAGGTGAAACCAAGCGCGGGGGACGGCGGCGCTCGACGCCGGCGACCATACTCCGCGGCGGCGCTCGTCAGGAACTCATCGGAGTTCATCATAAACGGTGCTCCTGGGGTCAAATCGACCCGTGCTTGGGTCTGGCGTGATCAGCGTGACATGCGTGATCCACCTAGGGCATCAGCGTTGCTCGGGATTGCTTTGAGCGTTGGGCGCGACAGCGGCGGCGGCTCTGTGCGGTGGCGCTCGCCGGCGTGCATGTGTTCAGGCCATTTCAGGTGTGCAAAGGGTGCGCAAGGCGTCTATGCAGCAAGGGTGAGCCAGTACGAGGCTCGTGCGGGATGGTGCTGGGCTGCAGTGAGCTCACCACGGCGAGGTTGCAGCGCGGGCGGTGGCGGAGCGCCGGTGGCAGGTGTTCCGACACCTTGAGCGTGCTACTGGCCTCGAATTCTAGCGCAAAGGACAGAGGGGCCTGGGGTGATGCTCACTGAGGGTTCGGAACGGCGGATGAGGTCTGTAGTGGTGCCGGCTTCGAGATCCGGCGACGAGGGTCGACGCTGCGCATGCGGACAGGTTGGAGCAGGGGTCCTCCAGGCTCCTGGCATCATGGATTGAGTCATGGGGTTCTTGCGATGGAGCCAAGGGGTCAGGGAGGCCTGAAATGCACCGGCGGCGTGCAATTGCTGCGGCGGACAGAGCTCACTGGAAACATGCTCCGGTGCAATTCCCGGCGCTGCAAGTGCTGAGGTCGAGCAAGGCCGGCTCCATGAGGTTCCTGGACTCACGGCAAAGCTGCTACGGCGGTCTGCGGTGGCTGTGGTGCGGTGGAGCGGCCGGGCCTCGGCGGCGTAGGGGGCTCTGCGCGGCGGAGCAAGGCGGGCGTGCAGAGCTCGCTCTAGGCGGCACTGGAAAGGGGAGTGCGGTGCAGGGAGGGCCGCGGGGGTGTCATTTAAGGAAGGCAGCCGACGGTTTGGGCGTGTGTGCCCGTTGCGAGCGCGGCGAGATCCGCGTCGGTGATCTTGGCTGTGCTGGCGCGAGGAAGAAGAAGGAAAGGGGAAGGAGACGCTGACAGGTGGGGTCGTCCTGTCAGTCACGGAGCGGGACGCGCGCGGCGTGGGCTGAGGCACTGGCGTGTGGGGCGGCCATGTCAGACTCAGGGCAACGCGCGCGTGCTGCGCGGGCGTGGGCTGAGCTGCGGAGGCGGGGTTGGGCTGGGCCGTTGCTGGGCTGAACAGGAAAAAGGAGGGAGCGGGCCGACGGGAGCTGGGTTGGGCCGGGGAGCTGGGTTTGGGCTGGTTTGATCCTTTCCTTTTTTCTGGTTTTTCTTTTCCTTTTCTTTTTCAAACTCAACTCAAACTATTTGAATTCAAATAAAATTTGAATTTAAACCCTAAGCACTCAACCAAATAAAAATTATGCACCAGCATGAATGCATAAACAAGTTTAAATCTAGAAAAAATTTTAATTACTTGTGAAAGAAAATTAAATTAAATGCAAGGCTAAGCATATAAAATTCTTGAAAATGAAATAAAACCATTTAAATTTATTATTAAATATGAAAATTTAAATTAGGGTGTTACAGGCATGCTAGCCTAAATTCTAATCGATCAACTCATGCCTGACTCTGCAGTACAGAGAAAGGTTGGTACTTGAAGTAGTGGATGGGGAACACGCCCTTAGGTGTGAGAGCTTGTGCCTTTGACTCTGCGGTACAGATAAAGGTTGGTACTCGAAGTAGTGGATGGGGAACACGCCCCTTAGGCATAGGAGCCTGAGACTACTCGATCAACCCGTGGCTTTGACTCTGCGGTACAGAGAAAGATTGGTACTCGAAGTAGTGGATGGGGAACATGCCCCTTAGGCGTGGGAGCCTGAGACTACTCGATCAACCCGTGCCTTTGACTCTGCAGTATAGAGAAAGGTTGCTACTCGAAGTAGTGGATGGGGAACACGCCCCTTAGGCGTGGGAGCCTAAGACTACTTGATCAACCCGTGCCTTTGACTCTGCGGTGTAGAGAAAGGTTGGTACTTGAAGTAGTAATTGGTAGGAGTTGTGGATTTCCAAGATTGACCGAAATGCTGACCGATATTGACCAAAGGAATCGATTGTCTGAATAAGTAACCTTTTTTGAAGATAGAATGTGTAGAACAATACACAACTTGTAAATTTGTCAAGGGTAGAACCGTCGTAGATGCTCAATGTTCCATGGATTTGGGACTTCTTGACCATCAGGAAAAGTTAGTCAATAGGACCTCAGTCTTGTAACTTTGGAGATGATGAAAGGACCTTCCCATCTTGAATTAAGTTTGTGGAGTCCGGTTTCATCTTTAATACATCGAAGTACCATGTCACCAACATTGAGTGATCTCTCCTGGATGTTGCGATCATGGTAACGGTGTAGACTTTGAAGGTAACGAGCTAATCGGAGTAAGGCGCTGCATCTGACTTCTTCAACAGAGTCAAGTTCCAATTGTCTAGCTCCATAAGCTTCAATCTTGTCATACATCTCCAGCCTTGGAGATTTCCACATTATGTCCGCACTAAGGATAGCTTCAGTCTTGTAGACAAGAAAGAAAGGAGTTTGCCTAGTTGCTTTGCTTGGTTGAGTATGCAACCCCCAGACAACGAACGGAAGTTCAAATATCCATCTTCCTCCTTTTTTAGTACTCTCATCATAGATCCTTTTCTTGAGCCCATCGATGATTAAGCTGTTGATGAGCTCAACCTGGCCATTGGCTCGTGGGTGAGCGACCGACACATACTTAACATCGATGGCGGCATTCTCGCAGAATTCCTAAAAAGATTGTGACGTGAAGTGAGAGCCCAAATCTATAATAATGGTGTTGGGGAAACCAAACTGATGTAAGATGTCAAAGATGAAGTCCACCGCCCGATCCGATAAAATCTTTGTAATTGGTTTGTACTCGATCCACTTGGTGAACTTGACGACTGCCACTAAGATGTGATTAAATCCTCCTGGTGCTGTTGGGAGAGATCCGGTCATGTCCAAACTCCAGCATGCGAATGGCCATGATGGTGGTATTGTGATAAGATTGTGCGTCCAAAGATGAATTTGTTTGGCAAAGTACTGACACCCTAGGCACCGATGGACAAGTTCTTCAGCATTTGCCAAAGCAGTTGGCTAGTAAAACCAGGATCTGAAAACCTAGCCAACCAAAGTTCTTGATGTTGCATGATGCCGCAGGTCCCATCGTGGATCACATTGAGGATGGCTTTTCCATCTTCAGTTGAAACACACTTCATAAGTACCCCTGCTCCTGCTCCTACTTTGTATAGCTGGTCATCAATAAGGACATAGTTCTTGCTACGCCTCATTAGTCGAGCTTCTTCTATGCTTTCATTTCTAACTCCTGGGGGTAACATTTGTTCCCTGACGAAGTCGATAAAAGGTGTTCGCGACTTGATGTTGACCACCATGACCTCTCGACTGGACTCTGAAGGGCCCGAGTCGATGATCATTGGATCTGAAGTAGAAACTGACGGGTGGTGTAGTTCATGGACGAAAATTCCCGGAGGGACTTCTGCTCGATTAGAGCCCAGCTTCGAGAGGATAGTGTGATACGGGTGTTTAACCGCCAAGCCCACCAAGGGATACCCTCGAGGTGGGCAGGGACTCGCGAAGATCAGAATGCGATGGTGCAAGGAACACAAAGCTTTAGACAGGTTCGGGCCGCTGGAGCATAATACCCTATGTCCTGTGTGGTGGTTTGTATTGCCTTAGGTGATTGATGATGTTTTGGAGGGGTCCCTGCCCACCCTTATATTGACTGGGGAAATAGGTTAAATGGAAAGTCATAGCCAATTACCATCAGAGAGTCCTACTCATACAGGATCAAGTAGTTTCCTTACAAATCAGCTAGTCCTATGCCTAATCGAGTAGTTACAAGAGGGGTAAGGTACGTTCCATGCGCTATCCCTTACTCTAGAATATTCCACACATGTGAGTAGTCCCGCTGTCTTGGGTCTGACACAATTGGGACCACACCAATAAGGTCGAGTGCAGCACCCTGCACCGGTCAGACCAGTCATCGACTAGTCAGACCAATCTCATCAGAGACCGGTCCATGTTTCTACTCCAAGACAAGAATACCGTGTCATGGACAAGAAGGAAGTGGTTTAACCCATGAAGGTTGAATCAGGGAATGTCAAAGCCGATGATGTTGTCCAAATAAGCGATGTTAAAGTGGTTGTCCAAGACACCGGCAAAAGACTGATGGTTTTTGGTAAATCGGTCGTTCCCTTTGTGCAAAAGCCTGTCATGGCTAATGACCATGAGGCCAGCAGCAGCAGCATAGCACACAAGTACCATCAACCCAAGTGGTGTCCTCCAGGGTTGATTCATATGCAAAATAGGAAGTTGCAGTGCCTGCGGAATAAAGAAAAGAGGGCACAAGGCAGAGAAGATAAGGGATGGACAGTTCAATAAATATAGACCAATGATCTCTCAAGGCAAGATATGGAAGGTCAAGCCAGTTGATCAGCCAGCACCAGGACCAGTTGGACTGACTCCACCGACCGGTCAGGCCGACCTGAGACATCGGTCAGACTGGTTGACCCTATAGTGGAACAGCACGCCAAATTGGTAGCGCCTATTTTGGCTTCTCATGATGAAGTGCCACCAGTGCCCTCAGTACAGGAGGATGAGAAGCTGGTAGATTACGAGGCATCTCCGGAGCGTAGCAACATGGAAATCAACGTTGTACATCTCTCTTTAGATTACTTTGTGGTTCTAGAGGATGAAGTTGCTCATCTTCAGTTTGGGCCTCATGATGCTATTTTTCAAAAGCCAAAGGAATCAGATAACTACTTGAAAGCTCTCTACATGAGGGGCACATTAATGGAAAACCGATTTCATGGATGCTAGTGGATGGTGGGGCTATTGTGAATCTAATAGCCTACTCATTATTCAAGAAGCTTGGCGGAGAAGGTGAAGAGTTGATCAAGACCAACATGATGGTAAGCGGCGAGGGTGGAAGTGATCCCATTTGTGCTAAAGGGGTTGCTTCCATGGAGTTGACCGTGGGAAGCAAAACACTTGCTATAGCCTTCTTCGTCTTTGAGGTGCAACATAATTTTAGTTTGATATTTGGGCGTGATTGGATCCATGCCAATCAATATGTGCCTTCATGTTGACAACCAAAATTGGCAAAGACAGTGGCTGACCGGTCAGATCGGTCTGACCAGTTGTAATCCAAAATGGGGTAGATTTGTATTTAAGAATCCTTTTGTAACCCAATTTGTGAAGGGGTACGTCTTCCTCGGCCTAAAAATATAAAGGCTACGGCCAATTAAAGTTATTCCCAATCGAGTCAATACAACTTTTCCTTTACTTTTACCTCTCCAAACCCTAACTTTTCCAAACCCTAATTGCTATTCTTCGCCCTAACCAGTCTGACTGGTCGGCACACAGAGAGGCTGTTTGGGAAGATTGTTGTGACGATCAACGCACATTCTAGTGCATTTGAGTGTATTTCCCATAAACTGTGTCAACACTTCAACATGTAGTTTTCTTGATTTCACCTCTCCAGTGTTTTAGATGATGGATTTTTTTAGTCCCTACATCTCAAGATAGAAATGGCCGATACTTGTTACAGTAGTTGCAATCATACGCAACATAACAGAAAAAAGTTCTCAAGTGTTCCAAAGCTCAAATAAATGCTCCTCTAGCACAATCTATGGTTGTTGCTCCTCTAGCTCCAAAGTGAAGCACACCCAGCATGCACGTTCTAATCTTCCCTTCATAGCAAGGGCTCCCAAAACCTTGCACAATACATCGTTTATATATCACTCTTCAGTTAGTGAATAATTGAACGTCATGTTTATGTTGCCGTACAAAGTTGGAAGTCAAAGTTTGATCTTCAACTCTCCGTACGTACATAGGCACAAGTTTATTTGTTTTATCGAGCTACTATGATTTTGTTTTTCTTCGTCTACCTCTTCTATCTGCAATTTATATTTATTCTCTTATTTTTTACACAAGTTGGTGGTAGTGTTTAGAATTTTAGGGGCGTCTATTTCTCTCTCATGCGAGTGCGAACCGAGCCATTGCAGATGCCCCTTGCCCTAGCCACCGGCCACCGCCCACCGGTTGTCCGGCCTCGGTCGGCCAGCGGTGCATTGAGCCGCCTTGCCTACGCCGCCGGTCAAACCGCCGCCACCGCCAGGTCACCACGGCTGTCGACCTCCTCCTTTAGGACTGGTGGCCCATTAGAGCCCTGGAAACCCGAAACCCCATGCTCCACCGTCTCGACCACCACCCCGGCCGCCGGCGACCTCGCCGGCGGCTGCTCCCCCATCTCCCACCCCGGCTGACCTCCCCTAACCTTCCACCGCCGCGCTCATCTCTACGAGGAACATAAACAGTTCTGGTGTGGGGCCATGTGCAGCGAGCCCCTCAGGCTCTTCTGCCACAATCCCGCGTGCAACAACGCGCACGAGGAATAGTATTCCCATGGAATTTTAGCCAAAAATTGCCAAATTTCGGTGAAAATCGGCACCACTGGTGAATGGTCTTACCGGTATCACTAGTATTTTTTTAGCCTGAATTCGTCTGGACTTTTGAATTTCAGTCAAAATTTTGCCAAATTTCAAAAATATTGGCTAAAATTTTTGTACAAAAACAACCTAGTGGTCTAAACGGACCCCTCCAATTTTTTTTGTTAAACCGGTATCTTGAACACAGGTTGGTGCAAGGAGACAATTTTCTTTTTGACTGAAGGGCATCCATCATACATGAAGTTGTATCATTGTTTCACTTTGGTCCAACAAATTGCAAATGTTGCACCCACCATACACCAAGTTGTTCATTGTGTGCAAATACAGTCCACGATACATTGGAATTGCGTATATATTCTGCTAACATGACATGCTACAATAACGAAAGGGGCTAAAACAAAAAATTGGCATATTGTAATGAAACATAGACTTGGTGATATTCCTCGCCGGTCATGGAGGAAGCCCTCAAATCCCAAATATAGGCCCTCCGCAGCCCAGCAGCATGGATGGTCGAGCTGCTGCTCACCTCCACGCTCGAGCTGCGCATGCCTGACGGGACCGCCGGGGCAGACATAGTCTTCAAGCTTTCTTTTTTTGAAGGGAAGCTTTATTGGTTTCAAGAAGATACGTCAAGATGATACAACATCTTGAAATTTTCCCGACCTTTGCCTAACCGACACACTGCCTATAGAAAGTCTGACAAAGATCCTGACACACTAATGACTGTCGATCCTAAAACTAGACCAGCACCTATGTGCCCAGGCAAAAAAGTCCTTGGCCACCTGTACCTAAAAACGAGACTGCTACAAGCATGTCCTGAGAAGTAGGCCGTTGAAGGATAGCCCACGTACGGAGCCAGTGTGTAGTCGAGTAGATAACTTGAAAAAAAAAGATTGTTTGTTATTGAACACCACCGCATTTCTGCAGAACCAAACAGATCAACACAAGGCTGCCGCTCCCACAAGTTCTAATGATTTGTACTCTTTAGGTATTCCATTTAGCCAGCACCTGAACGTACTAGATATGCTGCGAGGTTTGGGTATTCCCCAAGCCGCATACACCGTAGCCCATGCCATTCGCGTGAATCGGCAGTCAAAGAACAAATGTTGTATCGTTTCATTTTCATGTCAGAAACAGCACTGATGATTTCCTTGTTAGTTCTGTTTCGTTAGATTGTCTTTTGTTAGAATGACACCTCTCCTAAGGTACCAGGGGAATATTTTAATCTTAAGTGGAGTTTTCAGCTTCCATAGTCTCTTGTTGACGTTTGGGGTATTTTGATTAATTAATCCCAGATAATGTGATTTCACTGAGAAAACACCTGTCTGGTCTAGTTTCCATATGAATTGATCCCTTTCTTGGCTTAGTACAACTGTTGCAAGACGTGAGATAAAGATTATTCCACATTGCTAACTTATTGCCAATTAGATCTCTACACCAAGATAGATTTGGAGTCTGTGTACATAATACCTCAGCTACCATATCTTGTTTCTTCCTAACTATGTTATCAAGTTGAGGGTATTGTTCATGTGGAGATCTATTGCCTAACCATATATCCTCCCAGAATCTCACTTGTGACCCATCTATAATGATAAAAGTTCCAAACTTTAGGAAATCATGTTTTACCTTCATTAGACTTGCCCAGAAATGGGAGTCTCTGCTCTTCCATTGGACTTGCACTAGAGACTTAGTCCCTAGATATTTGTTGCGTATGATCTGTTGCCATGTACCGTCAGTCGTTAAGAGATGGTATAGCCATTTACGGAGTAGGGTTATGTTTTTTAGTTCTATATTGTCTATCCCTAATCCCTCTTGATCTTTCAGTTGACACAGGATATCCCACTTGGCTAGCCAATAGTTTTTCTGTGTTCATCACACTGCCAAACAAATCTAGAACGGAAGTAATCCAACTTTTTGCGAACCCCTTTTGGGATCTCAAAGAAGGACATCATGTACATGGGTAGACTGCTAAGAACAGAGTTGATAAGCATCAAACGACCTCCGATTGAATTATTTTTGCCTTTCCAACTACTAAGGCGCTTTCCAAATATTTCTTGGACCCTCATCCAATCGTTATTAGACAACTTCCTATAGTGTATTGGAATGCTTAGATATCGGATTGGGAAAGTGCCATGATTGCATCCAAATAGCTCCATGTACTGACTTTCACAATTCTTTGCTTCATCAAAGCAAAAGATTTCACTCTTGTGGAAATTAATTTTGAGACCCGATGACTGCTCAAAAGCCCAACGAATAATCTTCATGTTTTGAGCCTGCTCCAAGCTATGATCCAAGAAGAGAATCGTATCATCAGCGTACTATAGTATGGAGAGCCCACCATCAACAAGGTGGGGCTCCACACTACTCAACTAATCCTCTGCTTTTGCTCTGTTGATGAACAGTGTGAGCATGATGGCAAATATGTTGAAAAGGATGGGTGAAAGTGGATCACCTTGCCTCAGTCCTTTCTTTGTTTGGAAAAAAAGGACCTACCTCCTCGTTCACATTTACCGCTATGCTTCGGCCTGGAATGAAAGACTTAATCCACTCAATCCACTTGGGTGAGAAGCCTTTCGACCGAAGCGTTTGCAATAGGAAATTCCATCTCACTTTGTAGGAAGCCTTTTCAAAATCTATTTTAATAATTACCCCACTCTATTTTTTGCGATGTAGCTCGTGTACTGTTTCATGTAGAATTACAACGCCTTATAAAATATTTTAACCTCGCATAAATGTTGTCTGTGTAGGGCTAATTAAGTGCTCTGCGACCGAGTTGATACGGATTGTTCTGTATTGCTGGATTTTGCTGGCTTCTCGTGTACTCTTTCGTAAAGATCTTGAAGCTCACATTAAGTAAGCAAATTGTTCTGTATTGCTGGATTTTGCTGGCTTCTTGTGTTTTTAGTAATAACCTTATGACACCAAAATTTAGACTGAAGAGGGAAAGGTCACCCTTGTGTAGATCATGAAACATGTGCATTAGGTCTACTTTGATCACTTCCCAAAACTATTTATAGAATTCAGCCAGGAAGCCATCTGGGCCTGGCGCTTTGTTATGTTCTATGTCAAAAATTGCATCCCGAGTCTTTTTTCAGTGAATGGACCCGTGAGGAATTCATTTTCCAGCTGACTGACTTGAGGAATATCATCCGTCTTATTCCTTACGGTGAAATGATTGTCCTCTAGAGGTCCAAATAATTCATTATAGAATTGGGTGATATAACCCTTAAGGTTACGTTGCCCTGTTGATGGTCCTTAAGTGCAAAATATGACCATCAACTAGACTCAATAATAAAGGAAATCACACACCTTAGTCTCATATTTGTATCACTGACATAGCTCCACAGTTGTTTTAGAGATTCTATCATTTCAGAGGAGCAAGAATGAAATAAGAAAAAAACACACAGCAGACACCACAAGAATACACAGAAGATCGCATCCGACGTCAACCACTTACAAGAAGGGCTCATCTAGCAGAGCCAACGGGGACGCCAACGTGCACATCATGGTCAACACCAGGGCCCACCTGTCAGCCTGCTAGAAGAAGATGAGCTTGCGGGAGCTCCACCTGGGGGCAGCCGAACCCCAGGGTCAGACGAACCTGGACGAGCTCCCGTCCATGTGCATCTCGAGGAGGAGTTGCCCCTACGCTTCTTGATCACCTTCCATACGGGGAGATGGCGGGAACCAGCCTCCAGCACCATAAATAGCGCCCCTCTCCCCCTCATTCAACACACACACCACTTCACACCACACTCTTCCAAGGAGGCTCTCCCTCTCTTGCTCTTAGCTTAGGTAGTGGAGCTAGGCTAGTTCTTCCTTTAGCGAGTGCAAGTCATCCTCGGAGTTGGTGAGCGATCCTCGGCTCTTGGTATGGCTTTGTATTCTAACAGTCATCACTCTATTCATAATATAGAGCTTTGCCATGGTTGTTGTGTTATTTTGATAGTTTATCAATCCATACTTTGGTTATTCATGAGTTATTCTAAGGATGTGGTTAGACCAGATGATCCAGGTATGAATATTGGTTCGTTGTGCTTTTGGTATTTTACTTGATTGTCCATCCGAAGGATGGAAGACCCGGGGAAGTTAGGGTAGTGACCTCATACATGAGCATGCTGCTCGGGTATGCCGAATCCTCCAGATATGACCGTGCTTCATGGTGTGACTGGGATAGATGGCAGGTGGTGACAACCCTGTTCGTCTGTTGTAACAGCTGTGTTGCGATTAGGGCACTCCCTGACATTTGAGTACGGTGTAGGAATTTATGCAAAAGATGTAATGGGAGTGGATGTTCTCCAGTGCAGGACATTCTCCTCGGTATCCTAATTTCATGGCACCTGCAGCCCTAACCATGTGCTAACATAACCTTTGCTTTGAATAGATGCACCAGGACCCTCTAACCTAGCCTAAGCTCAATCTAACTTAACATAGTATAGTTTAGTTACTTCTTTTGTTCTTTCTTTCTTTCTTTCTTTCTTCCTTCCTTTCTCCTTGAGTATTGGTTCTGTGTTTGTGTCACATTACCCTTGCTTATTTATTTATCATGACTTACCCCTATCAGAGCTATGCCTATTGCTTAACGTACAATGTTATGATTAATGCAAAGTAAAGTATCTTTGCCACTGCCATCCTTTGGGAAAATATAAATAAGGATACCGTTACTCTCTGGGTGAAATGCTACAATGGTATATCCATGCGCTTGCGGATCCTTTCTGTAATTGTAAAGTTATACCATGAGAGTGGCAATTCCTGACGCCATTGCTGGGGGAATCTACACGCCCTAGTACTGACGCTAGGAAATGTCAACACGCATTTATGACACCATTGCTAAGGATGGGCTTAACACCCCTGTTCCTAGTGATGATGTTAAGAAACGCCAACAAGCATTTCTGGCGCCGTTGCCATGGATGGCATGTGAACAAAGATACTTTACTGGTATTAATCTAGGCTTTGTAATTAAGATATAGTCACTGCTCTTTCAGGCTAATGTAACTTTATGTCTTTTTTTATCTCTTTATTTAGAAGAAGACTGGGGTAGTGTATGACCGGTTTCATCCTGCCGGAAAACTACACAGAAAATCCAGAGAAGCTCGTGAGAAGGACATGACTTCGCGTCGTTCCTCCTCTTGCTATTCTCCTAGCACAGGAACCTATTCTTGAGGAACCACTTGTACTTGAGGCTATGGCTGAGAAGACACTTTGTGATTTCTCTGTCCCCTCCACTGCCAATGTGGCTACCGGACCCAATGTTAATGTTGGGGACGTGAATTTTGAACTGAAGTCAAGTCTCATCAACATGGTGCAGGCTAGCCCATTCTGTGGCAAGCCAAATGAGGACGCCAACGTCCATTTTTAGAATGCTTAACTTCCATGCCAAGACTCAGCTTCAGAGGCTTCCAAGTGGGGGTGGTGCCATCTGGCCACCTCCTTTTTCTAGACGTCTTTGATTTGCTCCTGATGACGGTTGACAGTTGCTTAGGACCGATGCGCGCACGTGCTAGGCCAGCCGGCTTGAGGGAGGCCGGTCGGCCTGCTTCTGGTTCCTCTCGGCCCTCCGTTGCACCGACGTTGCACTTTAACGCTTGTGATTGTTCCAGAGTGTTGGAACACTGACTTGTTCTCGAGTTTGTGCTGATTTGTGGGTCCTTTGATCCATACCAATGCCTTTCAGATCATTTGATCAAACCGACCTTCAATCCATGGTTTAGAGGTAATGTACTCATGTCATTGTGCCCCTGAATCAAAGACGTGACATGGTTTGTGGGGGTGCCAGGCCGGCCGGCCTAGGTGAGGCCGGGCGGCCTGGGATTCTCCCCATTTTCATCCATTTTTGGCACATATTATCCTGAATCAAAACTCATCCAAAACTTATAGAACTCGTTAGAATTAAGCAAAACATGAATGGAACATAGTATAAAACTCAACTTATTCCCGAGAAGTTGACTGTCAAAATGTGAAATAATGGCCATCAACAGGCACACAGCAAGCAAAATCACTTGAAAGAAGTGTGCACGGGTCGCAGGCCCAGAATGGGTCCAGCACCCCTTATCTTCACTTCACAAATTGTCAAGGTTCTTCGGCAAAAGAGCCGAAGACATCCTAAGGAAAGACCTGTCATGTGAAATGCCGAAGGCTAGGAGTGACCCTCTCGTGCTAAAGAGCCGAAGGCATCCTAAGGAAATACCTGTCGTGCGAAACGCCGAAGGCTAGTATTGAACCTCTCGCGTTAAAGAGTGGAAGGCATCTTAAGACCATGACATACGAAAAAGAAGCCATCGCCCCGCCAATAGTGCAGGGGGCACTTCACACCAATGAAAACCAGACGATCAGCGCGTCGAGGCATAAAATCGCCAAGCTACCCGTCCCCGCATCCACGCAAAGGGGGGTGGCACTTCGCACATAAACTCACGGTGCGCGGCGGCAGGGACAGCACGGAATACAAGCTAGACAGCATGGCAACGCATCAAGAGTATAAAATTACGTATATCACGACACATATTACAAAAGGCTTCGCCCTATCAACAGTCACACATTTACATTGGAGTCATACATTTACATCAGAATCTTCTTCTTCGAAAACAATGCGGTCCGCTTCTTCTATCACTGTGCGGACCGCACGATCTAAGATCTCTTCGGGCATCTTCCAAAGGAAAATGTCAAACTCTGGCCCTACAACTGAAGGTATGGCAGGGTCAGCTAAAGTCTACATATTCCTAAAATGGTACATAAAATCCGAAGGCATCATGTCCTCGCCTGCAAGTTCTAGTTTCGGTTCTAGAAGTCCCACGGGAGCATTATATGGAGCGTCAGTGTTAAGGATCCATTTGATTTTGCGATGAAGTGCATGCTCAGAAAGGATCTTCATGTGTTTCTCTGGATCATGCTGGAAATCTTCAAAAAACGCTTCGCTTCGGCATTACGCCGGTCATAAACAAGCTCCTTGGCGGACCAAAATTCCTTAAAGGTGGCCCAAGGTACGTGGGCATGAAATCTCGACCATAACTTCCCAGATACCAAAAATCACCGCGGTTCATCTGCAAGGGGAGGATACATTCGGTGATCCACGCAGGTTCCAGCGCGGGGTACTGCGCAGGCACCGAAGGTATTAGTTCCAAAATATTATTTACAGTATGCGGGTACACATATGGTTCGCCCCTCACACCTCTCCGGTCTTTTTGCCCCCGGCATCGTTGTCCCTGGAGCCCCTCTTGTCACCAGCATCACCATCACCGCCACCACTGGTCACCTTGCTTGTTTCGACGCTCCCAAGCACTTCATGCGCCCAAGCTTCGGCTTTTGCTTGTAACTAAAACAGGCAACATAGTTAATAGCTATAAGCGAAGAAATTCTGAAGAAACAAAGCACACAAGCTAACCTACTCCTTCATGCACGCGGCCTCCTACAAAACCAACCCGTGACCCTTCTCACAGAAGAACGTCTCCACAAAGTTCTTTGCGATGTTTTTTGGGAGCGCAGGAAGGGCTTTGGGTCGCACCGACTCCACAGGAGGCCAAGGAAATGACCTGTCACGAAGAGTGTGAAGTTGGGCCTTCAAGATGGTGCCAGCGCTGCCCGCCTCCGCCGGCAAGAGGCCACAAACCGCCACGCTCAGGGTGCGAGCAGCGACGGCCGCGCTCAAGTCACCGAAGAAAGAGCTAAAAGAGTCAGCCATGGCCACGCAGGTGCGGAGCCACCAGAACAACTCAGCCACCCCGATGTTCTCTTCCTGCGAAAACTCAAGGGGTGTTAGCCCAAACTTCTCCAGTAGCCCATGAAGGTCCGCCTAAACCGCTTCGGCACCGGTGGAGATGGCTTCGCGGTAGCTTTTCAGTGTCTCTTTCCCTCTGGCCCGGTGCTCCTCGGCATACTTCCTGGCCTCTTCGACGGCACGAGCCTGGTGTTGGGCTTCAGTCAGGAGCTTGGCATTAGTTTCGGCTTTGGCATAGGAGGCGGTGAGGGTGGTCTATAGATCTGATCTTTCTCGCTCTAGGCGCGCAACCCTCTCCTCCAGCTCGGCTAGACGCGAAGCACACCCGCTCTCCAAGCGGAGTTGGCGTGCGGTGCAGCGGGCAGCCACAAAAGACTTAAGGGCCAAGTCCTCAGCGCACTGGAGCATGTTGTCCATGCTGGTGTTCATTAGCCTTCTCTCCATGAGTGGGAAACAGAAAGAATTGCCCACCTTGGTGAGAAACCCCCGTTCACGGTCGGTGCTCTCATAGCGGAGGCTCCCCACGATGTTGTCACCTATCAACTTCACCGAAAAGGCACCAATCTGAGAAGCGACTTCAACGGGGTCCGAGGTGCTGACAATGTAGCTTCTAAAGTCCAAAGAGGTCGAGCTGGCCTGTTTTTCGGCATCAGTCGAGCTGCCCTGCTTTTTAGCATTGGCGTCGGTACCAGCCAGTGCATTCTGCCCCAGGTCTGTTTGCAGTGCAACCACACTATTAGTCCCAGGGGCACCTTCTCCGCCCGATGACGAGGCCGACAATGATGAAGATGATGAAGAGTTGTCTCTTCGGTGCCAGCAGCCTATGGCCCGGCTGCGGTGGAAAAAACCTCAATGGTTGCATCCTCATCGTTTTCAGGCTCACATGCACCGTACTCGACGAGTGGCGCTTGCCTCGCGGCAGGAATGGCTGCAGTGGGTAGCTGAGTCTTGATGGGACCACTACTGCCGCTGCACACATCTTCGGACTCTCCCTGCTCCGAAGAGGCGAGACCCGGAGAACTTCTTCTAGCAATTTTGGGCACTTCATCACCCCGGAGCCAGAGGTGGTGGTGACGCCGGAGCCCCCACCACCTCAGGAAAACATGCCAGGCTCCTTCCTCTGCCTCTGTGCAATGATCTTGGCCTCGGCGATGCACTGGAGGGCTTCGATGGCAAAAGCGTGAAAAACACGGTTGACCCGAGTGCCGCCGAGCTTCGACAGCAGGAGGTCATACTCGTTGCTCGTCTTCGGGCCGAGGATCTTATCGACCCAGGCCTCCACCGCCTTCGGATCAATTTCTAAACATATACATAAAACGTAAACACATGGCCGAAGCCAGAACGGTGAAGGTGAAAGGTCGAAAGGAAGATCACTCATGTTCCCTTCGCAATCAAAAGGCCTTGGTAAAGTCGGGCATGGGGACGCCCTCAGCCCATTGGTCCTCCTGTAGCCAGGTGGAAATAGACCACCCCGCTTCCACCGGAAAGCATCGGCAGTCAACGTACTCCTCCGTGAGATTGCGAGTCCCAAAAACTTTCGACACCTCCCGAAGCACGGAGAGGTAGGCCTCATTCTCCAGTAGACGCCCCACCTCAACACTGGGAGTTTCCCCCTGGTCTTCGATCCGCCTTACAACAAGGGGTTGGCTCTGAGTTTGGGGATCGAGGGGGACTTTATTGTAAAACCCAAATAAGGCCCAATCCCCCGTCCACTTATTCTTCGATGCAGCGATGGGGCTTGGCGCAGTCGGTTGGAAGGCGAAGGTGTAGTAACCATACTTGGGGCTCCACCTCGGTTGACTGGCCATCAGAGCCGCGAATCACGATGGTCTTCGGCTGATAGTGGATGCGGCTCATGCATGCAAAGTTCTCCACTGTAGGAGCAACTCAGCAAGTCCTCAATAGCCACATGAAGTGGTTGAGACGGACGAAGGAGTTCAGTGTCATTTGATGCAGGAACACTCCGTAGCACCAGAAGATGTCCACCACGGCCGGGTCCAGAGGGAAACGAAGGCCGGCGGTGAAGAAATCCATGAAGATGATGACCTCGTCCTCCGCGGGCCTTGCATAAACTTCTGATGACGGCAGGATCTGCGTGGCACTGTGAGCGATCACTCTGCGATTCTCCATGTCTTTCAATATGTTCAGAGTCATCGTCGAAGGCCCCATGAAATTGGAGGGAGGAGCCTTCGCGCGATCCCTCTTCGGGGCAATTTCTAGGGCTACCGTGGCTGAGGCGAAATATGCACTCCTAGTTGGACTCTGTTCGCGAGGTCCGCGAATGAAGCGGTGGAAACTGAAGGCAGCGACTGCATTACTATGCGCGGAGAAGTGAAGAGCATCAGAGAAGAATCGCCAAGGCAAGCATATTGACAGTGACGCGCGGCCCTGCTCTTATAGGGGGGTGCCGGACGATTCTGACCTCCACGGAGAATTGCGCACAGGAGCACGCGGAAGGGCACAACGGTCTTTTCGTAGGATACGCCTCCGCAGAAGGGCACCACTATCTTTTCGCAGGATATGCCTCGGGAGGCGGCCCTTCGCCCCTTCAATTAAATGTTTTTCTTTTCGCCTTTTATTTAACAAGCAGCTTTTATGAATCAACAAGGCATGCTCGGGAGGCTGACCTTTACACAGGTTTCAGGCACTACAAAACTTCGATCCTCACCCGAAGGCACGATTATCGGGCAAAGACCAAAGGGTGGTGCTTTGAGTGTAGACATGCCAGCTCAGGTCGAGGCTGAGGTCTTCCAAGGAAGGACCACAGTCTCGAAGGGCTATTGTTGGGGACGCCACCTTCAATCCATGCACCGAAGGGTTACCGACGAAGACACGGGGACCGAACTGCAGTCCCCATGATGGCGAAGCTCTGGCACCTTAGCATGAGACGAAGCCCCTCGGGGAGAGGCCATCAACCAAAGAGCGAAGGGTGATGAAAAGAGTTGGCCGAGAGACCAGTCGAGGTGGATTGAGAGATAAAGGCTTCGGCGAGAACGCGAAGCCCCTCGGAGTTGACGGACAAAGACCCACGGGCCCACAATGGGTCCGAGTCCAATTGGGGCACGCCGCGCCACCCGGTCTTGGTCCACACGCCAAGACACCCCCTCCACCCTTATATAAGCGCCGCCCGCACCCCCCTTGACCCTCAAACTCGCAGCCGCCGCCCTCGCCTCGCAAACCCTAGCCGTCGCCTTCGGAGCTTTGTGCCACCACCATCGTCATCATGAAGCCACCGCTCTGCCGCTTCGCCGTCACCTTCGTTTCATCCCGGAGCTTTGTGTGGTGGTAAAGATCGTCGCCGGCCACTTTTCCCCCTCCCTCTCGCTTCCGCGCGTGCTCAATTGCTCGCCGGAGCCCCACCGTGCCGCCTCACCGCCGTGCCGTCGCCCCATGCAGAGCCCAAAACTGAGTTTGCCATCACCCCCTCGTTCTCCCTGTCCAAATTGCGTTTGAAAATGCGTCTGGAATTGCATTTACGTGATACGGCGGTGAGCCGCCGCCGGCGACCAGCGCCGCCGCCTGCTCCACCCAATCATCCTGAGCCGCCGGATCTAAATCCAACGGGCTAGATCGGATCTAGCCCGAGTCAAACAGCCCTTATACCGGTCAAGCCTAGTTTCTTTTGCAAAAGAGCCCCTCTGTTTTTCCAGAATCAACCCGCAGTCCATCGCAGTTCAAAAATAATTACATTCCAGTCCTTTTATTTCCATTTTAGCCCTGATCTTTTATAGAATTTCACCCGCCGTCCAGTTTTAATCTTTTACACTTTAAACCTTCTGTTTTTATATGTAATTATATTTATACCCTCAGTTTCTCTCAGATAGGTCCCTGGAAGTTTAGTTTTCTCGCAGAAAAGTCCCTACACCTTGTTTTAACCATATCTTTTGTGTTTCTAATCCGTTTTAAGTGATCTTTATGTCCAAATGATCATCTTGACGCGTAGTTTTATTTTGTACTATTATTTTGTACTGTTCATACTGTTTGCTGTTTTCTTATTTTATTCTATCATTTGCTTGTATGTACTTGATTGATACGCGTAGACGGTTCGGAATTCGTGGGAACTAAAGATCAAGCTTTTGAAGACTCTAAGCAGCAGTGGGAAGTTGAGAAAGTCAAGTGTCTTTGAACATGCCTGTTTACACCTATGATATGCAATTTAATTATCACGTTTACTTATTATTGCTTTGCATTAATTTGATGGGTTTCCTATTAAGGATCATGCCTAGTTTGTTCTACCCATGCCTTGCAACCGGGATTCTTAATTAATTTACTGGTAGATGATTCTTAGTTTGCTCAACTGAGCGGTAATAAACAACATTGTTACTATTGACTTTATTCATGTTCCGTTGCTATGCTTAAATTACAAGAATACCCTTGTTTAATCGAAACATGGAGCGACCACCCAGGACAACAGTGCAACTACAAGGCTATATGGCTCTGGCTTGGCCAATTAATTAGAAACTTTAGTTTGGGGTAATCTTACCAAAAGGGCAAGAGGGGGGACTGAGTCGCTGTATAACCCGGTCCTCTTGGAGAGTGGGCTTTGCTAAGGCACTGCTCCATTAGGGAGGTTTATGTGCACCAGACACTGAAACCTTAGCGGGTTACCACTCTCTAAAGAATCTTTGTAAATGTCTTGTAGTGAATCCCATACCCCTCACCAAAGGAAGTATTTAAGGGAGCAATTAACCCGGGCATATATGAGAAACATGACTTGTGGGTAAAGATGTACAACCTCTGCAGAGTGTAAAACTAATCGATTAGCCGTGCTCACGGTCAAGAACGGCCTGGACCCTCACATGATAATTTGAACTTGAAGACGGATTAAATTGTTTATTTATGTTTACTTATGGGATCATGCTTATATTAATTTTAGGTTGGTATACACTGATACTTGCTAGCAATTAGCTGCTTAATAAAATTTGACTAACTAAAATTGCTAACTGCTCAACCCATCAGCTTTCCACTTATAAAGCCATGCATGTCATATTATTTCCCATTTGTTGAGTACGATATGTGCTCAGGCTTGTTTATTTATATTGCATCTACAACGCCCGGATTGCTGCTCAGACTCGGTGAATTTAGAAGAGTTCACCGGAGATTTTGAAGAATTCTAGGCGTGCGGGCTCCTTCATTCAGCTGCCTGTGGTGTTATCTTGAAGATCCGCTGCTAGTATTTTCGTTTAGAGTTATTCGTTTATGAGACTTTCAGTCATGTACTAATGGTTAATACTCTCTATTTACGCTTTTACATTGTTATGCTATTCTACTGAAGTCGTCGCATGTGTGAAACTTGATCCTGGCACACATGTGATTTATGTTTTGCTTTCAAAACCAGGTGTGACAGAAATTTTCTTTCATTTCCTGGATAAGGCCTCACATTGGACTTAGTAACATGAATATCATTTTTCCATTCATTATATTCCATTATTCAAATTACTTGCGGTTCAAATTTGACTTATCCACAAAAAATACATAATGATGAAATAAATTAACTAAATATAGCAAATAGATCGAGAAATATATCAAACCTTAACATGGAGTACCATGTATATTATGGGGATAGGGAAAAAAAGTTTGCAGGACAGAAGGAAAATATTTTTTAAAAATTTGCCGAGGGCTAAAATAGACACTCGGCAAAGTTGCATATTTGCTGAGTGTACTAAAAAAACACTCCGCAAAATCTTTGCCGAGTGTCATTAATAGGCACTCGGTAAACACTATCGGCCAATGCTGTGCTTGACGGCCGTGCGGCAGCCATTGCATGTGGCGGGCACATGCTGAGGTTTGCCAAGTGCTTTTTATGTGGCACTCGGCAAAGATTCGATTTGTCGAGTGTCCAGTTTTCTGCACTCGGCAAATATTGTCTTTGCCGAGTAAATATTGTTTGCCGTGCGTTTTTTTATACACACTCGGCAAACAATCGGTTTCCGGCAGTGCTTGCAGAAGTTTTTCCGCACCTTATCATAGTTTGCTGGGATGAATAGGAACGGCAGTCCTTGAACAAATTATAGTATGACAAGATATTAGATTAGAATTTTTATGAGACAGTTTGTAACGAGTTTCTTCAATTCATATAATCATGTAGGGTAAATCTAAATTATATATACAATATCATATATTAAAAATATTATTTTAACCGTAGCAATGCACGTACCAGCACCCGTACACATATATGATCTCATCGTGTATTGCATTTATTCTTACAACAAGATGCTTCAAACAAAATTAAAAACAAGGCTGACGGATTGAGAGAGACTTACATTTTCAAGTTTGAGATTCACAATAATTAGTCACCCCGAATCCTTGGCTAATCCTGCATGGATTTGGCCGGGATTCGAGTTATTCGAAGCCCTAATGTCTTAAAGTCTTTGGCAGTGGTGGGATGCTCTGCTCGTTCCTGAAGTAGTCGCTGGGATCCACCATCGCCTTCACCGCCGCCAGCCGACGGTAGTTCCCCATGAAGTACCTCTCCGCCCACACCCTCCCGCTCGAGTACGACGACACGCCGTCCCGGCCGACGACGTTCTGGCCGAGGTCCAGGTCGCGGTAGTTGGCGAAGGCTTCCCTGGGGTTGCTGGTCGCGTACTGCCCCATGAACGCGTAGAGGCCGTCGAGCCACCCGAGCGCCGCCGCCGCCGCCGTGCCGTTGGCCTCGCCCCACCACATGGACCCGTACTGGATGTTGAACAGCACGCCGCGGCGGTGCGGGTACGGCGAGGTGGCGTTCGTGTTGCCGCCGCCGACCGCGCCGCCGTGCGGCTCCAGGATCATGAGCATGTTGCCGTTCCGGGAGAGCTGCTGCTGGAACAGGCTCTCCCAGCCGGCCCGGCCGACGGCGCGGCGCACGTAGTCGGACTTGCTCTTGAAGTAGGTGCCCAGGGAGTTGGTCCGGTTGAGGAGACCCTCCGCCGGCGTGCCGGTGTTGCCGAAGTAGATGAACGCCATGGCGCGCAGCCAGCTCATCTCGTTGCAGTCGGCCGCCGTCATGCCGAGCTCCGGGAAGACGCCGCCCACCGTGCGGATGAGGTCGGAGCACCGCCCGAGGTAGAGGGTCTGGAACAAGGCGTGCCGCTCCTGCAGGGCGACCCGGATGGTGAGGTCCGCCGGGAGGGAGGGGGCGAGGATGGTCGTCTCCCACTTGGCGAGGAGGTCGGCGACGCCCTGCTCCATCGTGCGGAGGTTGTTGGCCACCGTCACCGTCGGCGGGACCCGGGAGAGCTTCAGCCGCCACGCCACCACGACGCCGAAGCTCTCGCCGCCGCCGCCGCGGATGGCCCAGAAGAGGTCCTCCCCCATGGCGGCCCGGTCGAGGACGTCGCCGTCGGCGTTCACGATCCTGGCGTCGAGGACGTTGTCGCCCCCGACGCCGTACTTGCGCATCGTCAGGCCGATGCCGCCGCCGCTGACGAAGCCGCTGACGCCGACCGTCGCGCACACGCCGCCCGGGAACAGGAACCCCGGGTTAGCCGTGCCGACGGCGTAGTAGAGCTCGCCCAGCGTCGCGCCGGCGTCCGCCCACGCGCTGGCCTCCCCGGGCACGACACGCACGCCGCGGAGCCTGGCGAGGTCGAGCACCGCGAACACCTCCGGCCGGACGGAGCGGTAGGAGAGGCCCTCGTAGTCGTGCCCGCCGCTGCGCACGCGGAGGCGCACGCCGTGCCAGCGGCCGCAGCGCACGGCGGCCTGGACGTGGGGGACGCTGGACGCCGTGACGATGCACAGCGGCCGCACCGTGGTGTTGGTCAGGAACTTGGGGTTCTGCACGGAGGACTCCAGCACGGACGTGAAGCCGCTCGAGCTCTGCTGGTACACCAGCTCGCTCGGCAGCATCGCCGAGAGGCATTGGAGGAAGGAATCGGGGGAGGCTGATGAAGTGAGGAAGGCGTTGCCGCACAGGAAGCAGCACAGGATGGCCACAGCTAGTGCCATTGTTTCGGAAGAATCTGCCATTTGGGCAAGCTTGGGTTTGGATGCTGCTATTGGTTGCATTGGCTCTATATATAGCAGTATACCTAGTATGTAGTAGTGTGCTGCTCAGCACTTTAAACAAGAGAACATATCTAATGAAAACCACAACTTTTTTGAAAACCCGTGCAAACCACGGCATAAAAAGTCATCTAAATTCATGAAAAAAGTACACATGTAGATGATATGATGATACACAACCTTGTAAAATATCTTGTCCCAACTAACTTCAATATGATGATACACAACCTTATAAAATATCTTGTCCAAACTAGGTTGTGTATCATCATATTATCTACATGTGTGATCTTTTTCGTGAATTTAGATAATTTTTTTTGTCATGGTTGCATGGGTTTTCATGAAGATTTAGTTTGCACCAAATATGTTATGTGAAACAGTGTGCTATAGCTAACATAAACAGTGTTCTATATATCTTTTAATAGATGTGGACGCCACTCAATTCTTGTCAACACATTCTTGATTGCCGATCCAGTCATGCTCACTTGGCTGGCTAACCAATAAACTGCGTGGTTCAATGCCGACACATGATTTGCTGAATATATGTAATTTACTATTATCCATGTCAATGCCTCGAGCAAAACCTGTTATTATTAGCTAGGTGAAGAGTAGATCCCAAAGTTAGAGTTAATAACTATGGCCCTGTTTGGATGCCGGGTTATTTTTTAGCCCACCCCTCAAATAGCCCAAATAATCCTCCAAGAGCCAAACATGTGGGTTATTTTGAAATAAACTACCCAAAAAACTATCTCCCCCAAGGGGTGATATTTGGGCTATTTTAAGTGGGATCCACTAAAAAAGTTAATCTCTCTCCCCCCTCCCACCCGCACCAGATCCCTGCGAGCCGCCGCCCTCCTACTCCTTCGCCGCCGCCTCCCTAAGCCGCCTATGCCTCCGCCTCCGAGCTCGCCGCCTTCCTCTGCTTCTGGGCTGCTCTGATCTGCCTGCACCTTTGCCGATGCCTCCAGCCACCTGCGCTGCCGCCTTCACCCGCCTGTGCCGCCGTTCACCACGCCAGCGCCGCCACCTCACCCATCCGCCAATGCCGCCGCCTCGCCATGCCCGCGCCGCCGCCTTGCGTACCGTTATATCCGGCCCCCACTCACCACCATGGCCGCGCTCGTTGAGGTCGCCTTCGTCTCTGGGGCCAGCGACGATCTCCAGGCCAAGGCCATGGCGGTCCTTGCATTGGTCGGCCTCAGGGAGGTCGAGGCTGCTGTGGTGGTGGGCTGGGAGGAGTGGGTGGCTAGGGTGCCAGGCTCGGCAAGGTCATTGGCGCGGCCGGCTCGCCGGAGGGCAGGGTCAACGCGGGGGCGCCGCCGAGCGGGTCATGGAGGGCCTAGTGGCGCTGGTGGAGGAGCGTGCGCTGGCGGTCGTGGTCGCTGGGGCTAGCGGTGACGGCGCTGGGGCATGCCATGCCTGGGCGCGCGGACAGGCACGCGGCGGGCGCGCTAGTGCCCGTGGTGGGCGGGTCGGAGGCGCCGCAGGTGGAGGCGTGGAGCGGTCTGGGTGGGCGCCATGAGGTAGGCACGCAAAGGGACACATCGTAGCAAGCATTCTAGATCCTGCGGCAAAAGAGAGATAATGGGGCTCCAATGATTGGGAAAGAACATTAAATGTTAAATAGCTCTTGGATCCAAACAAGTCAAGAGTTATTTTGGTGGAGGGCTATTTCTATGGGCTAAAGAATAGCCCAAAAACTAATCCTGAGATAGTTCTCCAAACAGGGCCTACGTTCCATGTTCATCTGCACTGCATCAGTTAATAAGTTGACCGGCAAAATTACTTTCTGCAAGTTGATTATTTGCATCGACATAGACTACTTGACCTCGTCCTTTACCAGAATCTTACTACTCCCTCCTTCCCCGTTTATAAGGCATGGTGGAACATGACACGGTCTTCTAAACAATACTTTGACCATTTATTTATCATATATTATATCACTTTTGATTATAAACTTATAATCATTGTAAAATATATTTGATTATGAATCCAATCATATGAAATTTGCATTATAAAAATAAAAATTTAATAGTCAAATTATTGGTCAAAGATGACAAGGTTTGAATCTTGATATATGTGTATGCCTTATAAACAGGGAAGGAGGGAGTAATAATTAAAAAAAAGATTGAGATACTACCGATGCATCTTAACAAATGATCCTTAATTTCAACTTGTTTTGATACCATGTACCGAAGTCGGGGCAAGAAACGTTGAGGTGCTTCTGAAGTCATCGTGCATCTGATGCGCAGTTGTTGACAGGCAGATCAATTTGCCAAGTTGCTTCGCGCGCACAGCATCAGTTGAGAGCGCGGACACCGATGATATTAAACTAAACTTGATGATCACGATTAACAAGAGGACTGATCTTGAGATTCAGTGCTTTAACTTTGCTCTAAAAGAAGGACTAATCGGGTCAAAATAACTCGATTTATACAGATACTACTCTACCACGTTCATGAAGATTGAAGGGGTCAAGGTCAAGTTGAGTTCTTGGTAAGTTAACTCATCTCCTCGTGATGAAATCTAAGCCCCTGTCAGGGCGAAGGAAGCTGGTAGGAGGCTGCAAAACAAGAATGCACGTGAAGTGGCTATTGACAGAGTCTTTGGCGCCAGCTGGTTCTAGGGCACACATTGGATCTGTTTTGGGAGAACGAAGACAATCGTATTTCAGTTGCGAGTAAACAGTAAAATCTTCTGTAGCACCTTAGCAGTATGCTTTGTTTGGACCAGCACTGACAAGTTTGGGTGCACGGCGAACTTAGCATGTAGTACAAGTACAGAATGAATTCATCAAAAGCTGCTAATCAGTGGCGGATCCAACGTGGGCCGGGGCTGGACCCTCTCTACCTAGGAATTCCATGGAGGACCCCCCCCCCCCCCCCCCCCGAAATTTGAGGAGTAATGAAAGGATCGGGTGCTTTACATCGTCTCTGGAACATGATATGCTCAATGCACCGATGCCTGTCATGGAGTCGTCGGTTCAACCGGTGCCTATCAGACTTGCATCAAAAGCCAGGTCATCGGATCATCCGACAACCATCGGATGCACCGATGCTTAGGCATCGGTTCAACCGGTGCTACTGATTTCTGCAGAACTCGTCCAATTCAATATTTCTTTGAGTTCTTTCTTCGTGTTTTGTTTTGCATGGCCTTTTTACTTCATCCCTGGGATCTAGAAATGTTTACTTAACAAAAGTATTAATCACATTGATTGCGTTGTTAATCGATCACCAAAATCACTCGAAATGGCATAAATGGTGACATGTTCATTTCAATCTCCCCCTTTTTGGTGATTGATGACAACACAATCAAAGCAAGCATAATATTTGCAAAAATTGACAAATTTAATCACTTGAATCAATTGAAACCGTTTACGCTTGCTTGGATGTTTACCATCATCCAATGATGACTTGGCCTCCCCCTAAAACTATGATTTCCAATGACTTGGCCTCCCCCTAAAACTATGATTTCCCCCTTTGTTCCTCCCCCTATCTTGCTACTTCTCCCTCATGACTTGATTCACTTAGGTATTTCTCTCTCTTTGGAATATGCTTCTTCTCCTTGAGAAAATACCTTGCTTTGATCCACATTTCTCCTCCTTTGGAATCAAATCACCTAAAAAGTCTTGCTCCTAAAAAGTTCTTGAAAAACAATATAGCTCAAGAGAAGATTAGTAGCCTAGGGAGTTAGCTCCGTGACTCATGATCCAATTGTATGATATCAATGAAGATACCAATTGAAAAAATTACTATGGTGGATCACAAAATCACGAAACTAGCATGACATGAGCTAAGCTTTCGTGCACAAAAAGATCACGAAACTAGCATAATATGAGCTAAGCTTTCCACAAGTATGTGCACAAAAAGATAATATGAAAATCAAGTGCACAACTAGATGTTATAACTAGAAAGCTTAGATCATATCATGCACGGAGGTAGCTCTAAAAAGGATAAGAATTTGACAATTATACCAATTGAATGAGTTTAGAACCTTGCATACCTCCGGGGGACATTCTATTTACCTTGCATGTACCAATTTGAAAGTGACTTGCAACCAATTGAAAGTCTTTAAAAGAAGAGCACTTGGTACACCAAGGTTAAGAAAATGTATGAGCACATAGCCTATGAACTTAGATATGAGCATTTAAGTTCAATAGAGCATGGCTCAATATGCATGAAAGCACAATTTATCTAATCACTCTTATAGAGTTGTTTGTTCACATTGATCGTGAGAAACATTCTCTTAGAGTGCTAAGTCCACGTGAGACTACAAAAAATAAGCTAGCAAACATGTTAGTCTCAAAATCACAAGCCATAGAGTGAACTCCCCCTAAATGTGTGCATTTAGTGTTTGAATCACAAAGCAAATGTATGCACGTTGATTTTGACACAATTGGGAAGTTTACCCTATAGCTTGTGTTCATGGTACACATATGAAATACATACCTCATGAAGTCCATGTACCATGAAGGGTAATCTTGTGTAGCTTTCTACACACTTATCAAACCATGTAGGTTGCTCATGGGTTAGAGTCATGACACAAGCAACCCACCATATATAACACTAGGTGATGCAATACAAACAACCTAGCAAGAGCAATGGAGCTACATGATGCTTGAATTGGATTCTAGCTACCATTACCTTATGGGGGACTTGGGCAACAAATGTCCAAGTTGTGAGCTTAGCTTCTTTGGCTTGAACCTTCATTTCAACTTGTGGGCTAAGCCTCCAAATCCCCCGAAGCCATTTTTGGGCTTCAAGTCTCCTTTGGAACCCACACCATTTGAGGCCCCTTCATATTGATGATGACATCCTTGGGCACCCAAATGGGGCGGTTCCAACTCCTTTCTTGCTTCCCAACCTTGTGAGCAACCACCTTGCCATTTGTTTTCTTATTGATCACATAGGAGGTGATATTGCTTTTGTTCCTCCGGTTGGGCTTGGTGTAGATGAGAGAACTTTTGATTGTAAGCTTCTTCTTATTCTTCTCATCCGAAAGCTTCTTCCTTGGTTGAGGATACTTGTTGGACTTGTGGCCTTCTTTGTGGCACTTAGAGCAAGTCACGGTGGATCCCTTCTCAAGCTTCTTCACCATGTTCTCACGGTTATCTTGAGAAGGTTGGACATTACTCTCCATGCCTTTGCCCTTCAATCTATAAAAGTCCATCATGAGCCTTTCCACTTCTTGCTTGAGCTCATCATTCTCCTTGGCAATGAGATCATCACATGATTCTACAACAACATTCTCATTGCATCTTTCATTGCAAGGGTTAGAGCAAGAATCATCAATTAAATCAATGCAAGAAGTTGAAGCATCTACCCTAGAGATATGAATTGCACAAGGGATAGTTTGCTTCATTTCCAAAGAATCATTAGTATCATTAATGCTCTCAAATTTTAATTTAAGCTCTTCATGCTCCTTGCTAAGCAAATTGAATTTGCACATCAAATCTACAAAGTTTGTAGCAAGAGAAGCATTTAGATCTTTGAGAGCACTAAGGTTTTTAATTTATTTTGATTGCTTCTTAATGACTTTTTGGTGCTCATGAACAAGGTCAAGAAGTTCATCAATTGAAGGAGAATCGGAGTCATCATCACTTACATTGCTATCCATACCTTTGACCATAAGGCAAGTGTTTGATGATGATCCGAAGTTGGTGCGGGTGGTGAATCTCTTGCTTGATTCATCGCTTGAGCTAGCACTTGATTCTTCACCACCACTAACCCATTCACCAAATATGGCAAATGATTCATGCTTGGGCTTTTTCTCCTTCTTTTGCTTGTTTTTCTTGAACTTCTTCTCAACCTTCATAAGTTGATGGTGAGGCCCATCTTTGAGGAAGACCACATACCCCATGGAGTTGATTTCCTTCAAGCATTTGTTCATCTTCTTTACTTGCTTGTAAAGGTAGAGGTTCATTGGCTCTTGATCATCACTTGAGGAGCTTTGGCATACCTCCTCTTCTTCCTCTTCACTTGAGCTACCTTTGATGGCCATCTTCTTCAACTTTTTGACTTGCTTGCATGCAAGTGCACTATGTGTTGTTGAATAAGGTGACGTTCTTGGCTTGATATCATGGCGTAGCTCATAGGCAATCACCTTATTTAGGACTTTGTTTGGTGTCATTGTGTTGAGATCTTTCTCATATAGAATTGTTGTCACCAAATCATAGTCCGGCCTTCGAAGCGAGTGAAGGATCTTGCGAATGAGTTCCAAATCTTCAATTTTCTTCACATCTAAAGAATTAATCTCATTCACAAGAATATTCAACCGTGAGTACATAATTTCGGCATTTTCATGATCAAGTTGCTTGAAACTATTAAGTTTATCAATGAGAACATGATATTTTTCATTTGCAACATCTTTTGTGCCTTCATGGTTCTCACTAATAGTTTTCCATAAAACATTAGCATTTTCGCAAGCAAACCACGGTTGAACCCATTTTCACCAAGAGCGTTTAAAATAGCACACTTGTCTATAGCATCATATTGCCTCTCTTGTTGATTATTGCTTTTAGTTCCTTCACTCGTAACTCTCCAAACATTTAGGCCCTTTGCTTGGAGGTGTGATTGCATTAGAATCTTCCATCGTTGGAAGCCCGTGCCATCGAAACGTGGAGGAGGTCCTAGAGAATCCATCCCTTCCCCTAAAAGAGCTAACTCACTAGGCGGTGAAGCCTACCGATCTAATGAGCCGGTAAACACAAATTTGCCAATAGAATTGGCTTTGTTTGTGAGACAAGTGAGTCCCGGTTCTGATACCACATGAAAGGATCGAGTGCTTTACATCATCTCTGGAACATGGTATGCTCAATGCACCGATGCCTGTCATGGAGTCGTCGGTTCAACCGGTGCCTCTCAGACTTGCATCAAAAGCTAGGTCATTGGATCATCCGACAACCATCGGATGCACCGATGCTTAGGCATCGGTTCAACCGGTGCTACTGATTTCTACAGAACTCGTCCAATTCAATGTTTCTTTGAGTTCTTTCTTCGTATTTTGCTTTGCATGGCCTTTTTACTTCATCCCTGGGATCTAGAAATGTTTACTTAACAAAAGTATTAATCCCATTGATTGTGTTGTTAATCGATCACCAAAATCACTTGAAATGGCATAAATGGTGCCATGTTCGTTTCAAGTAAGAAGAAGGGAAGGGGAGACGGGAGGAGGAACAAAAGCAGAGGCTCTCTTAGGACTCAGTTTTGCATCTGCCACTGCTACAAATAATACATTAATAAGGTTGTCTTATTATATATTTCAAACATCTTGAAATTAACAGTTAGTTCTAAGACTTTGCACTCTGCTCAACTTCTTTTAGTTTTACCCCTCTTATAATTTCGGTCATCAAATCATTCCCACCAAGCGGGAGCTTTTTTTTGAGTTTTATTTGAAATGCAAATATAAAAAACAGTGTTTTATATATAGACCTGTCGGACCTTGATCTAGGTAAATCTATACTATAAATATCGAAAACAATTGAAATTTTTTCTCCCTCAAATCGGCTGTCGTACCCCTCACGCCGAACCCACCTGTCAGGGTCGAGGGAGGTGGGAGGGGCTGGAGACCAATAAAAACTGCGAGTTGGAGAGTGTTTCTACCCAGAACTAATTATTTTTCTCACCCGCCCCGTTCATACCCCCCTAGCGCATACCCACTACTCGTTGGTGCACTGGATTCCTATCTGGGTCGTAGTAGGGCACGTCCAATTTGTACCCCACTCGCATAAACACTACTACAGAACAGACATTTGTTCAAGGCCATTTGTCCCGGCTGCCTTTGGGCCCGGGACAATAGGTGGCTTTTATCCCGGGTCCAACGGCTAGCCCGGCCAGCGGGGGGACATGGGCCTTTTGTCCCGGTTGGTGTTGGAGGCACCAACCGGGACAAAACTCCTTGGCCTCCTTATCCCCTTCCCTCTCCCCCCCCGTCTGAGCCATTCAGCTCACTTGTTCTTGCTGTTTTTGGCTCGGGAGAGGGGAGTTCTTGCTCATTTCTTCACAACATTTGTGAAGATCTTTGATTCCCCCGTCCATCCATCGGCGCTAAAGGTTTGGGGCTTGTTTTTCTCTTCTTCCTTGGCTTGTATAGCTCATTTCATGCTTTACAAATAGAGAAAATGTGTAGCTAGCTCATTTCTTGGACATTTAGATTGCATATGTAGGTGTGATTTTCTTTTAGATTTAAATGAGTATGTGGATAGTAGAAATTTTTAGAATGAGTGTAGACACTTCATGTGATGTACTTGTATATATGACCATATTGTGGATAGTTGATTTTTGTATTCATGAATGAATTAATGAAATGAATATATTAGAATTTTTGTATTATGAATGGATTATTTTGACACTCTAGTGATGTATTCATTCATGCTCACACTGAAATCATCTAGAAGCTTAAAAAAATCTTTATTTCGAAACAAGTATACGTCGTTAATCTCCATTCAACGGTGGTGGCACTACATTTCGGGGATACACGATGCGTTATAAGGACGTCACCAATGGCTGATCGCAACACCAGCACTTGCGGTTAATACGAACACAGCATTTGGCACAGTCAGCGTGGTCGTTGTTGCACTGAGAGCATATCAACGAGCATGCTGCCTGTGCCAAGTGTTGTGTTCCTATCAACCGTAAATGTTAGTATTACGACTGGCCTATTGGTGACGTACTTGTATAGCACCGTGTCCCCTCGAAAGACAGTGTCATCACCGCAGGGTCGAGGTTACCGACATATACATTTTCTAAAATAAAGTTTTTTTTCTAATGGGTTTCTGAATATTGAAAAGAGTGTTCTCCTAAAACTAAAGGGTGTCAAAATAATTAGGAGTTATAGAGATTTCGTCTTTTTTATATGATTTCATTGTTATTTGCAAGAGTTATTAATCTGATCATTGTAATTATAATAGTAAATAATATTTGCATTGTAATGGTAAGAATTTATAATTTTGTGAAAAATAAAGGTATTTTCCAGTAGAATATGGCTTCAGCAGCTGGAGGGAGTGGCGCTGGTGGGGTGATCGTTGTCCTTCTAGAGAGAAGGGCACAACTCGAGTAGATCGTCGGTCCAAGAAACCTAGTGCTTTTCATAGGGCAGCGCTCCGTTATTTGGAAAAAGAATATAGAGAATGTGTGGAAAGGGGCGAGGAACCTCCGTTTGATCTTGAGAATTTATTGCGGTGTTACGATTCGTCACCACCAAACTCGAAGGTTTCAAGTCCGCCATCTTCTTCTGCGCCAGCAAGAAATCCATTAGAGCATTATGCATTCCCACGCAAGGACAGTTGAAAATCTATGTGTTGTTGTCCAAATTTTTAAGTTTCATATTGAGTACTCCTTTGTTAACTTCTGTAATGGATTAAGTACTCCATTTAATTAATCAAGATGTATGATGGATATTGCAAATCTTTTAATTATTCATGTTATGTTGCATTTAGTTTAATTTAGGTTTGATATATTTTATTTATTCGATACATGTAAAGAATTCAAATTGATTTCTTTAAAATGCAGATGGACCGGCAATGGATGTACAATGCTGACCGACGTTTGAACGAATTCATTGAAGGCCTACATTATTTTTTGTCTGTGGCTGAGGCAAACAAGCAGAATGGTTTTATGTGTTGTCCGTGTGTTCATTGCAACAATAACAAGGATTACTCATCTTCAAGAATCCTACAAAGCCACATTCGCAAATGGTTTCATGGAGAAGTATGTTTGTTGGACGAAGCACGGAGAACAGGGGGTTACCATGGAAGACAATGAAGAAGAAGATTTTAACGACCACTTTCGCGGGAATGCTGGATTCGGTGCATTCGATGACGATATTCCCATGGAAGAGCCCGAAGTAGATGTAGCAGAAAATGATCCCAGCGATGATCTGGGGCAGGCATTGCACAATGTGCAGGCAGACTGTGAAAGTGAAACAGAGAGGTTGAAGTTCTAGAAGATGTTAGACGACCACCGTAAGTTGTTGTACCCAGATTGTCAAAATGGATTGAAGAAACTTGGCACCACCTTGGAGTTGCTACAATGGAAGGCGATAAATGGTGTATCCGATAAGGGATTTGGTGAATTACTCAAACTTGTTAAAAAAATACTTCCTAAGGACAACAAATTACCTACCACAACGTATGAAGCCAAACAACTTGTTTGCCCTCTAGGATTGGAAGTGCAAAAGATACATGCATGCCCCAACGACTGCATCCTCTACCGAGGCGAGTACGAGAATTTGGATGCATGTCCCATATGCAGTGCATTGCATTACAAGATTAGAAAAGATGATCCTGGCAATGTTGAGGGGGAGCCTCCCCGGAAGTGAGTTCCTGCGAAGGTTATGTGGTATTCGCCTATAATACCACATTTGAAGCGTCTGTTTAGAAATAAAGATAATGCTAAGTTGATGCGATGGCACAAAGAGTAACGCAAGCAAGACTCGATGTTGAGACACCCCGCTGATGGGTCGCAGTGGAGAAAAATAGATAGAACGTACCCTGAATTTGATTTGGATGCGAGAAACATAAGGTTCGGTTTGGGTACGAATGACATGAATCCTTTTGGTGAGATGAGCAATGGTCATAGCACTGGGCCTGTGACTCTTTGTATGTACAATCTTCCACCATGGTTTTGCATGAAACGGAGGTTTATCATGATGCCAGTGCTTATCCCAGGCCGAAAGCAGCTCGGAAATGACATTGATGTGTACCTAAGACCATTGGTCGAAGAACTCTTATTGCTCTGGGGCGATGAAGGTGTACGGATGTGGGATGAATACAAACAGGAAAACTTCAACTTACGAGCATTGCTGTTCGTAATGATCAATGACTGGCCTGCTCTTAGTAACTTGTCAGGACATTCGAACAAGGGATATAAAGCATGCACACATTATTTAGATGATACCGATAATATATGGTTGACTCACTGTAAGAAGGTTGTATACATGGGTCATTGTCGGTTTCTTCTCATCAGGCATGCGGTACGAAAGAAGGGCACGCATTTCAAAGGTCAAGCGGACCACCGGACAAAACCGATGCACCGTAGTGGTAAAGACGTCTTCAACATAGTAAAAGATCTAGAAGTTATTTTTGGCGCCCATGTGGAAGAAGAAATCTATATTTTGGGAGCTACCGTATTGGGAAGTCTTAGATGTTCGTCATGCAATTGATGTGATGCACCTCACGAAGAATCTTTGCGTCAACCTGATAGCATTCTTGGGATTTTACGGAAAGACAAAAGATACAGTAGAAGCACATCAAGAATTGCAACATATGGAAGAATGAGATGCTTTACATCCACAACAGCGAGATAATGGACGAGAATACTTAAGTCCTGCCAGTTATACTCTTAGCAAGGAAGAGAAGAAAATCATGTTTGACTGCTTGAGCAGTATAAAGGTTCCATCTGGATACTCATCCAATATAAAAGGAATCTTTATTTGGCAGAGAAGAAATTTACAAATCTCAAGTCTCATGACTGCCACGTGCTTATGACCGAACTTCTTTCGCTTGTGCTGCGGGGGATTCTGCCTGATAACGTCCGGTTAACCATCGTGAAGCTATGTGCCTTCCTCAATGCAGTTTCTCAGATGATAATTGACCCGAACAATTTGATAAAGCTGCAAAACGATGTGGTGCAATGCCTTGTTGGCTTTGAGCTGATATTTCCACCATCTTTCTTCAACATCATGACACATCTTCTAGTGCACCTTGTGAAAGAGATTAATATCCTTTGACTAGTATTTCTACACAACATGTTCCCATTCGAAAGGTTCAAGGGGGTACTCAAGAAATGTGTTCATAATCGAGCTCGTCTAGAAGGAAGCATCGCCAGTGCCTACAGAACTGAGGAGGTCAATGACTTTCGTGTTGACTTTATTGATGACCTTAAACCGATTGGGGTCCCTGAATCGCGATATGAGGGGAGACTAACTGGAAAGGGTACATTAGGAAAAAAATCTTATATCTGCACAGATGATTTCTCATTCAAGAAAGCGCATTATGCGGTTCTTCAACAATCATCCTTGGTTGACTCGTATATCGAGGAACACAAGAAAATTCTGCAATCCGAATTCCCAGAAAAGTCTTAGGCATGGATTACACGTGAGCACATGAACACTTTCGGAAGCTGGTTGCGGAAGCATCTAATGCATAATATGGATATAAGTGAACAACTGTTCTTATTGGCTAGGGGACCATCTTGGAATATCTTAACATACTAAGGGTACGAGATAAATGGAAACACATTTCATACGATAGCCCAAGATAAAAAGAGTACCAACCAAAACAACAGTATTTGTATGGATGCCACGGACAATAATGGAAAAAAGGACACATATTATGGCTACATTGAAGAGATATGGGAGCTGGATTACGGTCCTAATTTCAAGGTGCCTCTATTTCGTTGCCAATGGGTTAAGCTATCTGGAGGAGGGGTAACAAAAGATGAGTATGGGATGACAATAGTTGATCTCAACAATCTTGGGTATAGAGACGAGCCGTTTGTCCTAGCTCAGGATGTCGCTCAGGTTTTCTACATTAAAGACATGTCCAGCAAGCGAAAGAAGGGGATAAACAAGTAAAAGGATCATGAGCCTAAGCGATACATAGTTCTATCAGGGGAGAGAAACATCGTTGGAGTGGAGGACAAGACAGACTTGTCAGGAGAATATAATAACTTTGTTGCCATTCCACCTTTCGAAGTAAATGCTGATCCATGCATCCTGCTAGCCAATGATGATGCTCCATACTTGCGCCGTGATCATAATCAAGGGACATTTGTCAAGAGAAAGTCTGTTACCGCTAATCTTTCATGTACTTGAATCAGTTTCTATTATTATATATAAAAGTAATGACAATTCGAATACTTTTATTATATATGTATTGTACCGTTTTCCTTTATGTGTTATATATATATGTTATATATATATATCATTTTTTATAATTTTCACTTAATTATCAGACTCAAGTATAATTTTCATACAATAATATGGATTACTCAACTAATTTTAATTTTTTCATGAAATTACATTCACATTAACACACTATACTCTCTCACTAACACACATAATCTCACTAACACACACTATCTCACAAACCCACACAATACTCATTAATATCATGAAATTGCTTAATTTTATGTAAAATTCACTTTTTAAACGTTAATATCGTGTTACAATCCACTTTCTGTCGAAAAGCAACAGTTTGAAAAAAATTGTTCACCTAATATATTTTTGCATGGTCAAAATAACAAATATGATTTCAAAAAAGTTAGATATTTCGTTGACCCAATCACTTGAATGAAAATTAATCATTTTTGTTGCGTGTATCAAGTTTATATAGAGATAATATAGAGATAAGAAAATTTGTTCCATAATTTTTGGAATCATAATTTGTTAACCGAATTAACAAATGAAAGCCTATTTTAAAAGAGAAGTAAAAAACAAAACTAAATATAAGATTTGGTGGGAATGATGAAAAACGGGCCCCTTTTGTCCCGGGTAGTAGATCCACCTGGGACTAAAGGTGGGCCGCGGGCCGGAAATTTTCCCGGCCCGCCCAAAATCCCCTTTTGTCCCGGGTGACGTCACGACCCGGGACAAAAGGCTTTGTCCCGGGTCATGAGTTCACCAGGGACAAAAGACCCCCACCCTATATATCTCCCTTTCCTCCGCCTTCCTCCAACACTTGGTCAGTTCTTGATCTCCGCCTCGCTCGTGCCGCCGCCGTCACATGCGCCCACCGCCTCCTGCTCGCCGCCGTCGTTGTCCCAGAGCGCCGCCGTACCCTGCCACTAGAGGACGCGCTGACCGAGCTCTGCCGCCCAACTGCGCCGTCAGTCCCGAGCTCCGCCATCCCCAAGCGCCGCCCCGAGCTCCACCGTCCCCGAGCGCCGCCCCACTGCGCCGTCATCCCCGATCTCCGCCGCCCTGAGCCCCCACCCCGAGCGCCGACGTCGTCCCTCCTCCCCGCTCGCGCCCGTCGCCCACCGCCGCGCCGCTTGCGCTGTCGTCGTCCTCGACCTCCGCCTCGCCCGGCTCCGCCCCGAGCTCGCCGTCCCGACCTCGCCCCGAGCTCGCCCCGAGCTGCATTAGGTGAAAACGACACCAACCGTGGGCCGCCGCCGCCCCGGCCCCCAAACCCTAAATTTTGTGCAAATTTTAGTGAATTAGGTGTTAATTTTATTTATTATATATTACAAGTAGAATTCAATTATTAGAATTAGGTGCAAATTTTGTGCAAATATTATTAGAATTCAATTTTGGATATATTATTAGAATTCAATTATAAATATATTAGTAGAATTCAATTATGGAAATATTATTAGAATTCAATTTCGGATATATTATTTGAATTTAATTATGGAAATATTATTAGAATTTAATTTTGGATATATTATTAGAATTCAATTTTAATGTATCATGTATTTATTATTTAATTATATCATTTATATTACTTCCCGAGCTCGCAAACTCGCGCTAACACACAAATGTTTCCGATAGTTTCCGATCGTTACCGATCCCGACCGAATCGTTTCCGATAGTTTCCGATCGTTACCGATACCGGCCGAATCATTTCCGATAGTTTCCTATCGTTACGTATACCGACCGAATCGTTTTCGATCGTTTCCGATAGTTTCTGATCGTTACCGATCTAAATATGTGGATTATTTAGAGAATTTTCTTAAGGGTTTTATTTGTATTCATATTTTAGTTACGAGGGACCCGCGACACACAGACGCGGAAGACGAACAATTCCTGTTGAATATGATTGCCGAAGGTCAAGGAGATGCCTCTGAACAAGCTGATGATGGCAGCAATACCGACATATATTTGAATATGTCCGGTGATAGAACAAAGTGCTAATGTACATATCACAACTATACTTACTTGTATTGAAAATCATATTTTCATCTGAATCTATATGAATACTATGAATGTTTTTTTATAGCCGCCTGGATCATCGTCGCAGCAGAAAAAGACGAAGCAAGGCCCGACAAAAAACTGGAAGGGCGGTTCATTATAACGGAAGTTGGTCCAGATGGCGAACCGATCGCTCCAGAAGCTGCCGCCAAAAAATTCATAAGACAATCCAGATGTATTGTCAGGGACCACTTCCCGATCAGCTTCAGGCTATGGAACGCTTCCAATCCAAGCGAGAAACGGGATGCGGTACCCAAAAGAGAAAAAAAATGGTGCTGGCGGGAACTTAAGAAAAACTTCACGGTTCCAGCTGAATCCGAAGAGATATGCAAGCGCTGGACCCTGAGCAATATGGCTGAACAGCTGCAATCATTCAAGAACACTTTGACGAAAAAATATATCAAGACCGGGACCACGCCCGTGTTTACCGGCGAGCTCGAAAAGCTCAGGGGTCACTAGGATGCATTTGTGCAATACAAGTCTTCAGAGCTTGGGCTTCAGAAGATGCAGAAGGCCAAAGACAACGCCTTGAAGAAAGTGTACCATCACACTCTAGGCCAAGAAGGCTACAAACTTGCAATACCCAAATGGGAGAAGATGGAGCAGGATCTGCTTGACAGAGGCATCCAACCTGCTACCATGAACTGGCCTGAAAGGTAAAGGACCTAGTTTTATAGTCACGGGGGAAACTTGGACCCATTGACTGGGGCCTGCATCTATGGGCTAAACATCCAGCTAGGAGCCCAGAGACTATAGGAGGCCATATAAGCAGCGGCCGAGGGAACATTCCAGCCGGATACAGAGAGAGACGAGCTGACTTACGCCCTTGGGAATCCAGAGCATCCGGGCCACACAAGAGGCAAAGGCGTGGTTCCGTAGAAGTATGGGTTCAGTGATTACATTGAATTATATAGAAGCCGGCAAAGAAGAAAGAATAATGAGCGGAAGCACTTGCGAAGGCTAGAGGAATGGCTCATTTCACATGATCAAAGACTGGAGAAAGAGGTTCAACGCCAAGTGGCCATAGCAATGAGCCAGCAATAGCATGCGCAACCGGTGCCTCCAGAGCCTAATGTCGCGGCCGATCATCTGTCTCAGCGGAAAAGCATCTGCGCTTCCACAGACATCGCCGTCGAGCCAACGGGGATCCAGGCCGCAGTTGAAGCGACGGCCCCGCAGAGATTTTCAGTGGATGAGATCACCCAGCGGACACCTTGTGACATGCAGACTGTCATTAAAAACTTAATATTCACTGTTGCGTACGGTACCGCCAAGCCAACCCAACCAGGCGATGTGTACCACGGGCAGCAAATTCTTTCAGGATATACAAGAGTTGGCGTGGAGCAGGTGTGCCAGGGTTGGGAGACGCTTGAGCTTGATATTCCTGGAGGCGATGGGGAGAGGACACTAGCAGAAGCCATTCATGGCTACATCCTATGGGATAAGCGCTACATTGTCCTAAAGTTGGATGATCGAACATCAAGATCGGCATCTCAGCATGCCTCTCCAATGCCGTCATCTACGCAAAACTCCCCAAGGGCAGCACTGTCTCGGCAAGGTTCACCGGCACATTCTCCATGGTCACCCCCTCCACCGTCGGCAAAGAAGCAGAAACAGCCGCCGGCAAAGAAGGTAGCTGCACCGGCTAAGGAGCCTCCAAAGAAAATGGAAAAGAAGAAAAAAACCAAGGAGGCTCCTATTAAACCCTAGGACCTGAGTATTGAAAAATGCGATCGGATGACTGCTGAAAGAGTTAAAAGAGCACTTCAAGCCGAAGCCAAAGCCGGAGCCCGAGAAAGTGATAAATCCGGGAGATTTGAAATTTTTTAAGAGAATGTGTGAAGCAAATAAAAGAAAATTCTTTCCGAGAGATCCCCCTTTAGACTACGACCGCACAATTATCAAAACTATTGAGAAAAAGAAGAGACAATCAAAGTCGTCGTCGTCGTCCGATGTTCCACAGCTCGGAGCCCCAAAGAAACAATCAATAGAGCCTCTCGTAGTGGGACAGACAACGCAACAACAAGACTTTGTTATATTTTTGAAAGAATCAAACCTGACGGCGGCTCAGATTGCAGGGGGAGAAGATATTCCAGAGGCCGATGTGGTCGTCAAATGGACGTATGAGCTGGGCAAATCTCTTGTACCCCCAAAGTAGTGTTCGTGCTTCCAATGCAAATGTATAAGTTGCACCAGCACTACATGCGTGCGATGGTCGATTGCATCTTCATGCAGGGTGCAAAGATTAAAGATGACGATTTCTTAGGGGAGGCCATTATATGGATAAACGGGGAAGAAGTTTACCAACTATTCCATCAGGAGGACCTCGACATCTCTATGGTCGGCTTGTGGGTTCTGTAAGTATTTTACTCTCCTTATATATTGTTTTGCAAGATCTCAACATACTGATCCCTTGATTTATTCGGTATCATGTAAAATGGAGATACAAACTTGCAGAAAAAAGGGATACTCTCAGCTCGGCTTCATCGACCCAATTACTTGTAATTAGAGGCTTCTACGAGACAATTCCGATGAGATATTCCAAAACTTGTTCAAGTATATAAGCGTTCATCACAACAAGCAAATGATATTGTTTCCTTACAACTTTGCGTGAGTGATTCCTTCCATCTAACTCTTTCTATTCTGTAATCGAATTGTTTAAACCTTAACTATCAAGAACTGCCTCCGTATAATCTTGCAGTGAACACTGGGTCCTAATTGTCATAATTCCCGAGAAGAGCCTACTCGTGGTTATGGACTCATTGAGGAGAAATCCAGAACAATACGAAGATCTTCTTAACATGATGAAAAAATAATTCTACCACTACTCCGTCGATGACCGATAATTTGAATCACTTTATTACTTGACTATAATTGTTCTAATTATGCACAGGGTTTGGAAACAAGTCACTAAAAATCATCCAGGCAAATTGGACAAGGAATTGAAGATCAAGACAGATTTTGTGGTACGCACTTGGATGATTCGTTGCACGTTTCATTAGTTTTATTATATATTCATGTAAATACCTGATAATTTCTTCTCTCTTAAAGTGTATGAGGCAGAAACAAGACACTAATTTATGCACATACTATGTATGCGAGAACATCCACGATCTGGTAGGTCCTCCAAAGGCCTTGGCAGATTGGGAGGAGGAAGTAAGTAAAAAACTTGTTAATGTTTGAACTCGTATTTTAATTAGTCAAAATTAATTATCCCCCTTTTTCATAGGTCGAGGAGATGTGCGATAAACTCATACCGGAGGAAAAGATTATGGCGATTTAAAAACAATTGTCTGGATTTATTGTTGAGCAAGTCATCGATCCACAAGACGAATTCTATTATGATGGACAATCTCACATTGACAATCGCAGCAAATATGATAATATACGCATATATATATAATTATGAACGAATATACCTATGTAAATATATATGTGTGTATGTATTATATTTCTATTTATGAGTATGTATGTATTATATATTTAAGCCCTCCAATAATATATATGTGTATATATATATGTTTATATATAGAAACTATGTAGGGCAAATATTATATAAGCAACTATATATATGTATATATTAGTGGAGATCTTACACACTGAATTCCAATACATAAATTTAATTGAAATGTAAAAGTATAATTGAAATAGAAAAAAATTGAGAAAAGAGAAACAGAAAAAAAATGGATCTTTTGTTCCGATTGTTAACACCAACCGGGACAAAAGGGTGCTTTTTGTCCCGGTTGCCAGACCCGGGACAAAAGAGCACCCCTTTTGTCCCGGCCTGACGTTCCCGGTTTGGACAACAGGTTTCTCAACCGGGACAAATCAGCGTTTCTGTAGTAGTGAAAGCTAATCCAATTCGTGCTAGGTGTCCTGTATATTTACATCACGAAGGAAATAATAAAGCTAGCCGAAGGCAAAAAAAAAAAGATGTGTGTGCGCCGAACATTAGGAAGAATTGTTTGGCGTCTCTTGTGTCATGCTTACGTGCATCAAACGAATATAAGAAACGTAACGACGACACTGCTTCTAGATCGAGCACATGAGCAGTTAGTTAACGATGTTAGATCCCGCATTTGTGTCAGTAGCCGGGCCTGCTCGGCGGGCGCTCGCGCATCCACCAGCAACGCTTGCGCGGCACGCGCCTTGGCCACCGCGGGAAGAGCTGCAGCTCGCTGAGGTGCCGCCCGTCGGCGCCGCCTCTACCGTGCACCCCCGGCTGAGCGGGCACGTCCACCTTGCCGCTGCCCTCGCGCCACTGTGCCGGCCACGGCAGCTGGCGTTTGGGCTCCGCTGCTGCTGGTGCTTCATATTTTCGTGGAGCAGACAGGTATAGCGTGTTAGGCCCCGCATCTCGCCGTCTCGCGCGCTTGCGCCTCCCGCCTCCCCTTCCTGTTCTTGTCCCGCTCCGTCTCCCTGCACCCGGAATCGCTTGGCTGACGTCGCTGTGTGAGAGGAGGCCACGGCCTTCACAGGGGCCCATGGCACGCACGTTGCCTCGCGGCGTGGGATGAGGTTGCCGTCTTCATGGGGCCCCTGGGCGCTGCTCGCGAGCGGCAACTAGCCAGTTTGCAAATAGGCTCCTAAGAAAACCTAAAACAAAATTCTATAATATGAGTCTTGGTAGTTTTACAAAACTCCTATAAAGATATAGAATCTTGACATTCTGTCTGACCTAAACTTTTTGTGCAACTAACCCAAGATTTTCCCAATTCGCGTTCAATATGTCTTATGAAAAACTCCTGTTAACATCCAAAGTATAAAGTTAATAACATTTACACCCTACTCCTATATCTTTAAATCTTGACCGCTTAATTATTTTAGCTCTGTTCATGTTGCAATATCTTTAAATCTCAATCGCTTAATTGTTATAGCTCCATTTCTGTTGCAATAGGTTCGTATCAACCTAAGCTACGAGGTAGCAGTAACGTCTACCATAGTACATATTTTTAAAATTTAATTTGAGTATTAATTTAGTTAATATATAATTCAATACATTTTTGAATTAAAAACTAATTTGGTTTTTTAATTTACCTGCGTGTCGCATGTGCGTCAATGCTAGTAGGGATGTAAATGGTGCGGATATTTCCCGACCGCATTCGAATTTGATCCAGTCTGAAAGAGTTTTTATCCGTCCGTATCCGATTCCAAGTATCTAATATCTGTAACCGATCTGTATCCGAATGCTCAAAAGTTATATTTTTATGATGTCGATATCCATTACAATCTTATCCGGCAAAAACTAATATTGTCCGTATTCGACTCCGTATTCGAACACAAATATGAAAACAAATACGATATCAGTAATATCCGTTCATATCCAATCCGTTTACATGCTACAGGTAATGATAGGGTGGCCCGTCATGCTTGCTTCTTTCTTCTTCTCGCTCACGTGGAGGAGACTGGAGACACTGCAGTAGCAGCTCCTTTCAGCCCAGCCCAAAATACTTTCTGCACGGCGCGCAGGACGCAAGCCCGCAACCATGTCTCTGATTTTCTCGACGCGCAATGAGAATGCGGCAGTGAAGTGATGCGTGGCTTGCCAGTCCCTACCAATCCTGGAGATCTCCGACCGATCAAGGCTAGTTAGGAGTTTCGTTGCATTGGAAAACCATGGATGATGTGAAACCTTCAAATTAGATAAGGAATAGGATAAATAAAAATCTACTAGCTCTCAACAAGATTTGTGTAAGAGTTTCGTTGCATTGGAAATCTGAATTTCATCTAGATGAAACTCGTTTCCTCTCTCTTCATAATTCTAATATCATGTTACATTGTTCACTTACATGGCGCATCATTTATGGAGAACAAACTTCCACTAAAAATGATCTAAGAAATACGTTGCGTGATGAAGAACTCATAAAATATTTTTCTAACACAAGGTCGCATGTCCTTTTATCACCTCAAAGAATTTTTCGTACATGCAAAAAATAAAAAGTGTCCGTTCGTTGGAATAGATTGGATAAGTAGTTGCAAAAGGCCATGTAGCGGTTATAGGAGCATCGATAGCACTCAGGTTCTGGGTTCGACTTCCCAGAAAGCGAATATTCTAGAATTTAACGGTTTTGTACTTCCAGTGGTATAGTAGGCAACATTCCCGTCGACAGCGAGGTGCTCGTGGTGACTTTATTAATCTTGAGGATTTGCCGGCTCAGTCTTCGAAGATGTTTATAGGGGTAGAGTTTGCGTGCATATGTACATAAGGGTGAGTGTGCGCGAGTTGTGAGTGCCTGAGTTTTTTTAGATAAAGAAAAATCCCCATTGAACATTCACATGTGAATGTCTATGGCCAATCGTTACAAGAATTCTTAAACTCTAAACCTCAAATGAGGATCCAAAAATGAAAGAAAACTCTAAAATAAAGAAAGAAATTAAGAAGACTAAGCTTCAATTCTTCACTTTGTCAACATTTCATCCTTGCAAAATCTTAACGCGCCACAAAAGCATCACATCTCTATTTTTTTTAGAAACCCGATGTCTGAACATTCTGATGCCACTGAGGTAACTAAGTCACATCAAAGGATCTCCAAGACGACGCTCCTAGAAGAAAATGACATTAAAGATGCACTGTCCATGATTCTGCTGCGAGCTCTCTGATTTATAAGGTGAAAATTTGATGATTAGTATTGAATTTTCATTTTGGCGTGGATGCACGGGCACCTACCGGAGCCTGCCTAGCTCAAATTGCAGGCGCCACCACGACAACGTCTCACCAGGAAAACGATGCCTAAAGCGCCGCCATTGTCGACACAGACACAAGGACTGGAAAAGTTTTTGCCCGGAACACCTACTGGCAGTACCACAGTCTCAAAAGTGATGCCGCAATTGGAGTCGAGGGACCGAGCCTCATCCAGGAAGCCAAAGTTACCCCGCCATCATGCTGGCTCCACGGGTGAGGCTGGATCTGACCTCACAGGTCTGGGATCCGGCGTTGCCACCCCGAGCGGCGTGGCAATGCCGCCACAACACCGGCTCAAGGAGGGGAGTGGCAACGAGGAATCACGATGAGGGCATTGGCTGCCTCCGCGCGCACGGCCATGGCGGTGACGTTGCCCCTGCTCCACACCCTCCACCAATGGCAAAGGAAGCCATCACTGGAGACTGCCGCCACCACCATGAGCATATCAGGCTGGGGTGTGACATATGAAAGGAGAAAAGAAAAGAGGCAAGGGCCTTACCACCACCATCCTTGCCGCAGCACGGGCTTCCGGCGGTTGGCTTCGGTGGCGGCCTGGTAGGAGAGTGGGTGGATGGGGCTTGGGCAACAGCGGTGGGGTTCCGCCCATGCCGCCCTAGCGGAGAGATGCGGGGGAGACGAGGGGGTTTTTTCACACTCTCGGAGAATTTCTATTCGTGTCTGAATTATATAGTGTAATCTATAAGAAAGATTGGATAAATAGTTTGAGGAAGTAAATTAAGTTAAAATTCTATCATGAACCAAATGGAAGTGACTTTTTTCGTTTTCATTTAAAATGGACCCAAATATAACTTTTTTTTGAAAGGCGTACTGCTTATATTAAAGAGCGTTTACAGCAGTACAAACTCCATCTGGTGGAGTGATAAACCACACATGTCTACCAAAACTCTCATGCACCGACCCTTTAGCTAGTCTATGAGCATCTCCATTAGCTTCCCTACCTTCATGAGTAAACCTGACCTCAGTGAAGTCCTCCGCTCTTGCCTTGATTTCGTGAATAATATGTCCATAAGCTCCCACTGTGGTTCCTTGCAAATTCCGAACCACGTTCAGGCAATCCGACGCAAGCTTGAATTTCTGGAGCACCAGATCGCTAGCCAGCGCCATCCCTTCACGGCATGCCATCGCCTCTACCATCTCCGGGTCAGCTATACCTTCCATCACCAGTGTCGAGGCTCCTAGGAAATTGCCAGCCTCGTCACGAGCCACAGCCGCCATCGTGAACTTGGTTGTGTTCTTCGCGAGAGCCGCATCAACATTGATCTTCCCGAACCCGGGTGGTGGTGGAATCCAACCAGGTTGCTTGGCTTGGGCCGGTTTCCACTCTTTCTGCACCGGTTTGCTCTCGGCCAGATCAGCCAAGAATCTTTCCACAAAACAATGTGTCGATAATGGGCTCTGGTAATTATTCTCATGGATGATCTTCCGCTTAGCATACCAGATCGCCCACATTGTGACCACCATCTTCACTAGCACATCATGGCTCAGTGAATTCATCGCTTCATAAAGCCATCCTAGAGCATCTTGCTGCTGTGTAGAGCTAATGACATCAACTATCTCTTCACTCTGCAGCGCCCATACACACCTCGCCTGATGGCACTCAATTAAGGAGTGCTTCCACGAGTCCAGTCCTCCACACACAACACACCTGCTGTCTGGGGCCATGTGTTGTTGATGTCGAATGTCTCCTGTTGGGATCGATTGCCGAGAGAGGCGCCACTGGAATCGGCGCACCTTGGATGGAACTTGAACTTGCCAAATATCTGTCCACTCCTTGCGCTCGGCTGAAAAGTCTGATCTACCTGGATTGTGCTCGATCCAGTCCGTTCGCTTCTCCCGGTTGCTCACAAGCATCCGATAGGCTGATCTTACGGTGACAACACTCGTCTTCTCGTAGTGCCATGCCCAAAAGTCCACTTGTCTTCTGGTACTCAGTGAAATAATAGCAATTGCTTCCCAATCCATTGGCAAAAAAGATTGTTTCAGCCTCTGCATATCCCAGCATCCAGTCATGTTATCAATAAGATCACTCACCATTCTCATGTTGTTTCCTTGTAACCTGGAAATAGGTCTCATAAGCCCATCTCTTGGGATCCAGTTCATTGCCCAAATGTCAGTTGCTTCATCAGTCCCAATGCGACGAATTAATCCTTGGCACAAGACATCTTTGCCATCAACGATCGCCCTCCAAATTCTAGATGGCGATGTACCAATATGAGCTTCCAAGAAGTCGCCATCAGGGAAGTACACAGCTTTAAGGACCCGTGCACTCAATGACGACGGCTCTTGTAATATTCTCCAGGCTTGCCTTGCGAGTAAAGCCAAGTTGAACAGCTCAATGTCACAAAAAACAAGCTCGCCCATGTACTTCGGTTTCGTCATGTCCTCCCAAGCTACCCAGCAGGTTCTTCTCTTTCCTTCCTTGCTACCCCACTAGAAACTTCGGAGGAGCCCGTCAATATGTTTACACAATCCCCTGGGCAGTCGAAAGCATGGCATCGAATACGTTGGGATCGCCTGAGCCGCAGCCTTGATCAAGACCTCCTTACCCCCGGCTGAAAGTGCTTGTTCTAGCCAACCTTGCACCCGTTTCCAGACCCCGTCTTTGAGATATTTGAATGCTCCATTCGAAGATGTGCCAACATCAGTTGGCATGCCGAGATACTTTTCACTAAGAGCCTCGTTATGGACATCCAACGGAACTTTAATCTCCTCCCGTATGCTGCCACCAACACCATTAGCAAAGTGAATTGATGATTTGTCCATATTTACCTGCTGGCCAGAGGCACGACAGTAATTGTTCAACGCCTCCTTTATCGCCTCAGCACTCTCTCTATTTGCCTTGAAGAACAGCTGGCTGTCATCTGCGAAGAGTAAGTGGCTTACAACCGAAACTGACGAGGCCACTTTAATTCAACTGAGAACTGATGACTGAATCCTTGAATTTAACAGGCACAAAAGGCCCTCTGCTGCTAACAAGAACAAATAGGGTGAGATTGGGTCACCTTGCCGGATCCCCTTGAAGGCATAAAACTCTCTTGCCGGTCACCATTGAACAAGATTGAAAATGAGACTGTAGAAACCAAACGCATGATCCTGTCCACCCAAAGCCGATGAAAACCCAGCTTGAGCATAATAGCTTTCAAGTAACTCCACTCCACACGATCATACGCCTTCCTTATATCCAGCTTAATAGCACAAAAACGATTGTCCCGAGCTCTCTTTTGTTTCATAAAGTGCATACACTCATAAGCTATAATTATGTTGTCTGTAATCAGACGTCCTGGCACAAAGGCAGACTGTTCCTCAGGTATAATCTCCGGTAAAATGAGTTTAAGTCTGTTGGCCATTACCTTTGACGCAATCTTGTAAATCACATTACACATGCTTATAGGCCTAAACTGGCCAAGCTCCTCTGGACTGTCAACCTTCAGGATCAAAATGATGCATGTGTTGTTAATTATTGCTGGGTCATCCTCTCCCTTTAGAACCCGAAGTACAACTTCTGAAATTTCACCACCGCACAGTTCCCAATTGCGTTGGAAGAAGTGTGCCGATAGCCCATCCGGACCCGGCGCCTTGGTAGGAGACATCTGGAAAAGAGCTGTCTTTACTTCCTCCTTCTCAAAAGGCTTCATCAGCTGCTCGTTCATGGCTGCTGTGACCTTGGCCGGCACTGTTGATAGCACACTTTTCATGTCCTCTGTCCCTTCAGACGTATAGAGATCCTTATAGAAAGCCGACGCTAGAGCACCCATCTCCACTTTATTTTCTATGATCTCGCCGTCGGGCCTCCTGAGTTTCGTAATTTGATTTCTCCTCCTCCTCTGGCTTGCACGGAGATGGAAAAACCGTGTGTTCTTGTCACCCTCAGCCAGCCACATAATTCGGGAACATTGTTTTCACATAATTTCCTCCTGATGATTTAATTCAACTATCCTCTCCTGTACCTTAATTTCTGCATGCGATGGGCCAACACGCATGGGGTTCGCACGTAGCTGCTCTAGTTCCGCGTACAAGTTCTTCAGTTCCCGTCTAACATTGCCAAAAGAATTGACGCTCCACTCACTGACACTGCCAGATACCGATGCCAGTTTTTCCTGCAGCTCCTTCACAGTATGGGCTTCCCCCGCATCGAGCTAAGTCCTCGCAAGCATGGGAAAGAATTGATCATGGGCTTCCCACATCATCTCGTACTTGAATATTTTCTTCTTCTTTCTCCCCTTACGACTTGAAACCTGCTGCCATCTTAGCATGATAGGATCATGGTCGGACGTTGCAGCAGTAGGATGGGTTACTCTCGCCATCGGAAATCTCGTACACCAGTCAGCTGTTGCCAGGGCACGATCAAGCCGAACCGGACAGTAGGAACCTCCCGCAACTTTCTTCTCAAAAGTCCAGTTGCGTCCTTCAAAGCCTAGGTCATAGAGACCACAGACATCCACCCTCTCTCTAAAACCAGCAATCTGAGCGTGACTTCTCTCTTGAACTCCATCATGTTCGGATCTATGCAACACTTCATTGAAGTCACCCATGCAGACCCATGGTAGTGGCGATGAAGCTTTAATAAACTTCAACATATCCCATATTTTGTGGCGTTCAGCAATTTGAGCTTCGCCATAAATACATATAAATCTCTACGGCTCACCCCCGTTCTCAGAAATAATTGAATCAATGTGATATTGAGAAAACGGTAAAATTTCTACCTTAGTATTCTTGTTCCAGTACAAGCCAAGCCCTCCACTGCGACCTGAGCTGCTAACAGCAAAAGCATTATCATAGCCTAAAGTACCTTTCAAACCTTCCACCCGTGCCATATGTACTTGGGTTTCAACGACACATAGCACGGTAGGGGCAAACTTCTTCGCAATTTCGCGAAGCTCCTTCACTGTCGTCGCGTTGCCCAAGCCACGACAGTTCCACGTGATGCAACTCATTGCACCCGGCGGTCCTCCTCCGCGGAGCCCGCCAGTTTCTTTTTCTTGTCATCGTCAACTTGCTTCTCCTGCTTCTTCCTGTCCCTTAGCGAGACTTCCTTCTTCTCCAGCGATTTTGACGATTCCGTCGCCATGGTTCCACCCATCCTCGGAAGCGCAACCCTAACCGTCACCAAAGTGTCAAGATCCTCTGCCAGCGATGAATCGCCATCGGAGTCGGCAGACCTAGTTTGCTAGGTCTTGCGGCGTCCGCAATCCCATCTCGTGATTCTTCCTTCTTTGGTGACCCAAATATAACTAACCGAAACAATTTATCGTCAGGAGAAAGAAAGGAGATACAAATACCAAAACGAGGAAATCTAAGTGCGGCCCGGCCCATTTCCGAACACGAATATTCTCTTGCCCCCCTTGCCTTCTCCCTTCTTCAAAACCCTAACCAAAACCCCATTTTGCGTCGGCCCTTCATTTCCCCGCTGCTCATCCCACGCAACGACGGCGACGCCCGGCTCTCTTCCGCTTGGCGGCGGCACCCGCCGCCGCCCGAGGACCGCCGGCCGTTCCGGCTCCCAGGATGCCGCCGGTTCCGGACGACGCCGTACCTCGAGCCGATCGCCCGCGTCCGCACTAGGTTCGTTCAGTGCCTTGCAGCTCATGAGCGCATACTTGTTTTCTCCTGTGATTTCTTTCGTTCGGGATCGCCTCAAGAAACCTAGGCTGTGGTGTATCGGTCTCTTGGTCAGGATGGAATTCGCAGATTCTTTTGAGCGAAAATTTTAGCAGAATTGTGAAGAGGTGCCTTGGTCTGGTGCGATTTGTGTCTTGCCTGATCATAATATCTTTGTCCCTGATAGCTTCTGTGCTCATGGTAAAAAAAAATCCTTTTTTCTGTGCATCGTAATAGAGCACTCTGTCTACACCTAGAAAAGAAACTTATGGGTCTTTTGTGAATTGCTGGTAACAAGGGGGAAACATTGTGGGTCATTGCGCTTATTCTGGAACGATCCAATTTCTGTTCTTTTTTAACTTCCGTTGGGGGCTCTGCCCCATTTTTGAGATAGGTTCATCTACCTATTCCTATCAAGCAAAATAAAGATATGAAAAGTAAGTGCAGATCAGCAACATTTTACTCCAATTATTATTCCTAACTCCTAATGATAAAACAGACAGCTTCAGCCTGCATCATGCTATTATATTCTGTCATTGTTCATTCTCTAGTCCATGGGCCTGATGACTGATCTTCCTCTTTTTTCTGTTATTGAAGTGTGTGTAGCAAGGTTGCTCTTGATAAATGATTGTATTCTGTAATGCTTCTTGTCAACCTTAAATTCACGAAATCCTTCTTGTCATCCGCTTCCTCAAGGGCCTGATGATTATCATGCTATCTAGTATTGCTTGATGAAACTTACTGCCATATGCTCATAAAAGACCTGCCCAGTATTATAGAAAGGAAAAGCTCCTTTGTCGAAACAGGCTCTGTTTTGGGATTTCCATGCTGCCCATGTTATTGCAGCTAACGCTCGAGTATAAATTGCATCTCTATTGGGGTAGTCATTTCTTATCCATGTTCAATACTGTTATGGAAAAGCTTATGCAAATTATTGCAGCTAACACTTTCTGTAAAAGGAAGTCAGAAAATAAATGAGGTTCTTATTCATGTTGATCAGGCACCTGTTTTTCAGTTCAAAATTTATAATAAGGAGCAGCAAACAAATTGTTGAGATTTATGTTTGTGTGCAGGTCATGGAGCCATGTCAACTAAGAAAAGTAAGGATTGCCAAGCAAGTGAAAACCGCCAGAAAAAATCTGATATTTGGCAAGGCTTCTCCATACTGAAACAAGATGGTGGCTGTGCTAACTCTGGTAAAAGGTGTGCTTCTCTTTTGGGGTCTTTTGATTCAGATTTTGAACACAATACTGGTCCTGATCTTGATGGTGCTAGAAGATCCTTGGCCATGAGTATTATTACTACTGGGCAGTCACTTTCACTTGTTGAAGGAAATGGTTTTCTGAGTTTTGTTCGTGCTCTTAATCCACAGTTTCCTTTGAGCCGTTCCAGTTTAGACAGAGATGTCATGGATCTTTATGAGAGGGAAAAGGATACATTGCATCGCATCATATCTGAAGCGCCTGGGGGGTTGTGTTTTGCTGTTGATAAGTGGAGGTCTAAAGAGACTGGAGAGAACTATAATGATGATATCTATCTTTGTGTCACGGCTTGCTTTGTTGATGCTGATTGGAAGCTGCAGAGAAGAATACTGGGTTTGAAGCTCATGGAATTTCCTGATGATGTCATGTCTGTTGCTGAAACAGTAGCTTTGTGTTTTAGTGAATTGAAGGTTGACAAGGAAATCATAAGCATAACTCTGGATAATGATACTTTGGACAATCCTTATTATGAAGCTTCCATTGCTGATTCACTCAAGACTGCTCTGCATGGTAAGTGCAAGTTATTGCGCCATGGTAAATTATGTCAAGTACAGTGTTGCACAGATATCTTCAATTCTGTTGTTCGAGCTGGTCTAGAGCTAATCACTGATATTATTGGCAAGATTCGTCAAGGAATTCATTATATCACTTATTCTGCTATTAGAAAGGATGCTTTTTATCGATGCGCTAAAGATATTTGTTACTTGGATGTTACGATGAAGCTGCGAGCTGACCTGGTTGTTACTTGGGACTCAACTTACAAGATGCTCGGTTGTGCCTTGTATTACAGAGATGCTTTGAGTCATTTTGCATCAACAGATGAAGCCTTTTTGTCAAACTTCCATCTTTCAGAGGAAGAATGGAACAAGGTAGTAATCATGGAAAAGTTTCTGAAGCCATTTTATGACATCACTCACACTTTCATAAGCACAAAATGCAAAACTGCCAATTTGTACTTCCTTGGGGTATATAAAATTTATCGATTGCTAGAATTGACAAAAGAGCGTAACAGCTTAATGTCTTCTATGGTGAAAGATATGAAAGCAAAGTTTGATAAGTACTGGTCAGAGTGTAGCCTAATTTTGGCTTGTGCAGCTGCTCTTGATCCTCGTTACAAGCTCAACTTAATCAGATACTGTTTCACAAAGGTCTATGGTGATGCTGTTGCTAGCCAACATATCAATAGAGTTGTTGCATGGCTCAACAGATTGTTAGCTCATTATCAAAAATCTTCTTGTTCATCGTCAGCTGGGAGTAATATTGTGGAGTATCATGCCAAGGATGAATTGTTTGATGATTATATTCAGCCAAAGCAGATATCTGAGTTGGATTGGTATTTGAAATCACCGACGATGGATCTAAACAGTGATTTGGATATCTTGGAGTTCTGGAGTGGCATGTCCAAATGTTACCCTGGACTTGCAAACCTGGCTGGTGACATCCTTGCTATCCCAATCTCTACTGTCGCTTCTAAAGCTGCATTTACCACTGGAGAAAAAGTCGTGAGTCGTCGCTGATGTTCGCACCGTCCAGACATACTTGAGATGCTGATTTGTCTCCATGACTGGACATGTCCAAAAGACAGAAATGGTATAATTGCATTAAACTATATAACCTCAAATTACTTCTTGTTGACATATTTTAGCAAATTTAATCACTTGTTTTGATAGAGATGAATATAACATTTGTTCTGTCAAATCCACAGGAATTCCTGTATCTGCTATAGAAGAGTATTACACTGATGAAGATGAAGATGAAGATGAAGATGACATAGCAGTATCCGATGATGATCCAGACGAGGAAAGCATGTAAAAGTCTGGCGATTATGACAATGATGCTTCTGGTGGCGATGATGATGAGGATTAGAATGCCGTGCTGCAACTGCAACATCTTTTGCTTTGTATGTCGTGGTCTTTAGTCTTTGATGGTAGGCCACAGTACGAAAACTCGTGCTTCATCATTTCTTGGTACTCAAAATCACATACAAACTATGATTTTGGAGATGCTGGAGATAGCTGTTGCACTGTTATCAGTTTACCAATGCTACTGGGTATGTTGCTTTTCTGTTACGTTGTACCATTCTGAATTAACATGCCATGTTGCTTTTGTGTAATGCTGTCTCATCCAACGTGGATGGATGAATGAAACTATATATTGACCATTGTCGACAACTGTTCTTTACCCTGTATAGACTAACCATGAAAGTGCCTGACCAAATGGGTGGCTCCATTCGATGGTGGTGAGGGGAGGCGATGATCTGCTTGATCCCGGACAGATGCTGGGCTGGCTTTGCCCTGGCGAACCGGCATGACTGCTGCTGCCATAACCGGTTCACTCCCAGTTCCACCGTGTGGAAGAGAGCGGGTGGTGGTGTTTGTTATTAGTAGGGAGAGCTCCTGTGCATTAGCCTTTCATTATTCCTGGCAGGATTGTGTCGGTCTTGCAGTGACAAGTTAAAGACGAGTGCAAATTGGAGAAGCTGCTGGTCAACTCAAGGGTGGATCGCGGCAGTGACACAATTGGTCAATTACGGAACATTGCCTGTCGTCACACAAAAATGTTCGCTGGACCTATGTATGAGATTGAGTGGGAAGTGTTTTCATTTCCGAAACAAAACAATGTTCGCTGGATGTATAAAACGACGCCAACCTTGGAAAACAAGCAAGGAACAAGGATTTTTTTTTACCCTTTCTAATCTAAAATATTAACAATAGCACGTGCAAAACCAAAAATTTATGGAATTGCGTGTGACTAAGTAGAGGAGTCAGTTCGTGCTGCCCGGGTTTAGCGGGCAAGTACGGCGGCCGCCATAGCTCGTCATACTAGTGGCTCCGCCACTGGAGTGAAGAGATCAAAACAATACATTTATCTAAGGATGCAGTCTTACATATCACGTAGATAAGTTTATCGATGTCAAGATACCATATATAGACAAGGTGGTTCATACCAACCTGCCACATACCACACTCTGAAAGTATATTTGGATTTTACATAGTATGGAATATTTTGAGGAGTTCAATGCAAGGTTTCATAGTTCCCGTGATTTTTAATTTTTAGAAGTAGCCAAACTTTAGGGAACATGTGGACTCGTTTCTAAGAAACAAAAAAAAGGGCCGATGGACACGTGAATTCTTCAGTAATCTCACCACTAGGCACTGCCCGTACTAACAGTGCTTTCAATTGCTTATGGTCAAAACTGTGTTTGAAAAATGGGAACAGGCGATAAAATTTCCACAGAAAAAATAAAGAAAACACATGCCAAATAGGGGTGGTAAAGGACCTAACATTTTGAATTCTAAGGGCTGGGCTCTAATCTTATATAATTTTGAGCTAAAAAATTTAAAAGTCTTGTTGGACTGTGAAGAGGCCACTAGAACCATGGCCTATTACCACCCCTAATGCCAACGGGGCCAAAAGCGGAAGAAGAAAGCAAAAGCCTACACTATTGCAGGCCGGTCCATTTTGGAACACGAACGGGTCTCCTGTTCCCCTTCTTCTACAAAACCCTAACCCCATCTCCCAAAACCCCATTCCTCCTCAGTCCTCACCACCCCTTCCTCCATTCCTCCCAACGACTGCGACGCCCACCTCTCCGTCTCCGCGGCGGCGTCCGCCCCCGCCATCTCCGGCCGCGTCCCGGCCGTCCGCCGCCTCGCGCGATGCCGAACACCATGCCGATCGCCCCTCCGCCGCCTGCCTTAGGTATGCTCCTCCCCCAACGAGCTCAGCGTATAATTCCCTCTAATTTCCCTCTCTCAAATGGACTCGAGAAAATTCGTGGCATCTAGGGTGCGGATTTTTAGCGGGCGAAATCGAAATTTGCTGGATTTTTAGAGTGGAATTTTGGGAGTGCGTTTTGCGATTTGTGACTCGATTGATTATGAGTTCGTTGGCTCCGATAACTTCTATAATAAGGCTGTAGGTGGTGATCGTAGGAAAAAGATCCCCTTTTTAATACATTATGAATGCACTAGGACTCCTGTTTTTCATTTTTTAAATATGTAAAAATGTGGCTTTGCATTAAAGTAAAACCTTTTCTCGTATGCATTATGATACAATATTGAAATCCTGCTTAAGGCTCCCACATAAATGTTTTGTGAATTGTTGGCAGTAGTAAAATGTTTGGTTTCAAAGAGTGGTGGTGACAGAATCAATACTGTTAAGTATTGTAGATTCATACATTAGGCTCGATGTTTTTTGTTTTGAAACTTTGTTTGAACAAGGGTGCAGCGAACAAATTGTTGAGACTTATGTTTATGTGCAGGTTGTGGAGCCAAGTAAGGATGGCCATCGGGTGTTTCTTGACAAGGATGATGAGGAGGAAGAGTGCGGGTCCAATGAGTTGTCAGGATCAAGTGGGAAGTGCCAGAGAAAGCCTGACATTTGGGAAGGCTTCTCGATTCTGAAACGAGATGGTGGCAGTGCTAACTCTGGTGAAAGATGCACTTCTCTTTTGGACCCTTTTGATTCAGATGACGAGAGGAACACTCATCCTGATCTTGATGATGCTAGAAGAGCCTTGGTGATGGCTATTATTACTACTGGGCAGTCGCTTTCACTTGGAAATGGTTTTCAGCGTTTTGTTCGTGCTCTTAATCCGCTACTCCCTGTGAGCCGTTCCAGTTTAGACCAAGATGTCATGGATCTTTATGAGAGGGAAAGGAATACTCTGCTTTCTATCATATCTGAAGCATCTGGGGGGTTGAGTTTTGCTGTTGATAAGTGGAGGTCCAAAGAGACAGGAGATAACTACAATGATGATATCTATCTTTGTGTTGCAGCTTGTTTTGTTGATTCTGATTGGAAGTTGCAAAGGAGAATTGTGGGCTTCAAACACATGGAATTTCCTGATGATGTTGTATCTGTAGCTGAGACTATAGCATTGTGTATTAGTGAACTAAAGGTTGACAAGAAAGTGATAAGCATAACCCTGGATCATGATACTCTGGATAATGAATTTTATGAAGCTTCGATGGCTCATTCGCTCAAGACTACTCTGCATGATAATTGCAAGCTATTGTGTGGTGGTGAATTATGTCAAGTGCTGTGTTGCACTGATACCTTGAAGGCTTGAACTCTGTTGTTCAAGCTGGTCTTGAGCAGATTGCTGATATTATTGGCAAGATTCGTCATGGAATTTGAAGGAATAAGTCTATGTCATCTCGGTCTTTGTGGGTCTCCACCTAGGACAGGTTTCAGTTCTACTTTTGACCAGCATCTCAGACCTTGCATGGTCCTTGCCGCATGGTGGTTGCTGCAGCTGCAGCACATTGGCATCTTAGACTAGCTTTAGCATCTAGAGGACAGCATCTAGAGGACAACAATTAGGACCTAGAGGACAGCATCTTAGACTAGTCTTTGGTGTGTGTTTTGGCTGCCCTGCAGCCCTTGTATAAAAGCGTGGCCACCCCTCCCGTTGGAAGGCATGGCATTGTGAGTGTGAATGAAGAAAACCCAGAAAACTTCCCCAACTTGAGTGTCATCCTCTCAGCTCAATGAAAGTGAAAATTGAGCTGCTAACATCTGGTATCCGAGCCGTACTTTCCTGTAGGTTGGATATCTCTTGCTCCTCCCCTTCCCAAGCCGCGGTAGCAGCCCAGCCACCACCACCAGCAGCTAGCGCAGCAGCAGCAGCAGCCGCTGCAACAGCAGCAGCAGCTCCGGCTGCCTCTTCTTCCCCGTTCCCTTCCCCCTCTCCACGCAACAACCCCTTGGAGGCGCGCCATGTCCGACGCACCGTCTCAGCGCTCGGTCGCCTCGAGCGCACGGCGCCAGCGAGACGCCGAGCTCGCCGCGGCAGAGGAGCGCAGGCGAGCGACGGCTCAAGCCGCTGCAGCGGCGGCGAGGGCGGCCAGGCTGGCTGCAGCGGAGCTGGCAGCGGCCAGGGCGGAGGTGGAAGCAGAGGAGGCGGAGGATGCAGCGCGTGCGGCGGAGGTCGAGGTTGAGACCTTGCGCGGCAGCCTCAGCGGCTCCATCGCCGGCGACGCCACCGCCGACGAGGACCTTGAGGAGTTGGAGAGGGCGAGAGCGCGGGAGCGGACCGCGCGGTGGGCAGCAGCCCACCCACGGCGGCGGCGGCCTGGGACGGCGGCGCGCCCGGCGGCGGTCCAGGGGCCCGCGCGCCCGGCGGCGGCCTGGACGGTGGCGCGCCCGGCGGCGGTCCAGGGGCCCGCGCGCCTGGCGGCGGCCTTGACGGCGGCGCGCCTGGTGGTGCGCCCGGCGGCTGCCTGGACGGCAGCGCGCCTGGCGGTGCGCCCGGCGACGGTCCAGGGGGCCGCGCACCCGGCGGCGGAGGTCGCGCGCAGGGCGGCGGCCGCGCCCCTGGCGGCGGCGCGCAGGGCGGTGGCGGCGCTCCTGGCTGGGGTGCGCGCGGCGGCGCCCCCGGCTACCACGGCCTCCAGGCGGTGGTCAGGGACGTCGGTCCCGGCGGTGGGTGGCCCACCCTCACCAAGACCAACTACGTCGAGCGGGCCGCGGTCATGGAGGTGAAGCTCCAGGTGCGGCATATGTGGGAGGCAGTCCGGTACGGCGACGTCGACTACGATGAGGATCGACGGGCGCTGGATGCTCTCATCGCAGCAGCCCCGCCCGAGATGCAGTTCACGCTTTCCAAGAAGCGAACTGCCAAGGAGGCCTGGGACTCCATCGCTGCGGCACGTATCGGCAGCGATCGCGCCCGCAAGACCACTCTCCAAGCACTTCGCAAGGAGTGGGAGAACCTGGCCTTCAAGCCAGGTGAGGATGTTGATGACTTCGCCCTCCGTCTCAACACTCTGCTGCAGAAGGTGGTGCAGTTCGGCGACGACACCTACGACGAGGAGAGAGCCGTCGAGAAGCTCTTCCGCTGCGTCCCCGAGAGGTACAGGCAGACCGCTCGCTCGATCGAGTCTCTGCTGGACCTCTCCACCATGACGATCGAGGAGGCGATAGGTCGCCTCAAGGTCGTCGACAGCGACGAGCCACAACCTCCCTCGGGAGGCATCTCCATCGGTGGGAAGCTCCACCTCACTCAGGAGCAGTGGGAGGCTCGGCGCGGTGACAGGAGGAGGGGGGAGCCCTCTTCCTCGACTGGTGGCCGCAAGCGCGGCAAGCCGCGAAAGGGGCGCGGAGGTGCCCAAGCCGGGGCACGATGGCGCGCCGAGGGTGGCGCCCGCGGAGATGCTCAGGGCGGCGCCACTGACAGGCCCAAGGCGGCACGAGACGACGCCTGCCACAACTGTGGCAGGCCCGGCCACTGGGCCAGGGACTGCCCGCAGCGGAGGCGTGGGGGCCAAGCCCACGTCGCGGAGGCCCAGCCGGATGACGAGCCGGCTCTGTTCCTACTCCACGGGGACATGGAGCCGCAGCCGGCGGCACCGCCTGTCACCGCTCTACTCCACCTCGACGAGCCGCGTGTCCGAGTTCTCCTCGGCAACGGCTCCGACGACGACAGGGTCGATGGCTGGTACCTCGACTCCGGCGCCACGCACCACATGACCGGGCGGTGGGAGTTCTTCTCCGACCTGGATGTCGACATAGGTGGCTCCGTCAGGTTCGGGGACTCCTCCGCCGTGGAGATCAAGGGCGTGGGCTCCGTGATCTTCACCGCCAAGTCCGGAGAGCACCGGATGCTCACCGGAGTCTACTACATCCCGGCGCTGCGGAACTCCATCATCAGCCTTGGGCAGCTCGATGAGAGCGGCTCCCGCGTGGTGATCGACAGCGGGGTCCTCCGCATCTGGGACCACCGTCGCCAGCTTCTCGCCAGGGTGGTTCGAGGGAAGAACCGCCTCTACATCTTCCATGTCGGGGTGGCCCAGCCTCTTTGTCTTGCAGCTCGCAGGGACGACGAGGCATGGCAGTGGCACGAGCGCTTTGGGCACCTCCACTTTGAGGCCCTGAAGCGGCTCGGCACCAAGGAGATGGTGCGAGGCCTCCCGTGCCTCGACCACGTGGAGCAGCTCTGCGACGTCTGCGTGCTGACGAAGCAGAGGCGGCACTCCTTCCCCCAGCAGGCGAGCTTCCGAGCCAAGGAGCGGCTCAAGCTCGTACACGGGGACTTGTGTGGCCCGGTGACACCGGTCACACCGGGAGGACGACGCTACTTCCTACTGCTCGTCGACGACCTCTCCCGCTTCATGTGGGTGATGATCCTCGGCAGCAAGGGAGAGGCTGCGGACGCCATCAGGCGTGCTCAGGCTGCTGCGGAGGCGGAGAGCGGCAGCAAGTTGCGCGTGTTGCGCACCGACAACGGCGGCGAGTTCACGGCGGCCGAGTTCGCGGCGTACTGCGCCGTACAGCCCGCAGCAGAACGGCGTCGTCGAGCGGCGCAACCAGACGGTTGTGGGGATGGCCCGGGCCCTCCTCAAGCAGAGGGGGATGCCGACTGTCTTCTGGGGAGAGGCGGTGGTGACGGCCGTCTACATCCTCAACCGCTCGCCCACCAAGGCACTCGACGGCATGACGCCGTATGAGGCTTGGCATGGGCGCAAGCTGGCGGTCTCCCACCTGCGGGTCTTCGGCTGCCTCGCGTTCGCCAAGGAGCTTGGCCACATCGGCAAGCTCGACGACAGGAGCACTCCGGGAGTGTTCATCGGCTACGCGGCGGGTTCGAAGGCCTACCGCATTCTCGACCCGGAGACACAGCGTGTGCGCACGGCGCGCGACATTGTGTTCGACGAAGGGCGAGGATGGGCGTGGGACAAGGCGGGGGACGACGGCTCGACTCCGACGTACGACGACTTCACCGTCGAGTACGTCCACTTCGAGGGAGCTGGGGGAGTAGGCAGCTCTTCTTCGCCGAGCGTGCCTACCCCGGTCCTCGAGCCTCCACCGACTCCGGCGCCCGCCACACCGGCGGCACCATGCCCTTCAGCTACGACTCCGGCTGCGCCGAGTTCCTCAGCTGTACCACCACAGCCGGCGACGCCGCGCACTCCAGCACCGACAGCCACTCCTCCGGGCACGCCTACTCCAGCACCTGCTCACAGCCCGGTGGAGTTCGCTACTCCGCTCTCTCACGACGAGGAGCGCATCGACGCGTACCACGACGGTGAGCCGCTGCGGTACCGTACGATGGAGGACCTTCTCGGCGATCAGCCGGTGCCGGGACTGGTGCCTCATGACCTGGAGGCGCAGTTGCACCTCGCGTGCGACGACGGCGAGCCTCGGTCTTTTGCAGAGGCCGAGGGACACGCGGCATGGCGTGCCGCGATGCAGTCGGAGATGGATGCGGTTGAGAAGAACCGCACTTGGGAGCTTGCTGACCTCCCTCGCGGTCACCGCGCGATCACCCTTAAGTGGGTGTTCAAGCTGAAGAGGGATGAGGCCGGCACCGTCGTCAAGCACAAGGCTCGCCTGGTGGCACGAGGTTTTGTGCAGCAGGAGGGAGTCGACTTCGACGATGCCTTCACTCCCGTGGCACGGATGGAGTCCGTGCGACTCCTCCTTGCGCTAGCTGCCCAGGAGGGCTGGCGTGTCCATCACATGGACGTCAAGTCGGCGTTTCTCAACGGCGACTTGAAGGAGGAGGTCTACGTGCACCAGCCGCCGGGGTTTGCGATCCCCGGCAAGGAGGGTAAGGTGCTACGTCTGTGCAAGGCCCTCTATGGCTTGCGGCAGGCCCCGAGGGCGTGGAACGCCAAGCTGGACTCCACGCTCAAGGGGATGGGCTTCGAGCAAAGCCCGCACGAGGCGGTCATCTACCGGCGGGGCAAAGGAGGCAATGCCCTGCTGGTGGGTGTCTACGTCGATGACTTGGTGATCACCGGCACCAAGGATGCGGAGGTGGCGGCGTTCAAGGAGGAGATGAAGGCCACCTTCCAGATGAGCGACCTGGGGCCTCTCTCCTTCTACCTGGGGATCGAGGTGCACCAGGACGACTCCGGGATCACACTTCGACAGACCGCCTACGCCAAGCGCGTCGTCGAGCTCGCTGGGCTCACCGACTGCAACCCAGCTCTCACTCCGATGGAGGAGAGGCTGAAGCTGAGCCGTGACAGCACGACGGAGGAGGTAGACGCTACTCAGTACCGGCGTCTTGTGGGGAGCCTCCGCTACCTCGCCCACACACGGCCGGACTTGGCGTTCTCCGTCGGCTACGTCAGTCGGTTCATGCAGCGACCGACGACGGAGCACCAGCAGGCCGTGAAGAGGATCATCCGCTATGTTGCGGGGACTCTCGACCATGGTCTCCACTACCCGAGGTGCCCTGGAGCGGCACACTTCGTCGGGTACAGTGACAGCGACCACGCCGGCGACATCGACACCAGCAAGAGCACGAGCGGGATCCTTTTCTTCCTCGGCAAGTGCCTCGTTAGCTGGCAGTCGGTCAAGCAGCAGGTGGTGGCCTTGTCCAGCTGCGAGGCCGAGTACATAGCGGCCTCCACCGCGTCGACTCAGGCGCTCTGGCTCGCTCGACTGCTTGGTGATCTACTCGGCAGAGACACTGGATCAGTGGAGCTCGGGGTGGACAGCAAGTCCGCTCTGGCCTTGGCGAAGAACCCCGTTTTCCACGAACGGAGCAAGCACATCCGGGTGAGGTATCACTTCATCCGAGGCTGCTTGGAGGAAGGAAGCATCAAGGCGAGCTACATCAACACCAAGGATCAGCTTGCGGACCTGCTCACCAAGCCCCTTGGGAGGATCAAGTTCCTTGAGCTTTGCTCCAGGACCCGAATGGTTCAACCCTCCCACAAGATGACGGACAAGACTTAGGGGGAGAATGAAGGAATAAGTCTATGTCATCTCGGTCTTTGTGGGTCTCCACCTAGGACAGGTTTCAGTTCTTCTTTTGACCAGCATCTCAGACCTTGCATGGTCCTTGCTGCGTGGTGGTTGCTGCAGCTGCAGCACATTGGCATCTTAGACTAGCTTTAGCATCTAGAGGACAGCATCTAGAGGACAACAATTAGGACCTAGAGGACAGCATCTTAGACTAGTCCTTGGTGTGTGTTTTGGCTGCCCTGCAGCCCTTGTATAAAAGCGTGGCCACCCCTCCCGTTGGAAGGCATGGCATTGTGAGTGTGAATGAAGAAAACCCAGAAAACTTCTCCAACTTGAGTGTCATCCTCTCAGCTCATTGAGAGTGAAAATTGAGCTGCTAACAGAATTCACTATATCACTTATTCTACTATTACAAAGGATGCCTTTTATCAATGGGCTAAAGATGTTTGTCACTTGGATGTTACAATGAAGCTGCGAGCTGACCTGGTTGTTATCTGGGACTCAACTTACAAGATGCTTTGCTGTGCGCTGTATTACAGGGATGCTTTGACTCATTTTGCATCAACAGATGAAACTTTTTTGTCAGAATTCCATCTTTCAGATGATGAGGGGAACAAGGTAGCAATCATAGAGAAGTTTCTGAAGCCACTTTATGACATAACTTGCACTTTCATAAACACAAAGTGCAAAACTGCCAATTTGTACTTTCTTGGAGTATATAAAGTTTACAGATTGCTTGAAGTGACAAAAGAGTGTGATAACTTCATGTCTGCTATGGTGAAAGATATAAAGTTGAAGTTTGAGAAATTGGTCAGAGTGTCGCCTAATTCTGGCCTGTGCAGCTGTTCTTGATCCTCGCTACAAGCTCAACTTAATCAGGTACTGTTTCAGGAAGCTGTATGGTGAAGCTGATGGTAGCCAACATGTTGATAGAGTTATCGCGTTGCTCCACAGAGTGTTTACTGAGTATGAAAAGTCTTCTTTGTCTGTGGTGGGGTCTAATGTTGTTGAGTACCATGCAAAGGATGATTTGTTTGATGATTATACTCCACAAGAGCAAAGATCACAGTTGGAATGGTATTTGGAATCACCAACGATGGATCTAAACACTGATCTGGATATCTTGGAGTTTTGGAGTGCCATGTCCAAGTGTTGCCCTGACCTTGCAAACATGGCTCGTGATATCCTTGCTGTTCCTATCTCCACAGTTCCTTCTAAGTCTGCTTTTAACACCCGGGAGAAAGTCTTGAATCGTCGTCGAGGTACACTCAGACCAGATTTACTTGAGATGCTGACTTCTCTCCATGACTGGACGTGTCCAAATGATAGAAATGGTATGGTTACTTTCTATTATACAACTTTCACGACTACTTGACATATTTAGACTAATCTAATTACTTATTTGGATTGTGAAGCATGTAACATATTTGTTCTTCTGTCAAAATGAAAATATGTAGGAATTGCTGTCTCCGCAATAGAAGAGTATTATAGTGATTATGATGAAGAGGAGGATGAAGACTTTACTGATATTGAGGAGAGTGTATTGAAGTCTAATGACAATGACGAGGACGATGATGAGAGTATGGAAGAGCTTGAAGACGATGAGGACATCAGCAGCGATGATTCTGATGATTAGGCAGTTGTGCTACAGCTGAAACCTCTGCTTTTGCTTACTGTATCATTGGTCGTCCGCTTACTGCATTGCGTACCCTTATGTTTGTTGCTGCTTAGTGCGCAACATTGCATACTCTGATTAGGTCTGGAGCTACTCGTTTCCGTGTTGCCGTTTCACGATGCCACTCTTTTGGATTGCTTTACTGTTATGTACTAGTATGGAGATAATGTTCCATGCCTGAAACCGTTGTTATGGGCATGATGTGGGTGTGGCCGCCCTTAGCTGGTATTTTCAAAACATGGTTAACTTGCAAATTTAGACTATTGCTGACACCCTTTCGGATTTTTCCCTTGTTTTTCGGTGATGGATATGCTTGAGTGGAACGATAGCAGCACCTGATTTGGTGGTGGCTGCAGGAGTGGCGAGATCAGGTCACATTAGTTCCAAAGAATTGTTGGCAGTGGTGTTGCTGGAGCTGCTACGCCAGCCCAGGTCTATGTACGACCCAGGTTGGGCATGTGTTACCTGTCGTGCCGCAGTACAAGGTTGTGCAACGAGATCACTATTTCAGTAGATACCAGGGGAGATCCCAGGCGACTGTCAGAGATCAATTGAGATGCTGGAGATGCTGCACGCATTGATATGGCTTGGCTCTGGCAATGACGGGACTACGACCACGTACGCCATGGATTGCTGATTGTGATGGAGTCGCGAGCGATCTGCCACATGGCAATGTTAAGGAGCAGCTGTGCGCGTGCCTTGTAGGCTGTAGCAGCCGGTGGCATGATAGTCGGCGCAGCAAGTACCACGCACTAATTGTTTTGTTTTAGCAAGTTGTTGATGTAGCGGTGTGAAAGGACCATATTTATGTATAGTCGAATCATTTTATGAAAACAAATTCATGAGTACTATTCATCATTCAAAATAACAAGTTATGTGGTTACTGAAAGGATGTTTTCTGGGTGTGGGGGTGGGGGGGGGGGATAAATCATATTTAATAATCGTCAAACCTTTTGATCTAACAAGTGGTGCCTCCGTGAGGGGTACGGTGGGTCTAATTTTTGTGAAAAGGGTTTCAATTATTTCAACTTTTTATAGATAGATCATCAAAACATAATCAATTGGTGTTTTGTTTTGAGGATCTTGTTCTGAAGATCTTATTATAAGAAACTGTGCATTTCGAATTTAATTTGCATATGCAATTTAAGATTTATAGTTCTAAACTTTCTTACATGCACAACTCTTCCCTTTCAGGACAACTACGCAAACAGTCAAACCGTAACTTGGTTGATTAATCAAACAAACCGTGCGCCTTGTTAGGCTGACAGCCCATGTAATGGGGGCATGTTCAGATGATGGTGGTTAATTTCTTCACCACTGATATGATATATGATGATATATATAACCGCACCCCAAAATCCCCCACTTTATACTCAGGTCTAAAAACAGTATATGGGCTAAAATCATGCAGTAGCCCATAGAAGATTTGCTTCAGGCCAACGCATTCGGCCACGCTTCGTGTCGGCCGTGTCGATGCTAGACTCCAACCTTGGTGCCGCGGGGCTTGTGGTCGAGTGGTGGATACCAGGTCGTCAACTTGACAGGCAGGTGTGTGCAACGGAGTTGAGCCGCGTCTCGGGAGGCTTTCTATCCGCACAGGTGGTGCAGTGGAGATTTCAGCGGCGGCACGACGAAGGTGAGGTTTTGAAGTGGCTCGGTGGCTCTATATCACCCTTGACGGCGTAGCAAGCCTGGATCCTTGGAGAGTCTAGCGGCAGGAGTGGCCATACCCATGCGCTTTAAGGTGGTGTCCGAGGTGTGGTGTGCAGTAGTGGATGTGGCGAGGCCCCCATACGTTGAGTTGAGACCTGGGTTGATGTCCCAATCCGACCTGGGCAAGGAGTTTGGGGTGTATGGTGCTGCAGCGGTACTTCGGCGAAGGGTCTTGCATTGCGGTGGCTCTTTAGGTGTGGTGCGGTGGGCTCCTCTGCTGACTTCTGCCAACGTACATCCGGAATTGGGAGATCAGCGAAAATAGAACAGTTTTAGCATAGTTTTTATTTTTGTTTACATTGACGCACGTGCAAGTTTCGTTAGAGGCGGCAACATTGTCAAACACTAACTACTAGACCTTAGAGCATCTCCAAGAGCTTTTCCAAAATCTACACTCTAAATTATCATTTGGAGAGTCATTTGAGTGAAAATCGTTTTTCATATCTGTCTTTTCCAACAGCTCTTCTATATCTTATTTGTAGTCTAGAGAGCCATCTGTACTCTCCATCTTTGAATAACATGAAATCCGGAATAGAGGATATCTATCTTTAGATATTCATTTGAAGAGCCTGTTGGAGACTAATTTTTCATCAAAATCTCTATTTCTATAAATTAGAAAAAATATAAAGAGTCTCTTGGAGATGCTCTTAGCACTGGCCCCAAGCCTGCAAACCGACCTATCTAACGGTCAACTTGACCAGTCGTCTCATTAATTCTCACTAAAGAAATTGAAACCACGCTTCGTTACCGCCAATCGTTTCCTTGCCCTCCAAGAACGTTTCGCGCCATAAATATACTCATCAAGCAACGACGGCAAGCAGCCCGTCTTCCTACCCATCCCCATGGCGAGGCACCAGGCCGACCTCGTGAGGTGCGCGCGGCTGCCGGGCGTCGCCGTGGGCCGCGTCTGCGCGGCGCACGACGGCCGCTGCGTGGCCTGCGACTCCATGGTGCGGCCCTGCGCGGTGGCCCGCGTCTGCGACGGCTGCGGCTACGGCAGCGGGTCCGGGAGCGAGAGGTGCGTGGTGTGCGGCGTCCGGGAAGGAGGAGGAGCGGTGGCGGACGCGCACTACTGCGTGGCGTGCGTGCGGCTGGAGAAGGACCGCGACGGCTGCCCTGCCGTCGTCAACGTCGGGACGGCCATGGCCGACTCGTTCTACCACAGGAAGAAACATGGATTCAATAATAATCCCAGGGGAGGGTCCGGTTGATGATAGTCGATAAGGGACGACTCATATATCTCCTCGAATAACAGAAGACGTACACATGTGCAAGTTGGATGGGAAGCCGTAACGCCGTGAGCGGTTTTATTATTCCTGATCGGTTGGGAGCTGGCCGGACTGCAATCTCTCTGTTCTACCAAACTCTACCTTCTTAGACTTTTTAGTTGTACCCTTTTCAGGAGTGGAAATAACGGGCATTGACAGAATCTGTCACATTTGTTGCCACTATTCAAACTTCTGTGTTATCCGCAATCAAGCTGCGGCGCTGACGAGTGGGGACTGACAGACTGTACTGTTAGCTCGGGCCAATTCACTGATATATGTCATCTATATTTCCATGAGGATACTATGTGAAGATACGAAAGAGATAGATGCTTGGGTGTCATAATTTGAATTAGCATATTAAAACATGTTCACTATCAAAAATATGTCCATCCCTAGCATATAAAAACATAAAGGAACATGAATAAAATGCAATATATTTTCCAATCCCTCAGTTTCAGCAACATAAATATGGTCAAACAGGTGTAGCTATGACTATGATGAACTCAGTGATGGTCTAACGAAAAAAAGGAGTACCGATGGATTCATAAGAGATCGAGTAGTATAATGAAAAGATAAATTTTAATTGGGAACAAAGAAATTGAGTGAATTTGCGAGGGAATCAAAAGATGATTATGATGAAGAACCAGCAAAGAGTCATAGAAGACAAACTCCATTTTGTCTCTGCGTCAAATTTCACAATCATAACACTGGATGTGAAGCTAAAATGAGAAGAGAGGGAAATGTCAACAGCTTTAGGATGTGCGCCGTTGGTTCTTGGATGTAGTAAGCATGGTATCGGTTTCAGAAATGGCCGACTGATAATCTACTCGATTGCGTGTTTATGGTGCGTCAGATCGGATTTGGTCTAGCACGCAATGACTCAAGAATTTAGACTGGTTCGAGCCTGAAATGCCCTACGCCCAGTTAGAGGGGTGGTTCTCTGTTCGTGTTGCTCGAGCCCAGATGCTCAAATGGAAGGGAAGCTATAAGCTTTCGAGTGGAAGAATGATCTGTGTATCTTGAAGTTCTTCTCGCGTCCTACGTGAGGGACCCTCTTTTATAGTCCAAGGTGGGTCCCACTTACAAAGTCCTAATGTGATGTACGGGAATGGAGGAGGTCGGCCCTGTGTCGTCGGTCGGAGTCCTTCTGCTTGTCAGTCGGGGAGGTCTCCTTTCCCCTAGTCGGTGTACGGGCGCTAGCTCCGATTGAATCCTTGATGATGGGGTGGCACCTTGCTCGTCGTGGTTTGCCAGTCGGGGGCGGTATTCCCGTTAAGGAGGTGTCCTTGGGCTTGCAGAGGGCCTTGCCCTGTCACACCCCTGCGTAATGGAGTGGTGACAGGGTGGTCATGAAGATGGTGTGCGGAATGGCATGAGTTGACGGCTTCTCCCGTCTCCCATCCCAGAGGACGGGCAGGTGGCATAGTGCTTTCTATGCATGCATGGGCGGAGTGTTCTCTGAGTACGGTGAATTTGGGCCAAAAATGCAAGAAACTAGCAAGTATTACCCAAGCCCACAAGCAAGGTGACACGTCATCAATCCGAGGCAACACCTTCTCGACGAATCAGACGTATTCACGAGGATCCACAGGCCCACCAGAGCATCCAAATCGCCTTAAGACAAGCCATGCCCCCCATACATGACATGAGGGCCCACCTAGCAACATCTAGACTTAGTTTTGGGCCGAACAGGCTCAACCCATGGCTGGCCGACCATGATGGTTGGCCGGCCATGTGGCAAAGGCCCGCGGGTCCTACCGCCTCACAGTTCACACGTGGCGTCTTGTGGTTGGTCCTCCATGGCTATTTGGGTCGATTCCCGGGCGAATGGCTGGTGGTTCCCTCCTGTAAATATGAGGGGAGGGGCTCCAAATGAACACACACTCCACACATCAACACTTCACTTTCCTCTTGAGTTTTTACTTGAGTTGAGAGTTGTCTTAGAGAGTTTAGGGGTAGAGGTACCCAGGAGGGGCGCCGGTAACGGCGCTCTTCTCCAATTTGTACCTCTACAAGAGAGTGAGGAGGAGTCGGAGGAAGTGCCGGGCTTGTCGGTAGTCTTCTCCGCTTGTACCTCGACGGATGCTTATTCGGTTATAAGTGTTCGAGACTTTCTTATTTAGAATTAGAGTTTAGTTGCAAGCTATTTCTTCTGCCTTATATTGAATTGAGTGTATGCTTAGATTAGCATTTGATTCTAGCTTAAGACTCCGGATAGAGAAGGATAATCTTGGCCAGGGTTAGGATTAGTACGGAATAGCGTAGACGTGGTGTCTAGGCTAGACTTTACCACTCGGTTTTTCTATATTCCTACGGATTGAGAGGTAGCCCACAGGTGGTGACAGCCCTGTTTGAGCCCTAGTAAACCTCCACGTTCGGTTATAGAATAGAGCATTATTACCGGAACAACTGGCCACCAGTAGCTCGAAGTACAAGGCGAAGCTATCTCTTCCTCTAAATATAGATTCTAAATCTTAGGAAGTCCTCTCTGTCCTATCCCTCCTACATAAGTGTGTGTGTCTTTGGATAAGCCTGAACCCGTAGATAGTGTACTCACGTTCCTCAGTGGATACGATACCCTGGAATACTCCTGGGTGAAAGTTACAGCGGTATCCGTGCACTTGCGGATTTTATTCGTGATGTTACAAAATACCAACATATATTCGCGTACCAAGGGTGCGAAGTTGTTACCTTGAGGAGCATATCATCCTGTAGGAAGTCGTTTATCAGCGGTTCTTGAGTGCTGGTAATAGGCATGCGCGACAAATGATCCGCCACTGAAGTCTCTACTCCTTTCTTATCCTTGATTTCTAAGTCAAATTCTTGGAGTAGAAGAATCCATTTGATCAGCCTTGGGTTAGCATCCTTCTTAGTGAGGAGGTACTTGAGTGCAGTGTGGTCGGTGTAGACTATGACCTTTGTCCCCACTAGATAGGATCTAAACTTGTCGATTGCGAAGACAACTGCTAGGAGCTCCTTTTCCATTGTGGCATAATTGAGCTGGGCTCCTATGAGTGTCTTGCTAGCGTACATGATCGCGTGATGCTTCTTATCCTTGGTTTGCCCAAGCACTGCCCCCACCGCGTAGTCACTAGCATCACACATGATCTCGAACGGAAGCTTCCAATCTGGGGGTTGTATGATTGGAGCTGAGACGAGTGCCTTTTTGAGAGTTTCAAAGGCTTTGTGACCAGGGTTTTTAAGGCGTCGCCTAGGCGATGCCTAGGCGACAAGGCGGTTCCCCATCGCCTTGCTTAAGGCTCGCCTTAGCCCGCCTTAGCCCGCCTAGGCTCCACATTGCCTCGCCTCGCCTTACCGCTTTAAAAACCTTGTTTGTGACACTCGTCATTGAATTGGAAAGGAACATTCTTGGCTAGCAAGCTTGTGAGGGGTCTAGCGATCTTAGAGAAGTTCGCAATGAATCGTCGATAGAATCCCGCATGGCCTAGGAAGCTTCAAAAAGTCGCTCAATGACTTCAATTTTTGCCTTGTCCACCTCTATCCCTCTTTCGGACACCAAGTGTCCTAAGATGATGCCTTCACGGACCATAAAATGGCATTTCTCCCAGTTGAGTACCAGGTCCTTTTCTTGACATCTCTGCAAGACTTTGTCCAAATTTTATAGACAATGATCGAAGGTCGTCCCATAGACCGAGAAGTCGTCCATGAAGACTTCCATAATTTCCTCGATCATGTCCGAGAAAATGGATATCATGCACCATTGGAATGATGCAGGTGAATTGCACAGCCCAAACGACATTCGTCGGTAGGCGTACGTTCCATAGGGGCATGTGAACGTAGTCTTGCTTTAGTCTTCAGGATGGATGGGTATTTGATGGTAACCAGAATAACCATCAAGGAAACAGAAGTAGGAGTGCTTTGCCAGCCGCTCTAGCATCTCATCGATGAGTGATCCTTTTTTGTGGCCTTGTTGAGTTTTCTGTAGTCCATACACATCCTCCATCCTATGACGGTTCGTTGTGGAATTAGCTCGTTCTTGCTATTTCCCACTATCGTCATGCCACCTTTCTTGGGCACGTCCTGAACGGGGCTCACCCACTCACTATGTGGAACAGCATAGATGATTCTGGCATCTAGGAGTTTGAGGACCTCTTTCTTCACCACTTCCCTCATGGCATTATTTAACCTTAGTTGGGGTTCCCTAGAAGGTGCTATTTCGGGATCTAGAGGAATTCGGTGGGTGCAAAGAGCGGGACTGGTGCCCTTGAGATCCTATAGGGTATAGCCTAAGACTGATCGGTGCTTTTTCAAGATGGTGATGAGCTTGGTTGTCTCCTTCTTCGAGAGTTTATTGCTGATGATCACAGGAGACTCTACATCGCTGGTTAGGAAAGCGTATCTGAGCCCAGAAGGTAAAGGCTTTAGCTCAATCGGGGGTCGTGATGGCTTTTCAGTCTCGGGAAGTTCGAAGGTCTCATTAGAATCTCCGTCTGCCTCGATGACTTCTTCTTCCGGGTTTTCCTCTATATCCTCCTCGAGGTCTGAGTCAGAAGACTCGAGAATGGAAGCGGCCATTACTTCCTCGATTGGCTCGTAAATAGGGGGATCCTCCACTGAGCAGTTTATTGCTTGATCTATTGAAACGTGGAGAGTGTCCTTCCCTAGATTGATGTTCAGGTACCCTGTCTTACGTACATCCTTAAGGAGAGTCTTAATGGGATGTCCTATCAGAAAATCGAAGTTGAGATCTTCAAAGACATGGAAGTTTAGGTGTACCTTGACATCACCGTGCCAAAATGACACATTTGTAAGTACCCCGTAACTGCTCGTTAGAGAACCAGAGGCTCTCTTGAGCTATTTGTCTGTCGGAGTGAGCAATTGGTTGCCCAAAAAGGCTAACACAAACTCATCTGACATAAGATTGGCTCTGACAGTAGGGCTATAGAGAGCGTCCACGTTGTGATCTTGTAGACGGCAACAGAATAACGAGGAAGGGGAGTTAAGCTGAATTGGGTTCAGGGATGACTCTCCTTCTTGCAGCCATTCGTTACTCATCAATGCTGTCAACTTTTAAATCATTTCCCAAAGATGATTCTCCTCGGAGGGATCCATTGGAGTGACTGGGACCGATGGTTGCTTCTGGTAGAAGTATCTTGAAGTGTTGCCGAAATCTTCAAAGAGATCATACTCAATACTTCGGAGAAACTCTGGAGGTAGAGGATCCTCTTCCTCTAGTGTTTCGAGTTTAAGTTTAGGAGAGGTTTCAGGGGTCGAATCTATTGGTTAGCTTTCTATAGGTTCTGATTCGATCTCTGAAGTTTCCTCTTGATGTGCCTCGAGTTCTGTCGGAGTTGGCTCGTGGATACAAACGAAAGAGGTTATGTCCAAAATTCTATTAAGGACTTCCCTGCCTTCAGATGGGGTAAGATAAGCGAAAGATCCTCCAGAAGTAAGATCGAGGTGGTGTGCATACTCCTTGTCAAGACCAGCATAAAAGTGCTGGAGCAATAAATGCTCGAGTAATGACAAGTCAGGACCTGATTGAACCAATAAGGTAAATTGGGCCCAAGCTACACCAATTAATTCCTTGTTGCTTTGATGGAAGGTTAAAACTTCCGTTCGTAGGGCACATATTCGTGAAAGAGGAAGGAACGCAGAACAGAATCTGTTCCGAAGCCCAATCCAACTTCTGTTCATACATCCTATGACACGAATGTACCATTGCCTCGCGTCCTCCGAAAGGGAGAAAGAAAACAACTTTCATTTAAGAGTTTCGTGTGTCATGCCTGAAATTTTCAAGCATGAGCTCACTTGCTCCAATTCGCGCAGATGGTGGTAGGGATTTTCACAATCCCTTCCTAAAAAGGAATTTTCCTGAACTAAGGCTATAAAGCTTGAGCTGAGTTCATAGCTGGTGGAAAGAATTGGGTCAGCGTGAGACGCTAGCTCATAGAACTCGCTCTTGGGTAAAGAGAGCTGTTGAAGGGATAGCTGCTCCATGGATAGCGAGGGTTGAGATAGAAGGAAAGAAAAAGGAAAAAGATACAAGGACGACTGAGTTCGAAGATAATGTAGCTACCGTTTCCCCGGCAACGGCGCCAGAAAGCTTGCTGGTATTTTGTAACGTCACGAATAAAATCCGCAAGCGCACGGATACCGCTGTAGCTTTCACCCAGGAGTATTCCAGGGTATCGTATAAACTGAGGAATGTGAGTACACTATCTATGGGTTTAGGCTCGTCTAAGGACACACACCTGTGTGGAAGAAATAGGATAGAGAGGACTTCCTAAGATCTAGAATCTATGCTTAGAGGAAGAAATAACTTCACCTTAAACTTCAGGCTACTGGTTTCCCCTAGCTTATGCTCCAGCAATAACTGCTATGTTATGTAATAGAATGTGGAGGGTTGCTAGGGCTCGGATAGGGCTATCACCACCTGCCGGCTACGTCTCAATCCATGGGCATACAAAACAACTGAGTAGTAAAGTCTAGCCTAGACACCATGTCTACGCTATTCCGTACTAATCCTAACCCTGGCCAAGATTATCCGTCTCTATCGGGAGTCTTAAGCTAGGATCAATTGCTACTCTAAGCAAACACTCAATCCAGTAAAAGGCAGAAGAAATACTTGCAAATAAACTCTAATTCTAAATAAGAAAGTCTCAAACACTTACAACCGAATAATCATCCATAGAGGTACAAGCGGAGAAGAGTGCCGACAAACCCGGCACTTCCCCCGACTCCTCCTCACTCTCCTCCTAATCTCCTACACTCCTAGGCTGCCTAAAGCATCTAGGATGAAGACTCTCAAACTCCAAATGAAGAGAAGAGGTGAGGTGTGGTGTTGTGTGTTTGTGTTCTCTCATTTACACCCCCGCCCTCCTATATTTATATGGGGGAGCCACAGGGTGAGCTACAGCCAAGCCTCTCCAAACCGACATTAGCTTCCAACTAGGGAGTGCCACGTGGAACCTGAAGGCGGTGGGGACCACTGGGCCGTCGGCCGACCAAGGTGGTCGGCCGACTGGCCAGTGGGGCCACCGACCTTCCTCTTTTTCCTGGTGGGCTGAGCTCTAGGTCCACTTGTCATTGGCACATGGATTAACTTCTTCTATGTTGGTTCCTTGCTCTGGTGGGCCCTCTAGTCCATGTGATGACACGTGTTGCGCTCTGATTCGTCGGAACGTCATGTCTTGTATCATGCCTCACCACTTTGCTGCAATTTTAGCTCAAAATCATCTGCACACATTCTCAAACCACCATATGTGGAATATGTTAATAAATAAACCTATCCTAGTATTTATTCCATATTATGCTTGAATTTTGTACAGGAGTTGACGATCAAAATGAGTCGTTAGCGACCGTCAACAACTCCCACCTATAAATATAAGGGAGGGGGTGAGGATTTAAAACACACACACACACACACACCACCTCTCACAACACTCAAGAGCTCACTTGCTTAGTCTATAGGTTAGTGGAATTTAGGAGAAGTCTAGGAGTCATCGAGTCCCCAGAGTTGCTGGGAGTTCTGGTATGGGTTCATCTCTAGTTCTCTCTTGTAATTCTCGGTCATTTGTAATAGAATTAGACTATAGTTACTGATATCTGCTTGAAGTATATTTTGAGTTATCGGATATATATTTCGTGATCTGGTTGTGTTATCATTCCGATGCTTGCATTGCATGATCGCCCTGTGCTTGTGATGGTTAACATATTAGCTTTAGAACTCTGGCAACTGCTCCAGTATTCGTATGTTTGCTTTAGTGTTATGTATGTCCATCCGTAGGGTGGGGGCTCCGTGCGGGATGCTAGAGTATCGCTTGCTAATGTAGACGTGGTGTCTAGACTAGTTAAGTATTGCTGGATGTCGCCCTTTCTCACGGTTTGTAGAGGTAGCCGGCAGGTGGTGACAGCCCTGTCCGTGCCTAGTAATCCTCCACGTTCAGATTGGGGGATAGGAGGTACATAAAGCCGCATAGTTGGTCGGGCTTCTCCCGTCAGCTATAGGAGCGGTCTCCCTATTGTATCAGTTTAATCTTCTGTTGATCTAACCATAAGATAGTACAGATATAGCTAGCCTAGCACCTGTGACTCGAGCTCTAACTTCTGTCTTTCTCCCTGCCTATAGCATTTTTATTCTTTTATCGTTGTGGGTAGTTTGTGTGTGTGTCACACTACCTCCTACCATATTATATATCTTACCCCTATTTATGCAATTGAATATCCAATCTAGATCAGTTCATTAACTAACCTATGTACTTCCATTCGCCGCCTTCTCTGCGGAAATATAAATGACACCCCGGTATACTCCCGGATAAAATGTTGCAGCGGTATTCCGTGCAGTTGCGGATTTATTCGTGGTTCATGAAATACCTGCCACCCCTTTGGTGTCTGCGGGCGTCATCGCTGTTCACTAAGTGGTGACGTTGGTAGGCGCCAACAAGCATTTTTGGCGTGTCACTGCCTCCCGCATGTGCCGGGGAAGGTGGCGGCTGTAGGGCGGAGAGGTTCAGATGCTAGGACCCAACTCCGTTGACCGGGCATGAGGCAGTATGGCGGCGGTGCTGGGAGAAGCTCTCCGCTTGCTGCACGGCAGCCAGCTCCACCAGGCCCCGAATCTGCCAGTGCAGGTTCCGTTGGATGGGGTCCTGCGGCTCGGGGAGATCCTGGAGGAGCACAACTGCCGCAATGATGTTCTGGCCTGCTCGCAGCTCGCGTGGGAGCTGCATGCGGCTGTCGTTGTTGATGTTACGGTGGACCAGCCGTGCGCGTTGTCGAACGCCACCTACGGCGTTCCCGCCCTTCGGCTCGGAACGGGGCCGCGCGGGATGTGACGTCTGCAAAGGCTGAGGTTGCAGGAGATGTCGAAGCTTGTCGATGTAGGCCTAGGTATTAGCATGGGCCTGCGCATGGTGGTCTGGCTGGGTGTGTCGTCTGGGACTCGTGCACCTCCGGTGATGGCTCCCGGGGGGCGTCCGCCATGGCGCACTCACGTCGTGACAGCGGCCCTTCAGGCCAGTTGTCTCCCGTGCTGGAGACCTCACTCAGAGGATCCTTGTCGCAGAGGAGATCATGGATCAAGGCAGGATAGCTTCCTGCCATGCCCACGAACTGTGGCTTTGCCTATGGCCCGCGCATGGCCTTGCGGACCTCCCATGCATAGGCGCCCGTCGAGTTGCACAAGTGGAATGCCAAATGTCCGCGCGGCGAGCGCGGTAGGACAGTGGAGTCCGGCCTGCAAGCTGTCGGGAGACGTTGGTTGGTGAGAAGAGGACTATGTCAATGTCCTCGATGGAGGGGTTGGAGCCAAGCAGGAGCTCGATGCGCCGGCGCGAGGGCCTCTGCGTCGGTGTCATCCCGTGGCCCAATCGGGGGAGCTGGTCCTCCGGGGGCCGTCGGCGTGGAGGCCTCTTCATAGAGGCGGAGCATGCTGAGCTGGTCGGCGATAAAGTCCAGACTTCCAAAGCGGAAGCTTTGGGATGGCTAGAAGGGAGGAGGCACCCACGACCCAACGAGGGGAGTCGTGGGGAACTCCAAAGAGCCAAAGCGGATTGTCTCGCCTTGGCCTGCCATGGTGATGGCAGTAGCTGTGGAAACCATTGGATCGCTAGAGCAATGAACACACGAAGCACTCACCACGGACGGCACCAATCTGTTGGTTTCGGAAATGGCCGAATGATAATCTATTGGATTGTGTGTTTATCTTGCGTCAGATCGGATATGGTCTAACACTTAATGACTCGAGAATTTAGACTGGTTCGGACCTAAAATGCCCCATGTCTAGTGAGAGGGATGGTTCTCTGTTCGTGTTGCTCGAGCCCAGGTGCTCAAATGGAAGTGGAGCTACAAGCTTTCGAGTGGAAGAATGATCTATGTCTCTTGATGTCCTTCTCGTGTCCTACCTGAGGGACCCCTTTTATAGTCGAAGGTGGGTCCCACTTACATAGTCCAAACGTGGTGTACGGGAATGGAGGAGGTCGGTCTTGTGTCGTCGGTCGGAGTTCTCCTGCTTGTTAGTCGGGGAGGTCTCCTTTCCCCGAGTCGGCACGCGGAGTGGCGTGAGTTGACGGCCTCTCCCGTCTCCCATTGCAGAGGATGGGCAGGTGGCACAGTGCTTCCTGTGCCCGTGTCAGGGAGCTTTGCCACCCGCGTGGGCGGAGTGTTCTCTGACCCTGTTGACCCGAGCGTCCATTCTCATCCGTCATGCTCTCCGTACCCACGTCTGCCGGAGCGTGGCATGCCTAACAAGCCCGTCCCGGGCTAGATCGGAGAGCAACCGCGTGGACGCCCGAAATCAGTCGGAATTCCAGCAGGTTTGGTCCCCAGTAGCTTCCTCACTCGGGGCGGCGGCCTGAGTGACGATCTGACTTCGTTGAGGGGGGGCGTTCCCCTAGTCTCATGATTATTGCAGGCCCACTGGGGACCCTGGGTCCCTGTACCCGTCACATGGTGGACATGGATAATCTTGTGGTTTAGGCTGGAGTGATGCGATTAATTAAAGCTATCAAATGGTGATAGAGAGGAGACTAACTCTGAGGGTAGATGATGAGGCACATGCTAATCAACGCCAAAGATGCCAAAGGCCATAGCTTAATTGGAGTAGTGGTACGAGCCAACTCATCAAGTAGCACACATCTTAGAGAGGGCCGTTCGATAGTAGTGTGTATAGTAGGCCATAATCTGAGTAGATGATTAGGTTTTCTCACAAATTTTGATTACGAGAACTTTTAGATGAAAAAATTTCAAAAATCAGAAGGTACAAGCCTTGAAAGTTCAAAAGAAATAAGATAAAACTAATCGAAACAAACAATCAAGTAAATGTAACAAATACTATGAAAAAAGATCATAAAAAAATCTTGATGTTACGAGAGGAGTGGGCGACTGGGTGAATAGTGAAACTAAGAATTAGTATGTTTCCAAAGATCAAAGCAAGGATTTTTTACTTGGCAAAAAGTGAAGATATATGACATATTATGCACAATAAATCCACTTTAATTGAATGCTCCAATATAATCGTGTAAAAGACCAAAGAAATAATGTAAATCTCGAATACAAAAAGATCAAGTGCACGTTGTCTAAAGGCTAGAGTGCATCTCATAGGATCAATGGCATGTGATGAGGGAGAGACAGCGAGCCAGATCCATCATCCTAGCGGAAGACTGAACAAAGATTAGTAGTGTATGTGCAAGAAACAAGAATGAGCAATTGAATCACCAAGTGGAAGGTAGAGGCTTCATGGTTGCATCGGAACATATGATGTAGTAGGCAACCGGATATGCCACTTATGAGTTTAAAAGAAAGCCTAGGGGAGTGGTAGAGAGGTGGAGGAAAAAAAATAATTTGCCCGTAGCAAAGGAGTCTTCAGAACATATTTGCTATGTATTTTTCAATAATTTAGAATTAAAAATTAAATTAAGTAAAATTGAATATTCACATGCATTCCAACAAAATAATAAATTAGATATATTAACCATTAGTCTTTAGTGGTTTCAGAATTGAAGTAATTAAATAAAACTCTATTTCAAATAGATGTGTGAAATAAAAACAGAAGGGGCCATGATTTGTATGTAAACAAAAGGGAAAAAATCAAGAGGCACCAATTAATGACACCAGTTTATTATAAAAATCATGTGGTTAGCATGAGGAGGAGGTCGTATGGATGGAAACAAATTTTACGATGAAAAAATATAACTAAAGGAAAAATAGTTATATTACTTTCAATACCATATTTCTCCATAACTAACCTCTCCTTTATCATAAAAATGAATTCATGTACCACGCCACAGAGTATGATAATAAAAAAGGACAGTTCAATAAAACAATGATAATGAAAAAAACTATAACATCATTTAAATAAATTTAATTCCAAGTAAAAAAATGCAAATGTTAGTATGAAAACAATCAAGCTGACTGCGATATTTGCGCGGGCAACCTTGCTAGTATTGTGTAATTTGGTTGCCCATCTTGCTTGGTACAATTTGGGATGGTGCTAGCTTTTGCTCATGGGCTTCTAGGCGGTAGCCACAGAGTTGCCAGTTTTAAGCTTGTTTTGAAGCAGAAGCAAAATGCCGGTCCTGCGTATGCTTTTCTTGACTGAGTGTTGTCAAACAGCTTTCTTGGGTAATCCAAAGGCTTTGGGTAACCTTCTCGATAGTTTTAAGTTAATAACCCATTACCCAAACAAATAATGTGCATTGGGTATAGTGGGTTGGGTTACATGGGTACCAGTTGACCCTGAACCGACCCACTTGCTTGACTACTTATAAGTAAGCAGTAACTTGAAACAGATGATTATTTACGCTATCAGGAAGCAACCATCCACTTGCTTGTCCTCCTTCCTCCCCATTTCCGAGCTTGACAAATGGCTGCCAAGCATGGACACGCGACCTGAGATCCTAGCTTGTGATGCACATGGGGTAGCGCGGTTATCATGGCTTTTTCTTATCATAGTCACATTTTCGATGAACTGTAGTGGAAGCAGCCTCCTTTTAAACAACTAGAAAAAAAAGTAGAGCCAGCACGTTCAAAGCTCAGAGTATTTTTTATATTGTTGCTTTTCCCTTTATTCCATCTCCTCCCAATTGTGTCTCCATTGTTGGAGCTTCTTTGTACTGCAAACAGATCCAGAGTTGCCCTCGATGTCAGGACTGTTTGCATCTCTGTCTGTAGGAAGGGCATGGGAGAAGCTCTCTTCCTTCCTGCGCGTTTCCTCCACGGCGCCCTCTTCCTCCTCCTCAGCGAGCCAGCAGGACGACCTGGAGGAGCTGCGGAAGCTGGAGAGGACCATGCGGCGTATCCGGGCGACCCTGCATGATGCCGAGGAGCACTGGAACATCCGGGAGGAGTCTGCCAAGCTGCGGCTCAAGGAACTCAAGGAAGTGGCGTACGACATCGAGGATGTGGTCGACGAGTATGAATACGAGGTAAACCGGTGTGAACTGGTGGCTCTGGACCGATCTGTCAGCGTCCCAAACACCGGCAAGCGCAAGCATCAAGAGGTACTTAGTTCTCATCATTTATTTTTTTCAGATAAAGAAAAATGTTTCTGGCCTCTGCGAAAGCATCAACCTAGCATGTCAGATTTGAGATTATTATCCAGCAATCCAGCTGATTCTAACAAAGTTTCATTTTCAAGAGATGTTCCTATTAAATGTAGCAGTACAGCATAGCAAACCCATACTTATATTCATACATTATTCTCCATAAAAAAGTAATAGATTGAAGATGAAATTGACATGGACTTTCTTCTTTCTTCAAAAAGGATAATGAGTCCAGTTTGGCGCATCCTGCCATAGTGGCAGTTCCCCATGACTTGGTTCTTCGAGCAAGAAAAATAACTGAGAGATTCAATGAGATCATACATTACTCTGAACATTTGAATTTGTCAGAGAATGATGGACAGAGACGGTTTGCTCCAGATATCAGCAGTCTGCGGCACACTAGCTCTGTCGTATTTGAGAAGAGCATTTTGGGACGAGACCAAGACAAAGTCAAGATAATTAATAAGTTATCTGGGGAATGGCGAAATGTTGGAAATCCTGTTTCTGTCATGGCCATTGTTGGTATGGGTGGACTGGGCAAGACAACGCTAGCGCAGCTTGTCTATAACAACCCAAGGGTGAGCCAGTCCTTTGACAAGCGTGCCTGGGTTTGTGTGTCTGAGCATTTTGATGTCAATACAATTACAAGGAACATCATTACTTCCCTAACGAGTGAGCAGTGTTTGTATACTGAACTTGCTGATCTTCAGATGAAATTGGCAAATGAAGTAAATCAGAGAAGGGTTTTGCTTGTGTTGGATGACATATGGAATGAGAGAAGAGACTCTTGGGAGTTGTTCTGTAAGCCTCTATCAGCTGTGAAGTTCTGCCAGATCATAGTAACCACTCGGAGCGAGCAAGTCGCAAGATTGATACAGACTATGCCTTGCTATCACTTAAGTTGTCTGAGTTCTGATGAAAGTTGGTCATTGTTCAGTCAAGCGGCCTTTATTGCTGAGAAAGAATCTGATATTCCAACAAACCTGAGAAATATTGGCAAGTGTATCGTTCAAAAGTGTAAAGGCTTGCCACTAGCAATTAAGACACTAGGAAGCATGTTACGCTTTGAAACTGATGAAAGGAGATGGGATGATGTCCTAAAAAATGAATTGTGGGACTTTGAACAACCACGAAATGAGGTGCTACCAGCATTGGAATTGAGCTACAAGCACATGCCTGTACACTTAAGACGGTGCTTAATTTCGCTAGTTCTGTACCCTAAAGATTCTAGTCTTTCTGTTGGTGAAGTGATCCGATTGTGGGAAATGCTTGACTTGATTCATTGTGATGGAAGTCATGACGGCTATGCAGAAGGAGAACTGTATTTGAAGGAGTTAGTTCAGAGGTCAATGCTTCAGATGGATGCCATTTCATACTGCTTGCATGATCTTGTCCATGATCTTGCATGCTTTCTTGCTGGGGAGGAGTTCTACAGAATTGAAGGGGATCCACATACTGAAATTCCACAAAACGTTAGGTATATGTCCATACATAAATATATCACAACAGCTGACATTTCAGTTTTTCCACACTCCGTCAGGGCCATCTTAGTGCTACGAGAGTTAGGAAATATGAATCAAGTTATGGTTCCAAAAGCATTATTTTCCAACTGTAAGAAGTTGAGGGCCCTTGACATAAGTCACAGCAAGAGACTTCGAATGGTATTGCCTGACTACATGGAAAACCTGAAATTGCTACGCCATTTGTCGCTTACAGAAAAGCCAATTATGTCAATGGAACCGGACCCTCTGTATACACTATCGGTGCATATCCAGAATCTAGCACTAAACAAAATTGGGCATTTAATTAGGCTCCATTCTTTGTCAGATATACGCATCACCCAAAGTTGTTGCAGTTTCAACATAAGAGAGCTGAGGAACATCAACCAAGTTAGGGAGCTGAGTATTGATGGATTGAGTAACGTTCGTCATATCAGGCATGCAAATGAAGCCCAACTACAGAGGAAAAAACACCTCCGTTCACTACATTTGGGCTTCCATGATGTAATTGAACAGTGTCCATGTGGCCTGCAACCAGAATCAGTGAAAATACCACACGACCAACTACTTGGTAGCTTGCGACCACACTACAACCTACGTGAACTGAGCATAACTTCTTATGATTCAGCAATATACCCCAGTTGGCTAGGGGATCGTTCCTTCTTCATGTTGACAATCATAAGATTATCCTGTGGCCAATCCAAACACCTCCCAATGCTTGGTGGTTTACCTTCGCTCAAGAATCTCCATGTTAGCCAAATGAACTCAGTGGAAGACATTGGCCGTGACTTATTCGTCAGACAGTTTGCAGGAGATGAATACTTCCCTTCATTGACAAACCTGAATTTCATGTTCTTGTCGGAGTGGTCAGAATGGTCTGTATTGGGTGATGCTGAACCTCCATTGCTAAATGAACTTTCACTATTCATGTGCGAAAAACTGAGTTCTCTTCCATTGGGGCCACTTCGGTGTTTGGTAATCCTGAATCTTAGTGAGTGTCATAGCATTGCTACGTTACCTGCACTGCTTGCTCTTCGTAAACTAAAGATTTATGGATGTTCTAGTCTAAGCGAAATTCCTACTCTCCCATCACTTTCGAAATTGAACATATCGAAATGTCGAAAACTTAGTTCCATTGGTCTCCACCCCTCCTTCACCACCTTGCAGCCTCACAGCTCTTCAGACCCAGGTATTGGTGCAGTAAGTTCCCTCCCCAAGCTCACAGAATGCAACCTAGCGACCTGTCCAAATCTTAGTGCAGTTTGTTACCTCCCTTCACTCAGTACCTTAGATCTCATGTTTCGAATGAGAGATGAGTTACTGTACTGTCTGCTGAACGACCTCCCATCATTGAACAGCTTAACAATTTCTTCTAGTGATGTTACATCCATACATCTTAAACACAAAAGTCTTCCCTCACTTACAAGGCTCTGCTTAACATGCTGCCATAATCTCCAGTACTGTGATGGGCTTCCTATTCTCACTTCCCTTGAGCATCTGGAGGTTTGTCACTGCCCAAAGCTCCCTATATATAATCTGCATCCATCACGACTGAAAACTCTTATCATTAAGTAAATGAACAGGTATGTAATCTGCTGTTTACAGCTTTGTCTAATTTCCTAATATTCTCGCTTACATTGTTTCTCCATGCACTTTCAGCAAGTTCAACTCCTCTGCTTACTTGGCAGCCTGAGGCATCTAAATTCTCTTAGGAATTAGGATTTCTTCTTGGCCTCTGATATTCCTGATGGAGTACTCTACGAATCACATGTACACAGGTATTTTGGAATGGAGCCAGCTAGGGCTAGTAATATTTTCTGTTCAATCCTTGGTCCAATTGTTGTCACGATCCATTCACCACAACAAAAGGCGTATTATTATATAGTTGTTAATTTAAATACAAGTTAGGATCCGTTTGGATGTAGGTATTCAGGTGAAGGGATTGCATTGGGCTACCAATATCAAATCTGGGTTTAAATGGAAATGGCGTAATGCAGTGTTGCTGTTTGGATATTTATGTAATGGGTAGTTGGAATCAAAGTGTTCCTATTTCTTCAGTGGTCTTATAGATTTCAGATTTCCTCAAATGAATCTTTCTAATTGTACTACGCTTAAACAGTTAAATGAGGTTTAAATCTTAGAAATTGAAACCTACTGCAATTCTGTGAATGATGATGGATTGTTAATCAGAGGATTCAATTTCTAATGATATGGAACAGATGTTTGTGTTCCTGCAAAACCCCTTGTGTAAACATGAGGCATCTAGTGCATACAACCAGTCAAGATGTTAATTGTTAGTATCACGTGCACGCCTCTTATGTACTCCCTGCGTTCTAAGTTGTATATCATTTTTGCAAATTTAGATACATAGGTTTTGTCATGTATCAAGACATAGCGTATATCTAGATGAATAGCAAAAACTATTTATCTAGATTTACCAAACGACCTATGATTTTGAACAAAGGGAGTACTTAGCATGGCACTCATCATCAAATATTGTATAAAGAAGAAAAAAATATTAATACCCAAAAACGTTCCCAATATTTATTACTTAAAATACTAGGTTTTTTACAGAACCAAAATAAGGATTATACCGAGCCTGCAAAATTTGGTTGTTAACAGGCTCAGTTGAGAGTTCAACCAAAATCTGCAGGGGTCCCAGTTGTATCCAACATGAACAATTTGAAATTAAAATTCAGCTTGTGATGTCCACTACTATTATTTTGATACGCATTGTGATGTCCACTACTACCCTGCAAAATTTGAAATTCAAATTCAGCTTGTGTATGGAGAAGTAAAAAAGACAAATTATGTTATGGGGTAAAATGGACTAAATTGCATAGTCTAGGGGGTATATTGAATAGTTTAGGGGGTTATTCAAACTTTGGCTATAGTTTAGGGGAGTAATTTAGACTTTTACCACTTTATTGTATTGTCCTTAAATGCAATAAAACATTTAGTAACATACATCACCAAAACAGTGCCACGGATACTCTGTTTGATTCCTGAATTGAACATATCCAACTGATACTCTTGTTTCTTAATTTTAAACCAAATCCCATTGGTCACAGTTGTCTATATATCATGTATTTGAATTTCTTGTCCTAGTAGACTGTGGCATTGTCAGCGACATCTGATTGCTTGTTTTCGTACAATTTAGTGCATCTAATTCACGGATCACGTACATTTCAGGTTTATATTACAAGAATCTTATCCACCTATTGGACGTTCATTTCACTGTAGTTCCAACTTCCAAACCATGTCTCATAACATGGTGAAGCACTTGAAAAAGGGAGTCCTTGCTTTGCATCATGATAATCAGTTTCTGAACATCTTCGCTTGATTTTCATTCGTAAGAGCTGACCGATTCTGAAGGTCAGCTCTGCACAATTTCTAACCGTAGTAAAAGGTATGAAACTTCAGCATAGTACAATTAGGTTTATCCGTCAATTACATGTTGCTCGCACGGATGCATGTCTGTATTGCATTCTGAATTTCTCTCTGTGACCTTCAGTTCCTCTGTCAATCTTTCAGAGGACCCTATGAAAGATAAAAGCAGAGGACACGCATTCTGTTCCATTCAGATGACTAATGGTTGGAACTACATGCTGATAGTAGCAGGTTTTTTAACTCAATTGCAAGATAGACATTTGCACGATTAACTGGACAATGTTTTGAAACAATTTAGCAAGCCTTGAAATTTGTGATGGACTGTAAATCGCATGTTTGTAGCCACAGTGTCACACTACTGAATATCCAGTCTGATCGAACTGCTCAATCCCTGCCAGTGTTTGTAGTTTGCGGAATGGTATTCTTATGTTTGTGTGGATTCAAGAATAACTGCCTGTTATTTGTTCCGTGTCATCTTTTCATCTTTGATCTGGGAATTTTTCGTGTATTCTTGTTTACAAAAATATACATTCAGCAGAAGATATAGGAGCAAAGTGGATGGCTCAATAGTTTTGTCAAAGTAAAAGGCCACCTATGCAACTTGAGATGTTTCTTTTTTTTTTGCGGGGTAAACTTGAGATGTTGCTATTTCAAATTCCTACCAAAATTGTACTATGTCCTGAGAAATTCATCTAATGGCCCTGTTTGATTTGATCCGTAGCACACCTAGCACAAACTTTGATCAACAATTAGAGATACTAAATGAATGCAGTTTGCAAAACTAATTCCACAACCCGTGCACTACTTCGCGAGACGAATTTAACGAGATCTTTGACCGCACGATTAGATGATGGTTATTGTAGTAATACTGTAGTCAATCACGGATTTTTTTTCTCATTAGATTCGTCGCGCAAAATTGCACCCATATGTGAAAAGATTACGTAAATAGGCTTCGTTTAAGTCTCCGTGCATGAAAGATTCTGTGGTTACTGTTCATAGCACAGATGAACCAAATGGGGCCAAATATTCCTCTGGAACTACAAACGTGGCATAATTGTTTATCTGTTGCTTTCGAGACTTGCTTCCTTCCAAAACTTACAAATTATAAATCTATATTTGTATAAGCAGTCGTACAAAACTTTTGATGCCACAAAAGATTTTGAGCTAAAGATGTCGAATAAAAATTGTAGCAGGATCAAGATCAACCGGGACTTCACAACACCAATACCGCAGCCAGGGCAGCAACAAAGGCAACCCACGTGGCCACAGCCCCGCCGTCCGGCATCCCAGCCGGTGCGCCGGAGAGCGGCTCGTAGTACGACGCCGGCACCGACGGGAGCCCTCGGCCGTGCGAGACGGCGACCTCGAACCGCATCCCCTTCCGGCAGTGGTCGCCGTTCCCGGCGTCCGAGAAGAAGTAGTTGGCGCCCTCCGCCGTCAGCATCACGGCCAGGAACGCCCCCTCCGGCTTCCACCCGCTGCTGCCGTTCGCCGCGACGCCAGCGGCGCGGCAGAGCCCGTACGCCGTGGTGTTGGTCGTGTGCACCACCGTGTTGCCCGTGTCCGTCTTGAAGCCTGATGAGCACGCCGCCAACAATGTCAGTAGCCTGTGTTGCCAAGAGCTCATGATCTTGCACAGCCGGAATTGAACTCACTGAGGTAGTCGCCGAGGTAGAAGGTGCGGTTGGCGGCCCAGGCGGAGTAGTTGGCGGCGGAGGCGTTGGCCTTCCAGTCGAAGAACCACCCGGTGCCGTCGCCGACGGCGTGGTTCGTGCCAAACGGCGGCGACGTCGTGTTCTTGGTCGGGCCCGTGCCCATCGCGGCGTTACCGCCGGCGCTCGGGCTCGCCGTCGCATTGCCAGAAGCGCCGGCGGCGGAGACGAGAGCAAGGATTGCTACTGTGAACAACATTGCAGGATTGGCCATGGCTGGCATCTGGAAGAACGGCCGTGCTATGCTAGCTGATGCTACTGAAGTGGACTCTGCATCCCGAGATGCTAACTGGTGACTAAATCTTGTCAGCGAGGAGTAAATTAATAGCGATGTCAACGGTTTATGGGGCATCCAGGTGGGGTCGGCGCCACCTGGCAAGGTACTGCGAATCTGTACCCTGTGTATGGCCGGTGGCTGGATCTGCCGATAAAATAATTTCCTGGTATAATTGATCAGTTTGGATCAGCACAACTGGATGGAAACACAGGTCAAACCAGAATGGGGGTGAACTCCCTCAGTCATATTGTTACCAATCACATGCTGTTAAATTGATTTCAATGGAATCAGATTTATATACAGTAATGGGTACATGGTTCTGGTACAATCATCATGCATTTTGGATTGTATTTTGAGCTACCAACTATACCATATCATCAGAATGTAGATTTTAATCTGTGTTTTTGACAGCTAGATTTTCATGTGTCGATACTTGAAGACTGAACTCTCCTGATTTCTGATTCTGGTCATGTTTCTGAACCATCCATGTGTCTGTTTCAGAGTAACACTACCATTGAAACCACTCATGTTTATGAATCGGAATCTTGTGACCTCGTTCCTGTGACTGTCCAGAGGATTGATGTAGCACTATATTTCCAGATCACGACTCGCCCATTGCACTGTAGCTAAATAACTTCATTAATTCTTGTATAAGAAATTGCAAGTAGCATTTAAGTCCTGTCACCAGATCCATCTTCCCCCTTCAAATCACTTTGTATGGGTTTGAATGCTGCCAGAAGAACTGCGACCTTGTTTGCCAGGAAGCCCGCAGTGCCGACAAAGAGCTCGGTTGGTGTCAGCTCGAAGCTGTCACCGCCAGCACCATACTTCAATGCAACAGCTCCCGCAACCATTACCAATGACAATATCAACCATGGCCTTCTTACGCCACTGAAACCACTTACAGATGGCTGTGTGCTCCCCGCTTCTGAGGGCGAACTAATCACAGGCAACCCATCGACAGACCTTTGTAGTAGCAGCAGATAGAGGAATCCTCCAATTCCACCAACCAGGAAAGAGTAGGCAGCATTGTTGTTGGAAGCCAAAGTGAAGATGGAGAAACCTGTTAGCACTATAGCCGCATCATAGAGCAGCAAAGATTGCTTGAGATCAGCATATTGTCTCAAACCATCCTCTTTCAATTCCTTAACAACTGAAGCAGTGCTCTCTGACGATAACTGCCCTTCTTGAATATCAGAAAGGCTAACTCCTGACAGGTCCATGATAGCCACAGGCCTGGCTTCAGCTACTGAAGCTCCATCCTCTCCAAGAGGCACATTGATTTTCTCAAAAGTATATTGCAGACCATTAAACTTGAGTTCACATGTTCCACTAATATCTTTAGGTGGATCAACCGGTCCATGTATTACTTTCAAGCTCAAACCATCTAATCTCCATGAACCTGACCTTCAGGGGTAAAATTAACAAACAAAGCGGGAGAAACACTCATCAGGTGAACATGTTACAATTATTATTACAACTAATATATTTGCAATGAACATGAAGCTTAGTGTATAGTGTACCTGATTCTAGACCGATCCAGACTTCTTTAATCCTTTGCAATTTAGACCCCTTGAAAGTCACAGCATCAACTGAACCACTTTGGAAGGGCATCGACTGCTCTGCCTTTATTCCTGGCGTAGCTTGACCCAAATAGATTGCAGGTATTCTTTGTAACAAGGAGTCACCATCAACATCAATTAAGCAGATTAAGATTGCAGAATTTTTATCCAGCAAAGAGGAACTAAATGCTCTACTAGTCCTAAGCTCTAGCACATAGAATGCATCAGAGTCATCCAATCTGATTGTGCTAAATATGTCCTCAGGAACTGTATTGGGATATGTCTTTAGTTCCTCTGTTGGAAGAAGGCGTGAAGGCTTTACAGAGGGCACAATATCTGCAGAGTGCAAGAAACAATGGTCACTGAATCGTGTGGATAGAATGGTAAATTTGCATCAAAACAAAGAAAACGAGCTTTCATGTGCTCCATAATAAAGAAAAAGATTATCAACTAGTAGAAACCCACATAATAGCAGGACAGGAGAAAAATTAACTACATGCAAGGTATACTAGCTGAAGACTCTTTAGTAATGTGAAAAGTTGACACAATAGACTATGCAAGCAGAAACAGATACAGTAGAGAATTCCATATTTCCATGTCCTAGAAAAGCAATATGATAATACCATATTGATTGGGACTTTGACAAAGGAGCATATAGAAAGACACTGTTCACCAGTGCATAGAAATAAGCTTCATGTGACAATACAAAATGTCTGGTCAGACATGTCGTGACGTACCTTGTAGTGAAGATCCTTTGGACAAAGAAGTTATCCACTGATTTCTGTTTCGCCTTTTGAGTTTCATATCGAGAAAGGCATTGCAATACATTCTCGGGCTGTTATTCAGCAGTAGCCATCCGGGCAGAAAATTAGAATGAACTGATGGAGCAACATGCCCGGCACAGAGTATCACCATTTTCTGTGGTAACAGCTAACAGAGCATATTAGATATATTGTTAACCATAAGACATGAACCAAAAAAAGGGGTGCATGAACCTGATATACTCGTTACCATCGTATCAAGAAAAAATGTTATGTAAGACCTAAAGTTGATTCACGGATTCATGGCCAAATCTACGGGACCTGAATTCCATAACTATGCATTGCAATTTGCTAAGAAATCAAAGGCAGCATTTGTTCCATGTGCAGCAAAAACTGTGAGGCCAGCTAGGACAGGGTGCACATCTGAAGCCAGCAAACTGGCCACTCATACACTAGAAGCATTCGGCCTTACGGGACAGCAAGGAACTGAACTGAACCATGCCTGAGGCCTGGCAAACAGATCAAAGACCATAACATAACTGAACTGCGATACCAGCATCGACACTTTGGACATGATACTTCCAGTGTTATGAATGCTCAGTCCATCATAGTCTAGTCTAGTATATACAGATCAAATAGAAGCAACTATCAGCCACTCAGCATGTCCCTTCGCTTAATAAAAGGATAAAAATTATGATCCTGCACCATAACCACCCCTCGCAGAAAGGGATAAACCAAAGAGGGAGGGCGAATCTGTCCAGGCTGCGGCTTCCGGCCTTACCAGAGGAAGAGGGGGGATGGGTCTCGGCGCGGACGAGGGATCTGCGCCCCACCCAGAGGCGGCGGCTGGGGAAGAGGAGGACGAGACGGCGGGATTCCGCGGATGAGGGTGTGCCGTCGCGTGCGCTCTGCTTCTTGTTCGGGCTGGAAGCGGAGGGAGGGAGGAGGCGTGCCGCGTGCGCCTTCGGCCGGCGGCCGAGAGGGACGGCGTCGGCGGCGAGCGAGGGTGTTTTCGGGATTTTCCCGGCCTGATATTTTCTGCCCGCCGAGGAGGGAGGGGAAGCGATTGCGGCCCGGCCCAGTCTGATGGTGATGGGCCTTGAGAAACTCGTGCGCGTTCAGCCCATCCGTCTGGCTGACAGCTGAGATGCGACTGAGGCACATGTTCTTCTACTTTTTATATGAAAATTAGGCATCCTCGGAACAAAAATGTTGGGTAGCCAGTTCATGTCAATGTCTCATTTAATTTGGTTTCGATCTTATTGTGGCAACCCCACCCGGCCTGGAGGTTGGAAGTTGACGTAGTTCCCTATTAATTTTTACTCTCCATGTAAACCTTCACTTTTGGTCCCCTTTGGAGAAAAATATTGGTGGAGGAATTTTGTAGGATTTGGACTCTATAGGATTTTTTTTTCATATGTAGCCATTTGGAACAAAGGATATATTGGATATCCAAGAATTATAATCATACAAAATTCCAATGGAATGCCCCAATCCATAGGAATTTTTGTCTATCTCTTCTCAAATTCATATGCTCTTCCTATGCTTTTCCTATGCTGTATCCAAATGTTTGATTGGAAAGTTTCTTGCATTTTAAATTCCTATAGGACTGTAATTGATACCTATCTCGAATCCTACATTTTTTTCCTATTCCTGTGTTTTGATAATTTCCTAGATATCAGTGTTGTCTTTTCTCTAAGTTTTCATTGAGGCCTTACTTAATTCGGGACCCAAAGATTGCTGCTAAGGTTTTTTTTATTAACGTATCAATAAGACTTAGCATAGTGTTTTCTCTAGGTAAATAGGCATGACCACATCTTGGAGTTTACTACATGTGGTTTTCGACGCAGTCCATAGTGCCTTCCTCCTTCAGTGACACTGCTTATGTATATGCGGGAGTTGCACAATTATTCATGGGTTATTGCTAAACTTTTGCTTGCCAATTTGCAATCAGCCGGCTGGCTATCTCTCTGTGTGTGTGTGTTGAATGGGGTGAAAAATACCTGGCAGAAAGTTGAAGCTAGGGTGATGACTAGATAGAGGGATGATGCTATAATAAGCATGTAGTATTTCATTTCTAGCTGCTTATCGAGGCGTTTCCAATACTAACATAAAGCACTGGCAGAGAGTTCAGATCTTAATAACCTACAGAACTACTGATTGCATAAACAGTGGTTGTTCCAAATAAAGTATCCAGCAGTATTAGCAACAGCAAAGCAGTGAACCACTGGAGAAATGCTGCTTCCAACCAATATAGAGAGGCATTGAGCCGGACTAGCAATAATAAGGAAGCATAATTGATATGTATAGCGTCAATGTGCAATTATATATATTGCTCCAAATTCTTACGGTATAGGGTGAATGATGACTACTTTGGCTCTATAGAGATGCAAACACATACATAGATAGGCCAGGGTTCACCATAGACTAATGGGTCCATGCGGACGAGAAATTTTGAAATTGACGAAAGGAGTCACAAATTAAATATGGATTTTATTCATCACAAACAGAATACCTGATTTGAAATGAAAGCATTTAGAGTATCCCTCCAGCAGTCTCCATTTCCGCAATAAACTAACAATATTATATTGGGAGCAGATATACTCCAGCAGTTCCCCAACCTTTCTCTAATAATTATTGGGTTGCCGTAATATTTTACCACCCAACTCCATCCCCTCAAATAAAGGGAGAATTTTGACTCTTCCAATATGTTAGTTATATTTGTATTGGGACGAGGTTATTGGGGAACTGTAAAAGTATCTCTCCCAATAATCTATGAAAGTGGTATTGGGACATCCCAATACCATCTTATTGGAAGATATTTATTGGGAAACTGTTGGAGATACTTTTAGGGTACCAGTGCAGACATAAATAATTAATCATTTGATAACAAGGGCTCGACTGACCGTTTCTCGTCACGATAGTAATATGCTACATAACTTTAAAATTAACTTTTGGACAAGAAATAGTACAGTCTTTTCTCCAGCAATCATTTGCTCAGCTGTGCCTCGTTACTGGACCTGTTTATATTAGTGAGACAGAACTAATTAACTAGTTTAACAATGACTGTTTTAATAATTTTCCCTAAAAATTTATTTGTTGATGTCGACATTGTGATATTAAGAGCATATAGTGCTAGTATATTGTCTTCCACCCAACCGCATATGATATGAAAGAGCAGGAAGCACACCTAAGGTGCCCAAGTACGTAAGAGGAAAAATTCTGTTTTTAATTGTAATGTGCAACATCTTTAAAATTTCTGGAGAATGTATATATATCAGCCTCTACCCTGGCCTACAATTGCAAGCAAAAGAAGAAGAAGAAGAAGAAGAAGAAGAAAAAGAACCATTGCGTGAGTAATATACCTGCATACTCTAGCTACCAGATCACGCTTATTTCTTTCTTAACCTCTAAGACTTAATGTACAAATCAAAAAGAATCTACGGCTTGTTGCATGCTTAGGTTGAATGGCGCATGCATATAGATGCTTCAAGTGATTTGGGAAACAGTAGTTCATCAGTAAAACATGTTGTGGCTACTGCTGAAGTTTGATCCCATGCCGGAGTATATCTGCATCTGGGTGAGAATGTGCTCGAAGTTGTCGTTGGACTTCTCGATGGGGTGTGTGTGAGTTCCCTCATATGTGGTCACCACCACGGCCTCGTCCCTTGACAGCCGCTGCACCTGCTTCTTCACGTTGCACCCTTGGTGAGTGCACCTGTAGTAGCTTCTGCATCCATCCATTTATGTGAAAAGAATAATAAGAATTAGTTCTTTGCACATGAGCAATAATAATAAATAATGGAATGGCCAAAAGGAAGTAAAAAGTGTGCTGGATAGAGGCATATGTGAATCAAGCTTCTGTATCGTTGCTTGGTTGAGTAAATTATCTGCAGACCATTGTACTGGTGATGTCTAGCGCCCTTGGTTTAGAACTGTGCATAATTGTTTAATTCCTGCCCCTTAGTTGGTCCAACTTCATTGTATTTTTATACTTAGAAATGTGATATATAAGAATGTATTATTCGCATTTGCAATTCTGTGCATATATATATATATATATATATATATATATATATATATATATATATATATACCAAAAGGGCACTACTTTATTCTTTATTGTTGCTATTTATACTTATAGAAGATTGAGTTCTAATTAGACGAACTTCATTCACAATTATACTCCTAGCTAGTAAGCAGCATTCAGTTTTAGTACACCTCAGTGATATATTGTTCTTGTTTTGGATTAAACTAAATAACCCAAATTTGATTAGGGACATATATTTAAATATATTTCTTTCTTTCCTGTAAGAATATGTGTAGTACTTATTTCTTTTAATTTCCCCAAGGAAGTTCAAAACACATATGTCATTGTTATGTTGACATGACATAGGCTTAATTATTTCTTATATGCAATAATGCAAACTGTTAAGTATTTACATAAAAATGGATAGTTTGAACCCTAGTGTTTTGGGAAAATAGCTGCCAATACCATATTGGAAAGATGAAATGATTTAATTAGAAGTGCAATGTATGCATGCATCAAATTTTGTTCGATCATGAGGTAACAGTATAACCGTTGGCAAATAGTTGGCTGGTACACACATGAACAATAGGTATGCATGCGAAAGGGCCCGTAGCCTAGTGGTTACAAGAGCCTCAGTAGCACCTGAGATCTTGGGTTCGACTCCCCGTAGGAGCGAATATTCTGGAATTTAACGGCATTGTGCATTCAGTGGTAGGCGATGTTCCCGTCGACAGTGAGGCGCATGTGGTGACTTTGTCAATCTCGAGGATTTGTCGGCTTAGTCTTCGAAGATGCTCATAGGGATAGGGTTTGCGTACGTGTGTTCATAGGGGTGTGAGTGTACGTGTGTTGTGAGTGTCTGTATTGTACTGTGTAATCTCAAAAAAAAAAGAACAATAGGTATCCATCCTCCTCCTTTATTTGGTGCATATATATAAGGTATAGGCACGTGGTTTTTGCTAAATCAGGCTATATATATGGCTCTAAGACTGACAAAAGGAGTGCTCGTAGGAAAAGAAAAAGAAGCTGAGCAAAGAAGAAAAGAAAATGGTAGAACCATGTCGATGAAACCTTCTTTTTTTAGCAGAAAGGGGTGACCTCAAGTGCTTTTTGAGCGAAAAAAGTTATTTTAATGCTCTAAGGCTCACAAACACTACTGTAGCCGATGCATTTATTCTTGTCCGGTCCATTTGTCTTTCCTTCCCATAGTTATTTCCCCATATGATTCACTTTATTCTGTAACTATCCTAGCTAGTCTTTGGAGTGTTCACGTATCTCCAGCAATAGTTGATGCTTAATCTTTGAACTTTATGGCCTTCAAATCGGAAAAAGATGCCCGATCCTCCGGTTGCCCAAAGAAACCACGTTTTGTTCTCTGAGGCATGTACTAAAGTCAAATAGCAACAGGAGAATTAGCCCGAGCTAACCAAGGCGCGCGCACGGATCGGTCGATAAACACAAAGCCTTCATTGAATACATTTTGCCGTTAAATTAAACCGGTGGGTGGATGAAATTATTCCTGGTCAAATCCGATCGCCGTCGCCGCACCTGTTTATTGAATGATCCATGGCCACCATCTAAAACATGTGAAATTAACTAGGTGGTCGTTTTCATCTAGATGATATGAGGAGGATGAGGTCGAATTGAGACATGTCCTTATCCTATGTAAGCAGCAGCAGCCAGCAGCCACTAGCTGAGCTTGGAAGATTCACTGGGACTCCACCTCACCTACTTTCCACGGCCGAACCCTACTGACCAAATAACATGATGGGAATATAATGGGATCGCACGCCAAACAAAACCAGAAAAAAAAAACCAAGATCGGAATTAACTGTTGGTTCGTCAGGATCATTTGGTTGTGAGAGTCTCGGCAAATAAAGTAATTGAATGGATCGGATTCGATCCTCACGAGAACGAACCTTGGGAACTTGTTGTTCTTGACGGCCTTCTGGCCGTACTTCCTCCACCGGTAGCCGTCGTCGAGGATGTCCACCTGGCTGCGGGTCTGGAACGCGTACCGCGGCCGCCGCTCCTTCTTCTCGCCCTTCCTCTTCCCCGCCGGCGCCCTGTCGGCCTCGGCAGCGGCAGGCCCCGCGGACGACTCCCCTGCGGCCGGCGGGCTCGCGCCGCCGGCATCCTTGGAGCTGTTAGAGAGCTCCGCCGCCAGGAACAACGGGCCGCCGCTGTGGCTGTGGCTGTGGCCTGCCTGCTGCTGCCCTCGATCGTGGTCGCGCTGCTGCAGGCCGCTCGTGCCGCCGGCTGCCAGGAAGTTGTAGGAGTTGGAGGTGGACGACGAGGGCTGCGTCGCCGCCGCAGCCGCCCCGAAGAGCATGTGATAATTCTCCATGGCTGCAGCAGGGGCTCGCTAGTAGTCTCTGCGCAGCTCGATCGATCGAGCTGGAGAGAGGGAGATGGGGAAGAGGGGAGAGAGGCTGAAAGAGTTTTACAAGTTACAACCGGGGGTTATATAGAGAGGTTAGAGGCAGCAAGCTAACCGGAGGGAGAAAGAAACCTCCTCTCCGGCTACTTTTTCTGGCTCACCTTCACTTTGACCGGCCCGTGGACCAGTGAAGGCGGCTTCCTAAGTTCCTGTGTTGTGCGCTACATTCCACACAAATCAGGCACATGCGTCATTAGAGAGAGACTGATAGGAGAGAGAGAGAGAGAGAGAGAGAGAGAGAGAGAGTCTCTAGAGACTGATAGATGAGAGAGAGAGAGAGAGAGAGAGAGAGAGAGAGAGAGAGAGAGAGAGAGCAGGCTGCTCGTTGTCGTGAACGGCACGGAGTCCAGGCAGCCAAGGTAACTGAAGTTGGTCCCGTTTGTTTCCACGCGGGGCTAGCTAACTTAATTAGCACAGTCAAATTTTACTATTTAGAGTATTAAATAAAGTTTAATATTATAAAAAATTTAAATGGATGCATGCTAATTCGAGCATAATTAATAGTCTTATTAGATTCGTCTCGCAAATTATTCCAGAGATTTTACAATTAGTTTTGTAATTGAACTTTAATATTTTAAATAATATAATTCTTTTTGATGTGATTGGGCTAAAAGCCCACTGGAACCAAACACCCGCCTGATCCTATCCATCTTCCACTATATTTTTTCTTCTCCACCTTTCAGTGTTTGAGATTCGTGCAAATAACAACAACCCTTGATCTATTCCCAACCCTAGCTCTCTCCCCAATATTCTCTCTCCTCGCCGCCATCACCACGGGCCGCCCTCGCCGTTCGGTGCGCCCGCAGATCCCGCTACCCCATGCTCCCTGCGCAAGGGCATGCTGCTGCCTGTCGCCTCCAGCCACCGCATACTATTGCATGCCGCCGCCGCTTGCCGCTGCATGCCGCCGCTGCTTCCTAGCGCGCGCCGCGCGCCTGCCGATGCACTGCCGCAGCGTGCCGCCCGCGCTCCCGCTCTACTGCGCCACCGCGCCGTCGCTCGCACCCGCGCTGCTGCGCCGCCGCGCGTGTGAGAAGAAGCTTGCCTCATCGCGGTTCAACATTTAAAATTTAACATTTCAACATTTAGTAATTCAAATTTCAACATTTTATGTATACAATTCAACATTTTCATTGTTAAATGTTGAACTGATTCAATAAAATATTAAATTAATCATATCAAAGTGTTGAACATAATTGCAGAAATTTATACAGAATAATTAGGCCAAATAGACTTTAAAGATAGATTACTTATCTATCTTCCACAAGATACATAGGAGCCCCCCAACCTCCCCCCCCCCAAGGTTACAGGCTAGATTTGGAGTTGTTTGTGTGGGATGATGGGAAGTAGTTGGACGAGGAACAGTGGAAGGAGAGAGTGCCCGCAGCCAGCAGCAGCCTCTTTCGATCTCGAGTGGTGACTTGCATTGGCTTGTCCGTGCATGCATTGTGCGGTAGCCAATCCGCACGAGCGCCCACCCTTTGACCGTTCCACGCTTCTAGGTGCACTTTACACGTATTCATGCATGCATGTATTTTCTGCCTTGAGAATTGCAGTAGTACTTGTATAAAACCACATATATAGTACATGATGGACGATGTGAAAATAAACTGGGGAATCAAAAAATCAAATTCCAGAGAAGACGAATCGGCGGAGATTTTGGGAAAATCTATCGAGATTTGGGCATTTTTCAGGGCACATGCTATTGGGAAGAAAATTCCTACTTAGTGTTCCAAATGGATTTTACTTGTGTACAAAAGTGGGACCAGAATTTTGGTTGGAACAGTGTATATGCTTGTGAGGGCACACACGTGGAACTTGTGACGGATAGAAAGGCCCTAGAAGCCCTGTAGCTATCAAATGCACATGTTTTGATGAATTTTCTATATTCATGAATGGTTCATGCACAGTGAAGAGGAAGAAGAAAGGTGTGGCGAGGAAGCATCTGAGTAAGCTGCAAACTCGACCATTTGACTACCCAAGGAATTGGTCATACCTTTTGGGAACATTATCTTCCATGCTAATGAACTTTGTTTATAAAACGTAGCCACTCAGCAGCACGAGAGCATGCTGCCATGAATGAAAAATCTACCTTCCAGTAACTTGGGTAAGAAGCTCATCAAGATGTTAATTACTTAATTAATTAAGGGAGTTTGAAATTATTGTACTGTGTAGCCAGCTGGGTCAAAGCAAACATTGAGGTTGACCAGATGGCCAAGGTCATTTGAATTTCATGGAAACTTTCTATCGAACTGCTCGGCCAGAATCAGGGCATTCTCACATGTCGTTGAATGGGTATAAATCCCCTAGAAACGGAAGATTGAGATCACGCACTGTTATATATAGTTGCCGAGCTACAAGTTGCTAGTTTTGTACGCTGATGTTATGTATATTATTAATTTGTATCTAAATCATGCATGATATCCAATGTCCCACATTGATCTAAATCGTATACTTCTTCAAGTTAAATTGAAAACTCCCTCCCCAAATACAAATCATTCTAGAAATTTTACGATAAATTAACAAGAAGTAAATAATAGTAATTGATTTTTACATGCGCATATGTGCTTTATAAATAGGATAAAATGACTTGTTTTTTGGCACAAAATTTGAATCCTACAATGACTTGTTTTTTAAGACGAGGGCAATATACAAATATTGGATGGATATCCAGCTATATTATTGGATAAAATCGGATATCAGCTTTGGATACTTGGGGTAGTATACAAATCATTCTAGAACTTTTAGGATAGATTAATAAGAAGATAAAATGAGCATGTTTACCCATATTTATTAGCCATATTTGGTAGTAATTGATTCTTACATGCACATATGCACTTTCTAAATAGGATAAAATAACTGTTTTTTTGAACAAATTTTGAATACTACAATAACTTGTTTTTTAGGACCGGTGCAGTATACAAAATATGGGATTGATATCTGACTATATTATTGGATGATATCTGATATCAGCTTTGGATATTGGGCCCTCACTCCCCATTATAAAAAATTAAAACTGATAGACAAAACTAATTTGCATGTTATCAACACCAGAAAATTTGAAATTAACTAAAATAGACCTAAAATTATAAAAAATTTAACTTAACTAAAATATTTGAAAATGAAAACATTATATATTAAGAAAATTTATGTGTTAATTTCACTAGATATTTTTTAGGGTAAATTCACTAGATATTCTAATAAGTTCAAATTCAATCCAATATATAAAATTTAAAATTTCATATAACTAGAGTACTATATAAACTGAAAACAAATAACAAAAATGCAAGTGCTTATGTTAGTCCAACATTTATTTATATTTTTGAAAGATTTAATTCTTTTTGATAATTTTGGCTCATATAGAATGCAAAGTTTGAAGCAATGGATAAATCATATGTATTTGTAGCTTTTACTCAATATCCCGAAAAATATCTGTGTAATTAACTTGCTGGGTATTAATCTATCATTATTTTTGTCCAAAACTATCCATTTTTCATATCTATTTCTGACGCATTTGAGACTATCCCTGATTCCGAATTCCAAAAAAGTTATATTCATATCCATATATACCCAACAATCCATTTAATCCCTAAACGCATACATAATATCTCCTATGAACGCACATGTACCTTACCTGCATCGGCAGACCACAGGGGGGGCCAAACTGCGCCCCCCCCCCCCCTCTTAGTAGACGTTCCGCCACTGCTTACCTGTATGAACACGTACCAAAGATTGTAAGAGTAGAACTTGAAACGGATAATATTATATAAGTCACCGCGCGCATTCATCTTTAGTTTCCCTTTTCTTCTTAGAAAAAATGATTATATCTGCAACTAGCGGTCCGGGAATTTTCTTAAACAACACATCAAGCACACACGCGAGAAAAGAAATAATACAACTGGAAGCTAAATTAAGTAACGCGCAACAAACAAAAGTGGGCCACAAATACGTACGTTGTTGGTCAATTATTACAAATTCCTTGTCCCGTTCCATCCTGTCGCCGCCATCCCGCAGCCAACACGCGGTGCATTCTCGGGGACACGGAAACACGCGAGAACCCTGGGGGTCTGCGGTCCAAGTCGCGCACGCGCCGAGCGGTAGCCACGGCAGGCCAGCTCAACGCAGCAGCGACATCTTAGCTACCTAAGGACTAGTCGTCACCGCCACTCACGGTGCATCATGGATCGATCGATCTTTACTCATCTGTTCCTGGCACGCGGTAACAGCTTAACCCTGCACACGGTTTTGCCTGCCTAGTACAGTACCTGTAGCAATTAACGCGTGGATTGGTCATTTTCCAGTCACGCATTGACCAGCAGCAAGCTCTCATCCCGTGTTACCTTGTACCTGGACTTGCAGTGGATGGAGCACGCACGGTTGCATTGCATGCATGGAACTATATATGGTATGCCACGGCGCATCGAGAGGGGACAAAATAGTAAATACTCCCTTCGTTCTAAATTTTAAGGTATTCTAATTTTTTTGAAGAGTCAAAATATTTTAAGTTTGATCAAATTTATTATTATATAATAAAATACTGATATATTTATGATATCAAATAAGTATCATTAGACTTTTTATTAAATACTTTCATAGTATGTCTATTTGGTGCTATAAATTTTTGTAATTTTTTCTATAATTTTTATCAAATATAAAAATAATTTGACTCTTCAGTAAAGTTGCAAGAATTTATAATTTCAAACAGAGGGAGTACTCGGAAGTTGGAAGCGCCTGGTCCTCCAATCAACGCAGGCTTTGGTGAGCTGTGATGACAAAGCGTACGGCGCCAGACCATCAGACCAGGCATTTCATTTCTTTTTTATTTTAAAGGTTTAACGTGTTGATGCTGACAAGTTGGCAAGCCGGCATGATGCCTTGGGTTTGGCAAGCAGAGGCACTGTGGGTCCATAATTTTTTATTATTAGGGAAAAAATAAAAAACTATTGGAGATGGATACTTCTTTTCCTCCCCCATATCTATTTGGGGAGTTGTCAAGCATCAAATTTTAAGGAGAAAATATAAATAACTGTTGGAGATGCTCAGAATATATGCACGCAATCCAACCTTATAAGCACATTCGATAAACTGAGCTGAAAGATTATCGAGATTGATGAAATCACCACAGACGCCTTGGTATTAACAGGGCATGTTGCCTACCGCTGAAAGAAAAGTGTCAGTTAAATCTCCTTTTGAGTCTATAGGATTTGAACCCGGGTAGGCAGGTTTCATCATAAGAAACCTTACTAGCTGAGCTACACTTAGTTCACAAATAATGAAACATCATTGCCCTTAAAATCCTACGGGTGTTGGGAGAAATAGAGGTAAATGATCATAGACTGTCTGCCATGCATTACTAATTACTGTAGTAAATCATACTTGATCCCATAATCATCCAACCTTTTTGGGCCACATTTTTTTGTCTCTAAAATCTGCATCTAGCCATCTAGGCAGCCGATGAAAATCATACATAATTCATGCCATCTTTTTCGTGCGAAATAAAATTAAAAATAAATTCTGGATGATTATTATTTGGGAAACATGCATGCAGGCGATCGAGAGCCCTGGGGTCTGCAGTCCAAGTCTCACGCACGCGTCGCACCACGTAGTCACTGCAGCCAGCTCAAGCAGCAGCGACATCTTATTAGGACCAGATCTCGAGCTAGTAGTTACAGCTAGCTCCTGTCAATTGTCATGCATGCATGGATCCAGCTAAAAACTTCGTGACACATACGGCCGGCCGGTAATAACACAGGACACGTACGGTTTGTTATAATTTTTCCGGTCGTGGTTGGAGGAGAAGAACTGATCGTGATCGAGTAGAGGTCTAGACCGACGACCGATGCATGAGACAAATGTGCTTCTGATCAGATGCTAATTAGTGGTGGTTGCTGATGCCAGAAAGCATAAGCGATGACGCACACGTACTACTTTCGTGACGGTGCTCCCGTGGCACGCGGCCAACGGCTTTACACTTGAAGCTAGAAATAGCCTTTCATCCTGCACATTAGTCCCGACCACCATTGAATCCGGGACCAATAAAGATTTTAGTCCTGAGTCCAACTGCTAGGAGACAGCAGAGAGCTCCAGTCCCGATTGGAACTACCAACCGGAACTAGTAGGCTCTAACTGGTACTGAAAGAGCCAACTCTTTAATCCCGGTTGGAAGATGACCGCTGCTGCTGCTTCACGTTGACTCTGCAACGCCTCGATCTGATCGTCGTTCGATCCATCGCAGGCTTTGGTGAGCTGTGATGATAAAGCGCGTACGTCGTCAGACTGGACCAGGCAGTCATCTGATTTCTGTTTTCTTCTTACTCATTTTTTATTTTGTTATGACACAAAAGTTTTGATAGACTTTCGAATTGTCTTATAAAAAATTCCGTTCCGTACTGATTAGCAGGATTAGCTAGCGTGCGCCTTTGAGTTCCTTCAAATTAAATTTAGCTAGAACGAGCAGCTGCTTCTCGGCTCTATACTATACTTCATCAGACGACTCTGTTGGAAATAAATATTTTTATAAGATAAATGTGATCTTCACTGTTAAAGAAAGCATTTAAACTATCTAAATGTGATTAAGAAAATTTAATGAAAAACCCTAATGGACTGTAATTATTAGGCCTAATCCGTTAGGCCTATTTCCAGAGGCTGGCCTCCAGCCCCACAGTGCCTATAAATATAAGGTCATGGCTTAGGGATTAACACACAAGAATTACATTCTCTGAACCCTAGCCACCTCTAGTCTGATCGCTGAGGGCACTGGAAGGGTTTGGAAGACCAGGCCCTCGTCCCGGGCAGTGTCGTTGGCGTCCGGAAGGCCGCCGCTACCCTGCTCGCGCATCTACATCAACAAGAACGTCTACTTCCTCTACGATTCGGGCGTCATCAACTGAGGAGGCGCTAATGGCTGCTTTAACTGCTAACGCTGGTATAATGATCTACAATTTTCCGCATTATATCTGTCATGAACTAGGTTATGTAAAGATCCTATGTTTATGAGCCTCTACTGTTAAGTTTGGCTAAATCTAACATACTCTTGTTTCATGAATTCTAAAAACAGAGCCAATTTACTAGCTACGACGATATGCAAGGTTGTTGGACTTGCCAGAATCCAGATCATACGGTGGCAATAAAACAAAACCCTGTGCCGTCACCCGTCTGTATAAAAAGGAATATCCGATTCTGGCCCTTAAAATCCTACTGCAGTTGAGAGAATAGATGTGTAGATAGACTAGTCATGCCACTTTCTTGGGCCTGCTTTTTTTTTCATTTTCAAATCTACATCTAGGCAGTCAACGAAAATCCACAAGTCATGCCACCTTTCGTGCAAAATACAAATGCATGTAGTTTAACTTGCTCTAGTAATCAAGCCACGATTGTACCTTTATACGAAGCTTCGTTGCCATCTGACATGATACTTATTATTATTATTATTGCAGTAGTTTTGGATGATAATTTGGGTATTTAAATGACTTTACATGAAAAGGCTATTAACTACAAAGTTCTAGACTACATCAAGGGATACATTTTTCTATCAAGTTTTTCTTACTTTCGTTGTTTGTGAAAATGTCTCGCAACAAACGTTCAAACCAACATGCGTTGACCTAGAACCTCAAGCTCAGGAGGGACTCTGTCAGAGCTCGAAGAGCTAGGGTTGTCTTAAGGTCAGCAGGCCACTCAGGACGCCCTCGAACGCCGTAGAGACGCAAGAAGAACAGCAAAGGGGTTGGAAAAGCTAGGATTTGAGAAAAGAGTAAAAATAGATGTGTTTGGTTCGATTATGGTTAGAAACCCTCAGCCGGCTATAGCTTTTATATTTATAGGCCGGAGAGGACGTACCCCTTCTAAATCGGGTTACAAAAGGACTCTAAATTATAAATCTAACTCGACTCGGATTACACAGGCACAGACCGGTCTGACCCGTCGGCCACGGTATTTGTCAATTTTGGCCGCCAACACATGGCCAAAATATTATGAAATCAATCAAATACTAGGTTAATATTTATTGCATTAAACCACATGCAGTAATATGGAAATACCTACTTGGCTAGTACCAAATATTAGCTGGCTGTTTATTAAAAAAATGGGTTGAGCTAATTAATTTATATTATCTGTTTAGGAAATCATGGCTTGATCTAGAATCTGTTTGAGAGAGAAATCTTGATACTAATTGTCACAATCTTAACTTTTTTTTTCTTTCTAGACCATGCATATCTTCTTAACTGGTCCACGTATCCCGTTGCAATCTCTTTCCGTGAGCAAGATGCTTTCTCATCCACATTGTTAATCAATTTCTAGAGTTTTGGTAAACACTTGGTACACAATCAGCTAGCCTTGCAACCTTTTCATTGTCCACTTCACAGTCTTTTGATGGTAAAATATGAGATATGCTTGTTAGTAGCAAGAGGATTTCATAGACAGCTAGAAAAATGACCTTTAGTACCAGTCAGAACCCCCCCCCCCCCACCCTCTAGTGTCTGATGGCTCACTGGCACCGATTGGTCGGTACTAATAAATGCCACACTATTTAGTACCGGCCAAAACGGCTTTGATCCTAAAAATAAGAAGAAAAAAATTGAGAAACAGTTGGGAGGCCCCTGCATACGTGCATCATCCCAAGTCACGCGAATTTCACATGTAATATATGCGTGCTCGGTCCGTGGGATTCGAACTCACAACGTCTAGCCTCGTGCGAACCTTTCTTACTATCTCACCTACACAACACATATGTGATGGGGATAGATATGCTTTCATTTTAATGTAACCCGTCGAGAGCCATTTAGTACCGGTCAGTACAACCACCCAGTACTAAATGCCCGAGGCCATTTAGTACTGGGCCATAACACCAACTAAATGATGACATTTAGTACTGGATGGTGGTATGACCCGATACTAAATGAGCTCAAGAGGCTTTAAAAGTTAAAACCGGTACTAAATGGTCTCCCAAGGCCATTAAGTACCGGTTTTAAAAGTGACAGGTGCTAACATTCATGGACGAATATCCAATTTTGCTAGTAGTGATAGGACCGACTTGACATTGGAGAGGCATAGCTAGTGTCGTGGGCAATGCAATCATGAACAAATGTAAGTGTTTTTTTTATGTATGTGTATGGCTTGAGTTTTTTCTGTCCTCACCAAAGCATCCAACAACGTATATGAGCCAATGAAATGGGAAATGTGATATGAGGTACGACTACTAAAGATCATGGCAACGAACTTCGTTAGTTCCATAAATTACTTAACCGAGTTACTGTAATACGGAATAACAATTTGCATCCATCATCAAATAACCCCGTCAGCAACAACTACCGAATAACAATTTGCATCCATCAACAAAAAACAACGTCAGCAACAACGTGTAGGTTCCGAGCTTTGTTACAATGATTGTAAAGTACCAATGGGTACTTTCAAGTACTTTTGCCTTAAATTTTTCTAGCCATTGATCAATGGAAGGTATTTACAGAAACTAAATTAAATTAGTGCTCGGTCCCACTTTTTGGTAGTTAGTCCCGCATTTTTGTACCGCCAGGTACTTTAGTCTAGGCATTTGGAGGCATACCTTGATCACCGTACGATTCAGTCAGATAGACGGCTCTTATTTTTTTTTTTCAATCATTGTAAAAATTCTCCTAGATTCCAAGTTTTTCCTTTGCGAATATAAAGTGAAGGCCCACTAAATAAGAAGGGCTTAGCAACCCCGGAAACCATCTGAAGAAGAGCTTAGCAACACCAGGGATATATAATTCTGAAAGATTGGTCTCTGCCCCTATTTTTCTCAATTAACATTGAGGCCTTTCGCTTGTGGGTACCTGTTGACACAGAATCGCGCCAACACACTCGAATGCGCTAGAACGCGCGAACGATCGTCAAAACGATCAACACCCGCGAAACCCTGGGCAGACCGGTCTGACCGGTACCGCCGACCGGTCTGACCGGTGCAAGCAGGGACTCGCTGGAAACCTAGAACAGCGAGCTCGGGAGGGACCCCGTCGGAGCTCGTGATCGTAGGGTTGCTCTGAGGTCGGCAGGCCACTCAGAACGTCTTCAAACGCCGCCGGGACGAAGGAAGAAAGCAATCTAGGGTTGGAAAAGGCTAGGGTTTGAGAGATAAAAGTAATGCGATTTTTGTATTGATTCGATTGGGAATAACCTCAATCGGCCTTAGCCTTTATATTTATAGGCCGGGGAAGACGTACCCCTTCACGAGTAGGATTACATGAGGACTCTTTACAAAAAATCTAATTCTACTCGGATTGCACAGACCTGACCGGTCAGACCGGTCGGCCCGACCGGTCAGACCGGTCGGCCTCAGCAGATGCCAAATTTGGCTGTCAACATATGCCCCCCTGCTTTTTGGTGAGTTTCACAAGCTAAAAAGCAAGAACTATCTTGATGTACATGTTTTACTCAGGACATACAACTCTAAAAAACAAAACTAAGGGCGATATACAATACCGGCCGTCTTTGTCTTCATGCACTTTGCCATATGCTAGGATAAAATTTCTTCAAGTATCTCCCGTTGATAGCTCTAGGTAGACGCTCACCTTGCAACGTCTCCATCATATATGAATTACCGGAGATAACCTTGATAATTTTGTAGGGACCCTCCCAACTTGGCGACCATTTGCCAAACTTGTTGCTTTTCATCCCAAGAGGCAAAATTGTCTTCCAAACTAAATCTCCAACCTGAAAAGACTTAAGTTTTACCTTCTTATTGTAGGCTCTAGCCACCCGAAGCTTGTCCTTCTCAATTTCCTTCAAAGCCTTCAAACGCTTATCGGTTATCTCATCAATATTATCCATCATCATATCGTGATAATCAACAGCGGAGAGGTCATTCTGTTTTGCTAATCTATATGCGTCCAGATTTACCTCAACAGGTAAAACGGCCTCTTGACCATACACAAGCTCAAAAGTAGTAACCTTAGTAGCACCATGTCTAGATATACGATGAGCCCATAATGCTTCGGATAACACTTCATGCCATCTCCTAGGATTTTCTTCTATCTTCTTCTTGACAAGTTTGATCAAAATCTTATTACTAGACTCGGCCTGCCCATTGGCCTGAGCATAATATGGAGATGAATTGAGCAATTTAATCTTGTAAGATTCGGCAAAGGCACGCACCTCTTTTGATATAAATGAAGTACCTTGATCCGTTGTTAAAGTTTGTGGAATGCCGAATCTATGAATAATATGCTCAGTAATAAACTCAATTACCTCTTTATGTGTCATATTTTTTAAAGGAACCGCTTCGGTCCATTTAGTGAAATAATCCGTAGCAACCAGCACGAAGCGATGCCCCTTTGAAGATGGAGGATTAATTTGTCCAATGAAATCCAACCCCTAACCTCGGAACGGCCATGGTTTAATAATAGGATGCATCAACGCAGCAGGCACCAATTGCAAATCACCAAACCGCTGACATTCCTCACATCCTTTATAGTACTTGAAACAATCAGATAGCATAGTGGGCCAATAAAAACCGGCTCTTCTAAGTAACCACTTCATCTTAGGAGCCGATTGATGAGTACCACAAATAGCTTCATGAACCTCACCCATAGCAATCCGGGCCTGATCCGAGTCTAAACATTTGAGAAGCAAATCTTTGGCAGTTCGACGATAAAGTTTGTCGTCAATCAAAATATACTTAAAAGCCAAACGCCGAATATTTCTCTCTGCACCACGACCAGGATCTCTCAAATATGATATAAGAGGGACCCTCCAATCCTGAGCTTCGGCCGAAACAATTAAATCAACTTTTTTAGCCGAATCAAATTTAACAGCTGCATCACTGGTCAGACCGGTCTCTGGACCAGTCAGACCGGTCTGGGCGGTCAGACCGGTATCGCCGACCGGTCGGACCGGTGTGTCCAGAACCAGAAACTCGGCTTTCGTTTGCATCGGCTTGCGAATGTTGAAATATTTTTTCGTAACATTATAACCAGATGCTTGCTGAGCCAGAGCATTTGCCTTTCCATTTTCTTCTCTCGGTATATGTTTAATAATAAATTCATCGAAGGAGGAAATAATATCAAGGCATTTATGAAGATATGCATTTAGAGAACCATTATAACACTAGCATACCTTAGATACTTGCTGCACCACCAGAAGAGAATCTTCAAAGGCTTCAACATGCTTCACGCCCATGGATTGCAAGAATTCCAAACCAAATAGAAGAGCCTCATATTCAACTTGGTTATTTGTGCATTCTTCTTCCAATCGGTTTGAAAATTCAAAAACAGCACCATTCGGAGAGATAAGAACAGCACCAATCCCTTGACCATCATCACAAACCGATCCATCAAAGTACAACTTCCATGGTGTGTAAGTAATATAGCCGACTTTTAAATCATGCTTGTCATTAATCCGATGCTCAACAATAAAATCCGCTACAATTTGGCCTCTCATAGATTTTAAAGGTTCACAAGCCAAATCATACTCAACTAAAGCATAAGCCCACTTACCGATTCTACCACTCAAAATCGGTTTCTGTAACATATGTTTGATCACATCGGTTTGACACACTACTATGCAAGTACTAGATAATAGATAATGTCTCAATTTGGTACAAGCATAATAAAGAGACAAACATAACTTCTCAATAAATGTATACCTCGTCTCCGCATCAATAAGTCGTCGGCTTAAATATGTAATAATATATTCCTTCCCTTCGGTCTCTTGAGTCAAAACAGCACCAATAACCTTGTCTTCAGCAGCCACATAAAGTCTGAAAGGTACTCCTCTCTTAGGTGCTTTGAGTACAGGTGGTGAAGACAAATAAATCTTGATCTTCTCGAATGCTTCTTGCTGTTTTGCCCCCCAAGTAAATTCGGTTTCATCTTTTAACCGAAGAATAGGAGTAAAAGCATCAATCTTCCCGGACAAGTTAGATATAAATCTTCTCAAGAAATTCACCTTGCCCAAGAACTTCTGTAAATCTCTCTTGCATGTAGGGGCTTCAACCTTCTTCATGGCTTCAATTCTTTTAGGATCAATCTCTATTCCCTTCTCATGAATAATGAAGCCAAGAAACTTTCCAGCCGATACACCAAAAGCACATTTGAGTGGATTCATTTTCAAACCATACCGGCGCATCCTCTCAAGAGCAAGTCTCAAATCGGCTAAATGATGATCTAAACCGGCCGATTTAATGACAATATCATCAATGTACACTTCCAAGATAACGCCAATTAAATCATGGAAGATTAAATTCATAGCTCTTTGATAAGTAGCACCCGCATTTTTCAAACCAAAAGTCATAACCACCCACTCAAATAAGCCGACAAATCCTGGACATCTAAAGGCCGTTTTAGATATATCTTCTTCGGCCATAAATATTTGATTATAACCGGCATTACCATCAAGAAAACTAATGACACGATGTCCGGAAGCCTCGTTAATCAACATATCGGCTATAGGCATAGGATACTCATCTTTGGGAGTAGCTTTATTAAGATCTCTAAAATCAATGCACACTCTAATTTTCCCCGAATCCTTTTTCTCAACAGGCACAATATTAGAGATCCAATCAGCATAACGACAAGACCGAATAAATCCAGCATCAAGTAAACGATTAATTTCAGTTTTAATTCGGTCATAAATAATGGGATTGAAACGCCTAACCGGTTGTTTATAAGGTCTAAAACCGGCTTTAATTGGCAAACGATGCTCAACAAGATCACGACTCAAACCAGGCATTTCATGATACTCCCAAGCAAAACAATCAACATATTCCTTTAATAAATTAACCAAATCGGCTTTATATTCAGCCGATAAATTTTTGTTTACAAAGGTCGGCCTAGGAATAGTTCCATCACCAATGTCTACCTTTTCTAAAGGATCGGCCGATGTAAACCCTTGGCCCAACTTATCTAGATCACCAGAATCTTCAATGGCTTCACACATATCGTTCGTGCGCGCCCGATATTGATCTAGCCTCTGCTGCAACCATTCTGCATTGGACCGGTCTGACCAGTCAGGGTGTCCAGTTTGACCGGTAGGCCCTGTGCGCTGAACGAGACAGGACCGGTCTGACCGGTCGGCACTGGCGGTCTGACCGGTCTCCTCTAGAATTTTTGTTGTACTCATCTGATTTACATTAAATGATTTAACCGATTATTCATCGGCTTTAGCACAGCAGAAACAAAACCATCCTTAGTGCAACTGATCAAATCATAATCGGACAGATCCACGCCCGACAAACACTTGACGTTGTCGTGTGCACTAATGGAATCCGAATCGGCTAAAGCAACAAAGGATGAAGTGTCCCCATGGACAATCTCAACCTCATCACCGATCCACTGAACAAGAAACTGATGCAAGGTAGAAGGAACACACTGATTTGCATGAATCCAATCCCTCCCAAGAATCAAATTGTAATTACCTTGCACTTCTGCGACGAAGAAAGCTGTAGCAAGCGTCTTACTTCCAATGGTGAGCTCCATGGAAGCAACTCCTTTGGCGCTAAGGGGCTCGCTCCCTCCAACACCACTGACGGTCATGTTCGTCTTGATCAGGTCTTCGTCTTGACCACCGAGCTTCTTATACAGTGAGTAGGGCATAAGATTTACAATGGCCCCACCATCTATTAGCATGCGAGTCACCGGTTTCCCGTTGATGTGTCCCCTCATATAAAGAGCCTTCAAATGATTGTCCTCTTCACTTGGCTTCTGGAACACAGCTTCACGGGGCCCGAACTGAAGGTGAGCCAAATCCTCCTCCGGAACCACGAAGTAATCCGAAGATAAGTGCACCACATTGATCTCCATATTGGTGCGTTCTGGAGACATTTCGTAGTCTACCAATTCCTCGTCTTCAGCTGTCGGAGGAACTGTTGGGGCCTCATCAACAGGAGGAACCGAAACAGGCTGCACCGATTCGGCTGTTGCCTCTGCACTGGGCTCGACCGGTCTGACCGGTCGGTTCGACCGGTTTGTCTGGCTGATTAGCTGCCTTAGCTTTCCACACCTTGCTTTGAGGGAACATAGGCCTATATCTGTTAAATTCCTCATCCCTCATCTTCTCCTTCAACTGTTCCTTCTTTTCTTTGTTGCGGAGGCGCTGCAATTTCCTTTTTTGAGTATGAGTTAATCCCGAAGGGCACCATCTAGGCTGATGGTACTTATCCGCTGCGCTTTTGCTGCTACCAGCCTCATGATCATTGTCCATGACCGGCTTTTGCGAAGGAACGTCAACCAATGCATCTATATCCATCGGTTTCTTGCCCGTATCTCTTATGGGCACTTCGATTTCACCGATTTGAATAATATCCGCTTTGGACTTTTCTGAATCAACCACGGTCTTCTGCTCCCCCTTCTTTTCTTTGACGCGATACTCAAACCTTGGAAAAGGAGCTTGACCCGGCTTCTGACGAGACCGGTCTGACCGGTCAGTGTGTACCGGTCTGACCGGTGTAACCTGCTGCCCTGGACCGGATTGGCGTGGTCCCAATCGGTCATGCACCGGCATCCTGGAGCTTTCCCCTTGATAATGTGGAGGATAAGGCATCGGGAAACACTGCATCCATATCCCCCCATGTTCCCATGCCGGATTTGTTGCATTTGAAGCCAGTGGCATCCATGGCATGGTAGCATACATCTTCTGAGGAGGATATAACGTGACAACATCACCTCTGCGCCTGCTAGATTCCCTCCTTGGGGACGCTGGACGATCTTGACGCGGTGGTGAACGCGGTCTCTTTTTTAACGGCCGATCATTTTGAACGGCCTTTGTATACTTGTTCAACAACTGGTTGAAGGTGGGCTTTTGATTAGCAGATCTTCCCTGCACCTTCACTTCGTTGGTCTTCCAAGTACCCACTTCCGGACATTTCGGCTTGAAAGTCCGGGGACGGTCACCAGGGCGGTCTGACCAGTTGGAAGGACCGGTCTGACCGGTCGGACCGGTCTCAGACACCGGTCTGATCGGTCGTGCCGGATCAGCAGACCGATTTTCTGATGGAGCACTCCCTTGCCCCCCGAGTCTGGGATTTCTGACAATGATCTTCAGAGTACTCTTGCCATCATCAGTTTTCTCTTTGACAACTTCTCGGGCAAGGATTTTGTCACTTGTGTTCATCGGTCTTGGATCACCGATGACAACATGCTTTCCCTTAGCTCCTTCGGCTTGTTCCGGCCGAATGAGCACCTTTGGATTGTTCAATTCCAGCGTATGAACAGGGAAAGGAGCTTTGTCAATCTGCATCTCAGAAAGTACCAATCGTCCTTCATTAATGGCCGATTGTACCTGTCGACGAAAAACATTACAATCGTTAGTAGCATGAGATGTAGAGTTATGCCACTTACAATATGCATGTCGTTTAAACTCGTCGGGAGATGGAATAGCATGCGATAATCAGATGTTACCATTCTTAAGCAATTCATAAAAAATCCGATCACACTTAGAAACATCAAAAGTAAACTTCGGCTCATCCTGCCGATTCTTTTGAATCGGCTTAAGAGACGGAACCGAACCGGGTTTGGCTTTTGATGGCCAAACAAATTCGGCGGCATATACTTCCTTACTATCATCGTCCGAACCATCCGAATCATGATCAAGAATGTGTGTGTTGGACCGATGAGGCTTGAAAGTATCTTTGGCATTTTTAAGTTTAAATTCTAAACCCATGACTTTGACTTGCAAGAAATTCACGATATGATATTCAAAGCCCTCAAGTTTCTCTTTCAAATAAGAACGTAAACCATTAAATGCCAAATCCGCCAAATCTTTTTCGGAAATTGTCAAACTAAAACACCGATTTTTAATCTCTTTAAATCTTTTGAAATAATCCGAAGAAGATTCATCACGTCCTTGCCTAATCGATGTTAAATCCAACAATTTCGCTTCGGTTTCCCCACTAAAGAAGTGATCATGAAATTTACGCTCCAATTGAGCCCAATTGCGAATAGAGTTAGGAGCAAGTGAAGAAAACCAAGAGAAACCTGTTCCAGTCAAAGATAAAGAAAATAAACGCACACGTAAAGCATCATTAAAACTAGCTTCCCCTAACTGCAATACATATTGACTAACGTGTTCCCAAGTTGTACGAGAATCATCACCATTAAATTTAGTAATCTCAGGAATACGCCAACCAGCAGGAAAAGGAGTGAAATCAAACTCAACGGGGTAAGGTTTTTGATATAAACGTGTAGTACCCATATCCACCCCAAGCTTATTCTTAATCGCGTTTGCCAGATCCTCTTTGAACTTAAGAAGATCGGCTTGATAGTGCTGACTGGTATAGAACTCAGAAAACCGATGTGCATTAGGATTTCCATGTGCCATCGTCTGTAACGAAGTCAGGATTGGTCCTTGATTAGGTCCAGATCCCTGCGATACTCCCGCTACAGTAGCAATGCGGGGCGGTGTATAAAGTGACAATTCATTAGTTCGGCTAGGGGCAGCCGAACCTGGAATTGTCTCAAGAGGGATCGGTGACGGCACTGAGTAACCGGTCTGACCGGTCTGGTAACCGGTCTGACCGGTCGTACCGGTCTGACCGGTCTGTGGGACCGGTCCGACCGGTGCTGTGTGCACGGTCGATGGTGGCGGGGTTTGCCCTGAAAACGAGTTCGGCGGCATACCATAAAGTGGTTCAGATGTGAACTCAGGGGTAGCCGAACTCGGATCTGATGAATTAGGATCTGACATAGGTTGTTTACCTTTAAGCGCATCAACATCAGTACTCAATTTAACTAACATGTCACCTGTGGCAGCTTGTGCAGCAATAATCTTCTGATCCATTAAAGATGACATCCTATCAAACATATCAGATGGAGAAAGGCTTACATTGGGGATCTCTTCAATCTTATCCTGGTTAAGCTTGAGAGACGGCAGCACGAACTCCTCCACCCTTTTGACGAGGCCACCACGATCCTTCTTGAAGCCCTTCAAGAATTGTACCTTGACGTGCTCCTCCACAAGAAGGTAGGCCTTGCGTTCCTCCTCGGTGAGCTCCTCCATGGTAGCCGTGATGATGTTTTCCTTGTTGATTTCTGAAGAGCCCATCTTCTTCAGGGAGTAGATCAGATCGGTTTTAAAACCAGATTAATCTTTCCCCAGCGGAGTCGCCAAAAAGTATGTTGACACAGAATCGCGCCAACACACTCGAATGCGCTAGAACGCGCGAACGATCGTCAAAACGATCAACACCCGCGAAACCCTGGGCAGACCGGTCTGACCGGTACCGCCGACCGGTCTGACCGGTGCAAGCAGGGACTCGCTGGAAACCTAGAACAGTGAGCTCGGGAGGGACCCCGTCGGAGCTCGTGATCGTAGGGTTGCTCTGAGGTCGGCAGGCCACTCAGAACGTCTTCAAACGCCGCCGGGACGAAGGAAGAAAGCAATCTAGGGTTGGAAAAGGCTAGGGTTTGAGAGATAAAAGTAATGCGATTTTTGTATTTATTCGATTGGGAATAACCTCAATCGGCCTTAGCCTTTATATTTATAGGCCGGGGAAGACGCACCCCTTCACGAGTAGGATTACATGAGGACTCTTTACAAAAAATCTAATTCTACTCGGATTGCACAGACCTGACCGGTCTGACCGGTCTGACCGGTCGGCCTCAGCAGATGCCAAATTTGGCTGTCAACAGTACCATTGTTGACAGTTCTCTGTATTTAATTTCTATTTACAAAATGAGTAAAGGCTCTGCCCATTCTTGCAGTGAAGATTTCTGTGTTGTATGCACGTAACATTCTTCTTTTAGTTGTGGGTATGTAACCATGGTTAGCTTTATTTCTATTTACAGAGTGATTAAAAGATCTGCCGATCCTTCTAGTGAAGATTTCTGTGTTGTATGCACGTATCATTCTTTTACCACTAGGTACCTAGCATATTCTTCCACATCCATTTTCTTTTTCTGAGCTGAGGCTCACAACAAAGTAAATTTTCCTCTTCAGGTTACTAATGAAAGATAGCATATTTTGAAGGCCAATAATATTCAGTTAAAAACAGGCCCTAATAATTGAATGGAGCTAGATTGCTCTAGGAATTTCTTATCAAATTCGTGGGGATTTAAATATACAATTTTGAGTTTTATAAGTGGACAATGCTTAAAAGTGAACAATAAGATAAACACGTACTTAATATAAGTAATTCGTTGGGATCTATGTTGTTTTCTGAACACATAGACACAAAGAACCTTACATATATAAGTAATAACTAATAAGTGATAAACACGTGCTTAAGAGTGGATAACTTTTAGGACAACGAGGCATAAAAGTAGTAGTAGAAAGACATGACTGGAAACAAGCTTTCCAGATTGGTATGGAAATTTCTACATATATATCATGTACAAGTTTGCTTTTACCGTGCGATTCGTCCCTTCCTCCAGTCGCAGAATAGTTCCTGCGTTGGACTTGCAAAAAGTTTTGGACTAGGAATGAAGCAAGTATCCGAGTATCGCTGTCGCCCAGATATATGCCATTGTTTGTCTCTGCAGCCTTTTGTGCCGAGACTAATCAACCATGTTTAATAGGAAATCCTACTCTCTTGTGGTATGCTGTGATATCTGGAGTACGTGTGCTCCGGTGTTTCAGTCTGATCTGATGCTCCTCTCTTGGATTATTCGTTCAATTCAGGACATCTATTGGATTTGTACTGTCTCCTTATATTTTTTTACGAACACTACTACAGAAACGCTGATTTGTCCCGGTTGGGAAGCCTCTGTTGTCCCTTTTGTCCCGGGTCTGGCAACCGGGACAAAAAACACACTTTTGTCCCGGTTGGTAACACCAACCGGGACAAAAGGTGCTGTCAGCGCCACGTGCCTGGCGCACCCTTTTGTCCCGGTTGGTAGGTCCATTTTTTTTCTCTTCCTCTTTTCTCAATTGTTTTTCTATTTCAATTATACTTTTACATTTCAATTAAACTTATGTATTGAAATTCAGTGTGTAAGATCTCCACTAATATATACATATATATAGTTACTTATATAATATTTGTCCTAGATAGTTTTCATATATACACATATATATTATTGGAGGGCTTAAATATATAATACATACATACTCATAAATAGAAATATAATACATACACACACATATATATTTACATAGGTATATTCATTCTTAATTTTATATATACACGTATATTATCATATTTGCTGCGATTGTCAATATTAGATAGTCCATCATAGTAGAATTCGAGGACTTGCTCAACAATAAATCCGGATAATTGTTCTTGAATCGCCATAATCTTTTCCTCCGGTATGAGTTTATCGCGCATCTCCTCGACCTATGGAAAAAGGGGATAATTAATTTCGACTAATTAAAATACGAGTTCAAATATTAATAAGTTTTTTACTTACTTCCTCCTCCCAATCAGTCCAGGCCCTTAGAGGACCTACCAGACCATGGATGTTCTCGCATACATAGTATGCGCATAAATTAGTGCCTTGTTTCTGCCTCATACACTTTAAGAGAGAAGAAATTATCAGGTATTTACATAAATATATAATAAAACTAATGAATCGTGCAACGAATCATCCAAGTGCGTACCGCAAAATCTGTCTTGATCTTCAATTCCTTGTCAAATTTGGCTGAATGATTTTTAGCGAATTGTTTCCAAATCCTGTGCATGATTAGAACAATTATAGTCAAGTAACAAAGTGATTCAAATTATCGGTCATCGACGGAGTAGTGGTAGAATTACTTTTTCATCATGTTAAGAAGATTTTTGTATTGTTCTGGATTTCTCCTCAATGAGTCCATAACCACGAGTAGGCTCTTCTCGGGAATTATGACAATTAGGACCCAGTGTTCACTGCAAGATTATACGGAGGCAGTTCTTGGTAGTTAAGGTTTAAACAATTCGATTACAGAATAGAAAGAGTTAGATGGAAGGAATCACTCACGCAAAGTTGTAAGGAAACAATATCATTTGCTTGTTGTGATGAACGCTTATGTACTTGAACAAGTTTTGGAATAGCTCATCGGAAGTGTCGCGTAGAATCCTCCAATTACAAGTAATTGGGTCGATGAGCCAAGGTGAGAGTATCCCTTTCTCCTGCAAGTTTGTATCTTCATTCTACATGATACCGAATAAATTAAGGGATCAGTATGTTGAGATCATGTAAAACAATATGTAAGGAGAGTAAAATACATACAGAACCCACAAGCCGACCATAGAGATGTCGAGGTCCTCCTGATGGAATAGTTGGTAAATTTCTTCCCAGTTTATCCATATAATGGCCTCCCCCATAAGAAATTGTCATCTTTAATCTTTGCGCCCTGCATGAAGATGCAATCGGCCATCGCACGCCTGTAGTGCTGGTGCAGCTTATACATTTGCGTTGGAAGCACGGACACTACTTCGGGGGGTACAAGAGATTTGCCCAGCTCATACATCCATTTGACAACCACATCGGCCTTTGGAATATCTTCTCCCCCTGCAATCTGAGCCGCTATCAGGTTTGATTCTTTCAAAAATGTAACAAAGTCATGTTGTTGCGTCGTCTGTCCCACTACGAGAGGCTCTATTGATAATTGTGCGTTCGTAGTCTGAAGGGGATCTCTCGGAATGAATTTTCTCTTATTTGCTTTGCACATTCCCTTAAAAAATTTCAAATCTACCAGATTTATCACTTTCTCGGGCTCCGGCTTCGGCTTCGGCTTGAAGTGCTCTTTAACTCTTTCTTGAGTTATCCGATCGCATTCTTCAAGGCTCATGTCCTAGGGTTTAATAGGAGCCTCCTTGGTTTTCTTCTTCTTTTCCTTATTCTTTGGAGGCTCCATAGCCGGTGCAGCTACCTTCTTTGCCGGCGGCGGAGGGGTGACCATGGAGGCGACGGTGATGCTTGAGTGTTCATCGGTGCATGAGATGATGGTGATAGAGAATGTGCCAGTGAACCTTGCTGAGACAGTGCTGCCCTTGGGGGGTTTTGCAGAGATTATGGCCTTGGAGAGGCATGCTGAGATGCCGGTCTTGGTGTTCGATCATCTGACTTTATGACAATGTAGCACTTATCCCATAGGATGTAGCCATGAATGGCTTCTGCTAGTGTCCTCTCCCCATCGTCTCCAGGAATATCAAGCTCGAGCGTCTCCCAACCCTGGCACACATGCTCCACGCCAACTCTTGTATATTCTGCCGGAATTTGTTGCCCGTGGTACACGTTGCCTGGTTGGGTTGGCATGGCGGTGCCGTACGCAACAGTGAACATTAAGTTCTTAATGGCAATCTGCAGGTCACAAGGTGTCCGCTGGGTGATCTCATCCACTGGAAATCGCTGCGGGGCCGTCGCTTCAACTGCGGCTTGGATCCCCGTTGGCTCGACGGCGACGTCTGTGGAAGCGCAGCTGCTTTTCAGCTGAGACATATGATCGGCTACGACATTAGGCTCTGGAGGCACCATTTGCGCTTGCTGTTGCTGGCTCATTGCTATGACCACTTGGCGTTGAACCTCTTCCTCCAGTCTTTGATCGTGTGATATGAGCCGTTCCTCTAGCCTTCGCAAGTGCTCCCGCTCATCATTCTTTCTTCTTTGCCGGCTTCTATATGATTCAATGTAATCCCTGAACCCATACTTCCACGGAACCACGCCTTTGCCTCTTGTGCGGCCCGGATGCTCTGGATTGCCAAGGGCGTAAGTCAGCTCATCCCTCTCTCTATCCGGCTGGAATGTTCCCTCGGCCGCTGCTTGTATGGCCTCCTGTAGTCTCTGCGCTGCTAGCTGGATCTTTGGCCCATAGATGCAGTCCCCAGTCAATGGGTCCAAGCTTCCCCCGTGACCATAAAACCAGGTCCTTGACCTTTCAGGCCAGTTCATGGTCGCAGGTTGGATGCCTCTGTCAAGCAGATCCTGCTCCATCTTCTCCCATTTGGATATTGCAAGCTTGTAGCCTCCTTGGCCTAGAGTGTGATGGTACACTTTCTTCGAGGCGTTGTCTTTGGCCTTCTGTACCTTCTGAAGCCCAAGCTCTGAAAACTTATATTCCATAAATGCATCCCAGTGACCCCTGAGCTTTCGAGCTCGCCGGTAAATACGGGTGTGGTCCCGGTCTTGAGATATTTCTTCGTCAAAATTTTCTTGAATGATTGCAGCTGTTCGGCCATCTTACTCAGGGTCCAGCGCTTGCATATGTTTTCGGATTCAGCTGGAACCGTAAAGTTTTTCTTAAGCTCCCGCCAGCACCATTCTTTTTCTCTTTCGGGTACCGCATCACGTTCCTCTCTTGGATTGGAAGCTTTCCAGAGCCTGAAGCTGATCGGGATGTGGTCCCTGACAATACATCTGGATTGTCTTATGAATTTTTTGGCAGCAACTTCTGGAGCGATCAGTTCGCCATTTGGACCAACTTCCGTTATAATGAACCGCCCTTCCAGTTTTTTTGTCGGGCCTCGCTTTGTCTTTTTCTGCTGCGACAATGATCCAGACGGCTATAAAAAAACATTCATAGTATTCATATAGATTCAGATAAAAATATGATTTTCACTACAAATAAGTATATTTTTTAGGGTTACAAATAAGTATAGTTGTGATATGTACGTTAGCACTTTGTTCACCAGTAGCGTCATCCTGTATAGATTGTGGCTCAATTCCATCACCGGACCTATTCAAATATATGTCGGTATTGCTGCCATCATCAGCTTGTTCAGGGACATCTCCTTGACCTTCGGCAATCATATTCAACAGTAACTGCTCGTCTTCCGCGTCTGTGTGTCGCGGGTCCATCGTAACTAAAATATGAATACAAATAAAACCCTTAAAAATTTTCTCTAAATAATCCACATATTTGCGAGCATTTGACTAAGAACCGATCGATGGACGAGGTCGAGTAATATTATCTAAGTAATTCAAGAAATAAACTTGCCTTCCTCAAACTGCTCCTGCTGCTCGAAGTGTCCCGCGGAAGGTGGCTCCTGGTACTCCTCCGACTGCTCAACGTCTACTCACGATCGCAACGCCAAAACAAAGTCCAGCACATACACATCCATGCAAACAAGGCAAAAACTAAGAAACAGTATAACAATACATAAAAATAGCAAACAAAACTGAGCTAGAACTATTCTACGCATTACAACAATCGCGTGGACATAAAGAACGCCTAAAACGGAGCTAGAACGCGAAATCTAGGGCTAAAACAAGGTCCAGGGACTAAACTGCGAGAAAACTGGAACTACAGGGGGTTCTGCGCATAAACCAGGGACCTAAACATAATTAAAGGTTAGATCTGGGGTCTAACGTGCAAAAAGACAGGGGCTAGAATGCAGAACCAAAAACTGGAAAGCTCAGGGGGTTCTGTGAAAGATTCTGAGCTGATCTGGAATTATTTTTGAACTAACGTGGACTGCGGGTTAATTCAAGAAAAAGCTAGGGACTCTTTAGCAAAGTTTCCAGGCCGAACCGGTACCAAGGGGTCCGGATCGTCGGATCGCGATCGAACGGCTCGGATCATAACGGTTCAGGATCTAATCGTGAGAGTTGGATGCGGATCGGGCGGCCAGGGCTCATCGGAGCGCGGGTCGGCGGCAAGGCTCGCCGGAGACAGAGCTCCCGCGGCGGGGTGCTGCCGGAGTTGGCCAAACTCGGTCCTCTGGGCTGGGATTCGAGTGGGAAAAGGGCCAGGGAGGCTCAGTGCGGCACGCGTAACCCACCTGGGGTCACAGCGGGGCTCGCCGGGGCGCGGAGCAGCGGGCACAGCTGCGGGGGCGGATCTGCGGCGGCGGGCTCGCCGGCGAGCGCGTTCGCGCACAGTTCTGGGCATGATAACTGGGCAAAAGGGCGTGTGCGCGTGCGCAGTGCAAGGGTGACGCGAAACCAGGTTGGTGCGGTGCTGTGCAGGGCCGCAGGGGCATGGCCACAGTGGAGCAGCGACGGCGGAGCGCTGGTGTTGGCGTTCTGGCTGCAGGGGTAGCTACGGCCTACCGGAACCGACGTAAAAAGGATCAGGGAGGCAACGTGGTGCTCACCGAGGGCCTGAAGTGGAGGATAGAGTAGTGCAGGATGGCCGGCGTCGAGATCCGGTGGCGGTGCTCGACAGAGGTCGTGGGCGAGGTCGTTGCAGGACGACTCCGGGCTTCTGATCCCCACGAGCGAGTTCTGTGTCGCGATGCGAAGCCAGGGAGGTGGTCAGCGTAGCTGGGGGGACACCGGCGGCGAGGAAATTCCACGGCGGAGTGGAGGCCAGGGTGGCGAAGACGAGGTGGCACGAGGGAAGGACGGCGGCGCACCGGTGAGTGGCCTGGCGGGGTCGTCGTCCAAGGCGGCCGGGGCGTGGAGGCGGCGGAGCTCGGACGGCGCTCGGGAATGGTGGGGGACATCGACGGCGCTCGGGGACGGCGGCGGAGCAGATCAAGAACTGTGCCCAAGTGTTGGAGGAAGGCGGAGGAAGAAGGGACATATATAGGGGCCCCCTTTTGTCCTGGGTGAAGCCACGACCCGGGACAAAATGTGTTTTTGGGCGGGCCGGGAAAATTCCCAGCCCGCGGCCCACCTTTAGTCCCGGGTGGATCTACCACCCGGGACAAAAGGGGCCCGTTTTCCCTCATTCCCGCCAAATCTTATGTTTGTTTTTGTTTCTTTTTACTTCACTTTTAAAATAGGCTTTCATTTGTTAATTCAGTTAATAAAATTATGATTCCAAAAATTATGGAACAAAATTTCTTATCTCTATATAAACTTGATACACGCAATAAAAATAATCAATTTTCATTCAAGTGATTGGGTCAACAAAATATCTAACTTTTTTGAAATCATATTTGTTATTTTGACCATGCAAAAATATATTAGGTGAACAATTTTTTTTAAACTATTGCTTTTCGACAGAAAGTGGATTCTATCACGATATTAACGTTTAAAAAGTGAATTTTACATAAAATTAAGCAATTTCATGAAATTAATGAGTAGTGTGTGAGTTTGAGAGATAGTGTGTGTTAGTGAGATTGTGTGTGTTAGTGAGAGAGTATAGTGTGTTAATGTGAATGTAATTTCATGAAATAAATAAAATTAGTTGAGTAAACTATTATTGAATGAAAATTATAATTGAGTCTGGTAATTAAGTGAAAAATATAAAAAATAATATATATAACACATAAAATATAATTGTACAGTACATATATAATAAAAGTATTCGAATTGCGATTACGTTTTTATACAATAATATAAAATGATTCAAGTACATGAAGAATTAGCGGTAACTGACTTTCTCTTCACAAATGTCCCTTGATTATGATCATGGCGCAAGTATGGAGCATCATCATTAGCTAGCAGGATACATGGATCAGCATTTACTTCGAAAGGTGGAATGGCAACAAAATTATTATATTCTTCTGACAAGTCTGTCTTGTCCTCCACTCCAACGATTTTTCTCTTTTCTGATAGAACTGTGTGTCGCTTAGGCTCATCATTTTGCTTGTTTATCCCCTTCTTTGGCTTGCTGGACATGTCCTTAATGTAGAAAACCTGAGCGACATCCTGGGCTAGGACAAATGGCTCGTCTCTATACCCAAGATTGTTGAGATCAACTATTGTCATCCCATACTCATCTTTTGTTACCCCTCCCCCAGATAGCTTAACCCATTGGCAACGAAATAGAGGCACCTTGAAATTGGGACCGTAATCTAGCTCCCATATCTCTTCAATGTAGCCATAATATGTGTCCTTTTTTCCATTATTGTCCGTGGCATCCATACGAATACCGCTGTTTTGGTTGGTACTCTTTTTATCTTGGGCTATCTTATAAAATGTGTTTCCATTTATCTCGTACCCTTGGTATGTTAAGATATTCCAAGATGGTCCCCTAGCCAATAAGAACAGTTGTTCACTTATATCCATGTTATGCATTAGATGCTTCCGCAACCAACTGCAGAAAGTGTTCATGTGCTCACGTGTAATCCATGCCTCAGACTTTTCCGGGAATTTGGAGAGCAGGATTTTTTTGTGTTCCTTGATATATGGGTCAACCAAGGATGATTGTTGAAGAACCGTATAATGCGCTTTCCTGAATGAGAAATCATCTGTGCAGACATAAGATTTCTTTCCTAATGTACCCTTTCCAGTTAGTCTCCCCCATATCGCGATTCAGGGACTCCAATCGGTTTAAGGTCATCAATAAAGTTAACACAAAAATCAATGACCTCCTCAGTTCCGTAGGCACTGGCGATGCTTCCTTCTGGACGAGCTCAATTGCGAACACATTTCTTGAGTAGCCCCATGAACCTTTCGAATGGGAACATGTTGTGTAGAAATACTGGTCCGAGGATATCAATCTCTTTCACAAGGTGCACTAGAAGATGTGTCATGATGTTGAAGAAAGATGGTGGAAATATCAGCTCAAAGCCAACAAGACATTGCACCACATCGTTTTGCAGCTTTATCAAATTCTCTGGGTCAATTATCTTCTGAGAAAATGCGTTGAGGAAGGCACATAGCTTCACGATGGTTAACCGGACATTATCAGGCAGAATCCCCCACAGCACAACCGGAAGAAGTTCAGTCATAAGCACATGGCAGTCATGGGACTTGAGATTTATAAATTTCTTCTCTGCCAAATTTAAGATTCCTTTTATATTGGATGAGTATCCAGATGGAACCTTTATACTGCTCAAGCAGTCAAACATGGTTTCTTTCTCTTCCTTGCTAAGAGTATAGCTGGCAGGACTTAAGTATTGTCGTCCATTATCTCGCTGTTGTGGATGTAAGGCATCTCGTTCTTCCATACGTTGCAATTCTTGACGTGCTTCTACTGTATCTTTTGTCTTTCCGTACACTCCCAAAAATGCTATTAGGTTGACGCAAAAATTCTTCATGAGGGGCATTACATCAATTGCATGACGAACATCTAAGACTTCCCAATATGGTAGCTCCCAAAATATAGATTTCTTCTTCCACATGGGCGCCATTTTGTTTTCGTTCGGAACAGGTTGGCTACCAGATCCCTTTCCAAAAATAACTTCTAGATCTTTTACCATGTTGAAGACGTCCTTACCACTACAGTGCATCGGTTTTGTTCGGTGGTCCGCTTGGCCTTTGAAATGCTTTCCCTTCTTTCGTACCGCATGCCTGATGGGAAGAAACTGACGATGACCCACGTATACAACCTTCTTACAGTGAGTCAACCATATATTATCGGTATCATCTAAACAGTATGTGCATGCTTTGTATCCCTTGTTCGAATGTCCTGACAAGTTACTAAGAGCAGGCCAGTCATTGATCGTTACGAACAGTAATGCTCGTAGGTTGAAGTTTTCCTGTTTGTATTCATCCCACATCCGTACACCTTCATCGCCCCAGAGCAATAAGAGTTCTTCGACCAATGGTCCTAGATACACATCAATGTCATTTCCAGGCTGCTTTGGACCCAGGATAAGCACTGGCATCATGATGAACTTTCGTTTCATGCAGAGCCATGGTGGAAGATTGTACATACAAAGAGTCACAGGCCAAGTGCTATGACCACTGCTCATCTCACCAAAAGGATTCATGCCATCCGTACTCAAACCGAACCTTATGTTTCTCGCATCCAAATCAAATTTAGGGTACGTTCTATCTATTTTTCTCCACTGCGACCCATTAGCGGGGTGTCTCAACATCGAGTCTTTCTTGCATTCCTCTTTGTGACATCGCATCAACTTAGCATTATCTTTATTTCTAAACAGACGCTTCAAACGTGGTATTATAGGCGAATACCACATGACCTTCGTAGGAACTCTCTTCCGGCGAGGCTCCCCCTCGACATCTCCAGGATCATCTTTTCTAATCTTGTAACGCAATGCATTGCATACGGGACATGCATCCAAATTCTCGTACTCGCCTCGGTAGAGGATGCAGTCGTTGGGGCATGCATGTATCTTTTGCACTTCCAATCCTAAAGGGCAAACAAGTTGTTTGGCTTCATACATTGTGGTAGGCAATTCGTTGTCCTTAGAAAGTATTTTTTAACAAGTTTGAGTAATTCACCAAATCCCTTGTCGGATACACCATTTGTCACCTCCCATTGCAGCAACTCCAAGGTGTTGCCAAGTTTCTTCAATCTATTTTGACAATCTAGGTACAACAACTTACGGTGGTCCTCTAACAACTTCTGGAACTTCAACCTCTCCATTTCACTCTCACAGTCTGCCTGCACATTGTGCAATGCCTGCCCCAGATCGTCGCTGGGATCATTTTCTGCTACATCTACTTCGGGCTCTTCCATGGGAATATCGTCATCGAATGCACCGATTCCAGCATTCCCGGGAAAGTGGTCATCAAAATCTTCTTCTTCATTGTCTTCCATGGTAACCCCCTGTTCTCCGTACTTCGTCCAACAAACATACTTCTCCATGAAACCATTTGCAAAAATATGACTGTGTAGGATTCTTGAAGATGAGTATCCTTGTTATTGTTGCAATGAACACACGGGCAGCACATAAAACCATTCTGCTTGTTTGCCTCAGCCACAAACAAAAAATAATATAGGCCATCAATGAATTCTTTCGAACGTCGGTCAGCATTGTACATCCATTGCCGGTCCATCTGCATTTTAAAGAAATCGATTTGAATTATTTACACGTATTGAATAAATAAAATATATCAAACCTAAATTAAACTAAATGTAACATAACATGAATAACTAAAAGATCTGCAATATCCATCATACATCTTGATTAATTAAAAGGAGTACTTAATCCATTACAGAACTTAACAAAGGAGTACTCAACATGAAACTTAAAAATTCGGACAACACATAGGTTTTCAATCGTCCTTGCGTTGGAACGCAGAATGCTCTAACAGATTTCTTGCTGGCGCAGAAGAAGATGGCGGAGCTGAAACCTCCGATTTTGGTGGTGACGAACCGTGACGCCGCAATAAATCCTCAAGATCAAACGGAGGTTCCTCGCCCCCTAGCCATGCATTCTCTATATTCTTTTTCCAAATAACAGAGCGCTGCCCTATGAAAAACACTAGGTGTTTTGGACCGACGACCTACTCGAGTTGTGCCCTTCTCTCCAGAAGGACAACGATCACCCCCACCGGCGCCACTCCCTCCAGCTGCTGAAGCCATATTTTACTGAAAAATACCTTTATTTTCCACAAAATTATAAATTCTTACCATTACAATGCAAATATTATTTACTATTACAATTACAATGATCAGATTAATAACTCTTGCAAATAACAATGAAATCATATAAAAAAGACAAAATGTATCATTAATTGAAAGAAATCTCTATAACTTCTAATTACTTTGACACCCTTCAGTTCCAGGAGTACACTCTTTTCAATATCCAGAAACCCTCTAGAAGAAAAAAAAACCTTTATTTCTGAAAATGTATATGTCAGTAACCTCAACCTTGCGGTGATGACACTGCCACCAACCGGGATAAAAGGCCACCCTTTTGTCCCGGTTGGTACCTCCAACCGGGACAAAAAGCCCTTGTCCCCCCCCCCCCGCTGGCCCGGCTAGCCGTTGGACCCGGGACAAAGCCACCTATTGTCCCGGGCCCAAAGGCTGCCGGGATAAATGGCCTAGAACAAAGGCATGTTCTGTAGTAGTGGAATGTACAATTGACACATTTCAGCCGCACTAATTAAGTTATATCACACCAGCAAAAGAAATAAAAAGAGTATAAACATCTCTTATTGGTAAAAGACTGTCCTTTCCTTTTCAACAAACCATTTCTTCAACATAAGTGGGTCACATATACAGAGAAAACTTATATTCATGGTAAAGAGGGCGGCCACTAATCATGTCTAAAGTTTTCAGTAATTAGGTCAAACCAATGAGAATATAAATTTTACTTGATGGCTCGCGTACAACCCGCTAGAATACCGGGCTCTTTTCTTTTCTTTTGCCATTTTATAAGAATAGTAAAATATAAACACTACATTGTACAACCATGAGTGAAGTCTCATGTCACACGTGTATGAACCTCTAGTAGCATGCTGTCAAAAATGATACCTACAAAACATGGGAATCAAGATTTAAACCTTGTAGGTGGCATGTTTGCACGCATCACCACACCAAGAGGTGATTCCTCTTAAGATTTCCCTTAACAGCTAGTAGCTGCTCTTCCGGAAAGTTGTACCGGTAGATCTTGAGATCAACAATTATAAAGTCAACTTCGGTGTCTTGTTGTCGACGAGCCTCTCACCTATCACTTGAAAAAATAGCTATATTAATTGAGCGTTAAGCCTCAGGGTTAGACCCTATAGCACATGGATCTGTGTGTGTGTCGCGGGGGGTGGGGGTGCAACCACCTTAGCTAACCGCTAATGTTTCTGCTATTGTTTGATTGTCCCATACCCCATAATGGTAACATCTAATAGTAAATACAGAGATAAACTCCACACATCAACATTTTTGATGGATGATGAAGCATGCAGTCTCTTCTTCATTTAGTAAGATGGAATAAATGGCCTTTGAAACCATAGTCAGGTCCAAAACCAGGGATCTTGTGGAGAACAAGGTTTTCAACCCAAAAACCTGCACCTTTCCGCCTTACTGATTTTCTAGAAATAAATATTTTGCAGTGAAGATAGAGGCCACTAACCTAATGAATTTCCGTTTCTTCTAACGCAGTTTTACCATACAATCCTTGCAATTACGAACTAAAATATAAAGTACCTTTTAAAAAAAACATATTTGTTCATACGATTTTATGGTGATTAGATACATATCTATCCATGAGGTAATCATGGAGAGATCTCGTCTATGAGGAACACCTATCCACTTCAGAAATATTCAATGCACTCAAAGGGTAGTTTTCTTAATCATTAAGACAAGGTACATAATCTAACCTAGTAATTATTTTCATTGCTAGCTGTTTCAATTTTAGTTTATTCTTCAATTTTTTAAAAATCCTTACAGTTCTCAATTAGAGATGGATTTATTCGAAGTATATCCAGAGCAGCAAAAAAAAAAAAAAACTTACTGCCATAATGTGCTCTGTGGTTCTTGTTTCCACTCAAAGGTCCCAAGTAGACCACTATATACACCAGCAGCAATTTATCTCCATGCTCCTTTGGTAGCCACCATGGGTTTTTTCATCCATCAGTCAGAAGGTCCAGGTCACCTGCACCAATCTGATAACTGATGCTAACATGTTCAAAGGCTCAACAGACCAAAGGAAAGAACCACAAGGAAAATGATAAAGTAGACCAACCAGTAGCATGGTCCTTTCGTGTGGAAAAAAACACACCACTAATCTGTCCAGCAGAGAGAGTGACCTGACCTACCATATCTTTTCCAAGTATATCAGCTTCCAGGAGCCTTCCCGGGACAAGTTTCAAATGGACCAGTGATGGCCCTGATCACAAGAGGTGTACTGTTAGCAAGATCCTTTGGCTCTTTTGCAGGATCTTGGATAGCATCACTTGTTTAATATTAACAGTCCTGACTAAATCAAGCATACCTCCCTTCTGGCAATGCTGTGGCGATGTGGTGACGTGGACATAAGCACGTGGGGTTTACAATGGTTGGAAAAAAGATGAGCCGCGATGGCAACAATTGGATTCTAGAAGGCATACGATGACGTTAGTAAACTTTGTGGCACAACTAACCCTCAGTAGCATAACTGTCTGTAAAAGTGACTTCATGTTTACATATCTTGTGAATATAGTACATGAGATTGGCGTGAAGCTGAAGCAGAACATGACGCTAAGCAAAAATTTTATGCATGGATTCATACTGGAAGAGAATTTGCTGACCACCATTTTGAACCTAGGTAAACATAAAAACTACTGCATGACAGATTTCTCCCATTTCAGAAGCCATGAAAAAAAAGTTAAGGCGACAGCAGGTCAATGATCTTTGTAGGGAAAGAATCTGCGAGTGGAGCAATATATTCTTCTTGCATAACAAGTTTTGTAAGTAACTGTATTCCAAACGACTCTATTAATAGTAAAAGTAAATGAGGTTCTCTGAATCTCTTCAATGTAAATGCCAACACCATCATAAGCATCATTTTGACCCATCTTTCAAACTCCACAGGGCTTTCATCATCCTCATAACTCATGTGTGCAACAAGGAGCTATAGCTGGATATCTGGATCCTCGATCCAAATTCCAATTGCACTGTTCAACGATCAATTTAGCTCGGCAACGTCTGCATCACAGACTGTTCCATTCCAGCAGTCAAAGTTTGGGACTAACGTGCATGATCTCTCATCCAAGTTTTCTAGAATTTTTCGTACCACGATTCCCGATCTGCACAAGTCATCATGTATTACCAAATACTCATTCACAGCCATCTTTGACTCCATTGTATCTTCAAGAAATTTCCGAAACATAATCCAAGTTTATAAAAGTAGTTGATCTTACTAGTTTATGCCGGCATATCTGACCACTGTACCAATAAGTACATCTTTACACAGGCAAAGTTTCCACCTTCAAGCTCCCTCCCATTTGCATTCTCCATGAGCGATCTACTAGTGGATATAGTTCCCTGCAAAATATTTTCAATCAGGCATTTTGGAAATTCATCAGTGACATTAGAAGCTATTTGCTTTCACTGAATGGATGCACGGAAAAAACAAAATGATCTTAATCATTCACTTTGTTATTCTTAACATGGTGTACACATAGAAACCTTCTCTTCCATATTATGGGTTTAAAATTGTTGTCGGTCAAAACCCACCGGCGAGTAGCGACAGGCAACACGAAGAGCCGGGAGCCTGCCAGGGCGCTGGCTGGCACCGGTCCCTCGGTCAACGGCCTAGATCCTGGCACACGCCGATGCTTCCGAAGATGTAGGGCGTGCCACCTGACCTATACCCGATCAGGAAGGTGCAAACGTGCTTTCGACGATTTGGCTACATGCACAAACACGTGTAAACATTAGTCCGAGCCGTGGTCGGCTCCCCGGGGCGACTCTTGCATCGGCTTTAAAGAGCGGATCGAGTCCCAATGTCAGATCAGATCTGCATATCTGGATATTAATAGATAAATCAAATAACTGCAAAAACTACTTCAATTAGATCTAGTTAATCTAATCCACGACGGAAAAAGTTTCACTGCTAGATCGGAACATCCTACACGTAGTTAGGCCTAACGAGCGTAATAGATAACCAAACTTTAACCAGAATAGAGGCCTAAGAATGAGCAAAAGCCGATTCCCGGATCAACACCTGTTAATATCAAGGCAAAGCATCTAATACGTCGCCGGATCGTCCAACTCGTTTGCAAGGCATAAACTAGCAGATATTAAGCCGATTCTTACCTATAAGAACAAACCATAACAGATTAGATCTACTAGATAGAAAAGAAGCAGGGTGTTATCTCTATGCGACTAACTCTATGCAACGAGAATTAGAATAAGATTAATACGTGATCACGCAGAGATAACATGATATTCGTAGATGATAAACAACAAGAGCATGATAGATCTACTAAAGGTCATGCTATGAACAACGGGATAACTAGCATTACTCGCCATAAAAAATGCTTCAGTACGAGTAATACCAAGGCAAAAGCAAGAACAATGCTGCCCTGATCACAAGAAGTGATCAGGGCAGCATGACGCTTACTTGGATGAAACCCTAGGATTAGGGGTGGCGGTGCGCCGAGAATTGTTGTTGCGAGACGTGATGACGTTCTTTTTTACGAATGTCATAGGGTACATATTTATAGTCTTGTAGACTTGGCAACCATGTTAAACAAAACCTAGTCCAATACGAAAACTAATCTATCTCTAATGATTACAGATAAAGATAGCCCATCGGCTCCCGACACACACAGATAAGAAGAGCCCATCGGCTCTTGGCATGGACCACAATCGCCTCTTCCTTGGACAATCTGTATAGGCCCATCGACAGCTTCGGCCCATATCCTTCTCGACCAAATTCTGGTGGTAACACAGCCGATTCACAAGTCTTCTTTAATTTCCGCACTAAGCCCAACTTACTGTCGGCCCATTAATTAACCCTGTTAATTTATGGCGATAACACATGCCCCCCAAGTTTCAAAGTATGAATGCTTTGAAACTTTGTATAGTCGACGCCTCAATCTGCATGATGGACTCAGCGCCTCGGCTCTTCTAATGCTGCTCTTCTGATAGCTGATGCTTTACTGATAGCCGACGCAAAGAGACGAATCGACTTTACTCCTCCTGCTAAATAACTTGGATCTTTTGAACAAAAAAATAACTTCACTCCTCAAATGATTCTCTCAAATCGCTCAATGTGTATGATTCCTCACCAAAATATTATATTGCCTCCTTTCTCCCTATCTCTAGTATGACTTTTTGTGGAGTTCAGGGTAGGGAATGAAGAGGTAGCATACTCGGGCCGCACATGTTGCAAAGTCAAAGACCGGATCCAATAGAGAATGCAAGTCATACAATCACATCAAGGTGTGCATGTGTGTGGAATTTTTGTGGCTGGAACTCGCATCCCCTTTTGCAGAACTCTTCCTTTTATCTTTTGCTGAGATATGAGCTGTCTTTCATTTTTCTTTCTTCTTTTTTTTTTCTTCGCATGCTTTTTGGGGCACGGACATTTATTTTTTTTCTTCTTCTTTTTACATAGCCCAAATCTTTCTACATGATAAATATAAAGAGTTCTGTCAAAAAAGGAATGGAGCATTTTTATGGATGGAAGGCATATATTTGCGTAACTTCCAGTGTAGAAGTCAACATATGAGTGGTTGAGTACATGGAGTGTACGTGATCTTGATCTTAAAAATATGAAGCGAATCTCACAAGGATCACAAAGAATTTGACAATGCTAAATGCAAACACAAGCAGCATATGTATAAAGGTTTTAAATGTGTATATATGGCTCTGGTAGGAGTTTACCATATCACTGAGGAGCTAAGCTATTTAAATTCAAAATTCCCAAGTATTTTGCAGTAAGAAATAAAGTTTGCTCATCATACCGGTATCAGCAGTGTTGGCGGCATCGGCAATTTGTTGGTGATCTCCTGTAGCTTCCCGATGCTCTCAACATTTGGTCGATAGAATAGATCCTGCTCTATTTTTTATATACTGGAGGTGATTGCAACGCATCGGCTTTCCTTAATGTTACTGTTCCTGGAGGTGATGGCAACGCATCGGCTTTCCTCACTGTCCCTTGAGGCAATGGCAACATATCAGCTCCCCACACTGTTCCTGGAGGTGATGGATTTCAACTCAACGTGTTGGCCTTTTATAATACAACCAGATGGATTTCATCGGCTCTTGTTATTCGCCTTCCCACATGCTCGGGAAATATTTATTGAGGTGTTGGCCATTGACGGCTACAGGAAACTTGACACCGTCTAATTCTTCAAGCATGTACGCATTTCCAGGCAGGACCTGATCAACCTTGTACGGCCCATGCCAAGTTGGAGACCATTTACCATTTCCTATCTTTAGTTCCCAATGGTAGCACTGCCTCCCAAACCAGGTCTCCAACTTGGAAATTTTTTGGCTTGACCTTTTTGTTGTATGCACGAGCGACTTTAGCCTTGTTTTCCTTGATCTTCTCAAGTGACCAAAGTCTTAGCTCTGTGAGATCCTCCACATTGTCGCTCATCATGGCTGCATACTCCTCAGCCGACAGATCATTCTGGAACTCAACACGCCTCGATCCGGCCGTCATCTCCCATGGCAACACAGCGTCTTGACCGTAGACCAGATGGTATGGTGACGTCTTGATGGATCTGTGACATGAAATACAATATGCCCACAAAGCCTCTGACAACACCTCATGCCAGTGCCTAGGATATTCATCGATCTTCCTTTTAATCAGCTTGATAAGGCTCTGGTTGGATGCTTCAGCCTGTCCATTAGCTTGGGCATAATATGGGGATGATCTGATCAGCTTGAACCCCATGTCATCGGCGAACTTCTTAAATTCCTCCGATATAAAGACCGATCCTCCATCGGTCGTAATGGTCTGGGGAATCCCGAACCTATGAATGATGTGCTCTTTAACAAAACTGATCACATCTTTCGATGCCACCGACCTCATGGGTACCGCCTCCATCCATTTCGTGAAATAATCCGTGACAGCCAACACCCATTGGTGACCTTTGCTGGATGGCGGGTTGATCTGGCCAATCATATCCATAGCCAACCCCTGAACGGCCATGGCTTAATGATAGGATTCATTACTGATGCCGGCACCATCTAAATCTTGTCTAATCTCTGACATGCCTGACATCCATTGAAATATTTAATGCAGTCCTCAAGCATGGTAGGCCAGTAATATCCCGATCGCCTAATCAGCCACTTCATCTTATGAGCCGATTCATGAGTACCACAGGCTCCCTCATGAACCTCATGCAAGAGCCGATTCAACTCCGAAGGCCCCAAACATTTAAGCTGCAGTCCTTCCAAAGTCCTGTAGAACATATCGTCCCCTATCAGAACATACTTCATAGCTTTGAGTCTTATCCTTCTAAGTGCCCCCTGAGCCGAATCCTTCAAATAATTGAAGATATCGGCTCTCCAATCTCCAGATTCTAGAAACTGAACCTCTACATCTACCCCATCGGCTGTTTCCTTGTATCCGGAAGCCATCTGTGCCAAGTCATTGGCTTTATTGTTCAAAGTCCTACGTATCCAGTGGAAATTAATGTACCTGAATTGTGACATTAACTCACGGCACTGCATCCATATCGGAAAAAGAGCCTCGCTCTCACATCTGTATTCTTCTGTAAGCTGAGAAATCACCAGTTTCGAATCCCCAAAGATTTCCACCGCTTCTGCACCAGCTTCCAGGAGTAATTCCATCCCCTTGCGAACGGCCTCATACTTTACTAAATTATTGGTGCATGGAGTGGTCATCCTGATGGAAAAGGAATAAGTCGCCCCTCGAGACGATACCAAAAAAAATTCCCACGCCGCACCCATCATCACACGCCGATCCATCGAAAAACATGGCCCAAGCACGTATGAAAAGTGCGGCCACGTTAGTGTTGACCCTGTCTGGGATGAGATCCACCAGTGCCTTTCCCTTGACTGCCTTTGCAGGTTGATATCGGATATCGAACTCCGACAACGCAAACATCCATTTTCCTAGTCGGCCTTTTAGAAAAGGAGCCGACAGCATGTGCCTTATTACATCCGACTTGCAGATAATGATTATTTCCGCCGAGAGCAAAATATGACGAAGCTTTGTGCATGTAAAGAACAAACAAAGGCAAAACTTCTCAATTTCAGGATACCTGGTCTCAGCGTCCAACATATGTCTGCTGAGGTAGAAAACAACCCTCTCTGATCGTCATGCTTCTGAACCAGCACCGAGGCGATGGAAGTTTCTCCCATAGACAGGTACACAAAGAAAGGCCTGTCTTGCTGAGGAGTAGCCAATACTGGGGGCTTCGACAAGTATCCCTTGATTTCGTCGAAAGCCTGTTGCTGTTCTGCCCCCCCAGTGAAATTCATCCTCAGACTTGATCTTCACCAGACCCATGAACGGATTGATACGCCCAGACAGATTGGAGATAAATCGTCTGACAAAGTTGATTTTGCCGATGAGCTTCTGCAACTCCTTCTTCGTAGTAGGCGGCCTCATCGTCCTTACAGCTTCTTGACTTTTTAGGCCGATCTCGATCCATCGCTCATGTACCAGGAATCCTAAGAACTGACCGGCCGATACACGAAAGGCGCATTTCTTCGGGTTCATTCTGAGCCTAAACCTCCGAGTCCGCTCCAATACCTTACGCAAATCTTCCAGATGTCCCCCAGCCGATGTGGACTTGACCACGACATCATCAATGTAGATTTCTACCAGTTTGCCGATGGGATCATGAAAAATGTAATTCATGGCGCGTTGATATGTCGCACCGGCATTTTTCAATCCAAAAGTCATAACCAAGTACTCGAACAAGCCGACCGCGCCTGGTACTCTGAACGCGGTCTTGCTTATATCCTCTGGGGCCATGAAGATCTGGTTGTAGCCGGCATTACCATCGATAAAGCTCAACATTTTGTGACCGGCAGCTGCGTTGATCAATGTTTCCGCGACGGACATCAGGTACTCGTCCTTTGGCGTTGCTCTGTTGAGGTCTCTGAAATCCACGCAGACTCGCCATCGGCCATCCTTCTTTTGTACAGGGATCACGCAGGAGATCAATTTTGCATACTGACATTGCCTGATGAACCCTGCGTCCAACATCTTTTGCACCTCTTTCTTAACCTCGTCTAGGATTTCGGCCTTCATCTGTCGTGCTCGTTGTTGAAACAGCCGAAATCCTTTCTTAAGCGGGAGCCGATGTTCGACGATGCTTCTATCCAGACCGGGCATTTCAGTATAATCCCAAGCGAAACTGTCCCGGTATTCTTTCAATTGTGCTATCATCGGCTCACGCAGGCTCGGGTCTAACCTTTTGTTGATAAATGTTAGTCGCGGCTTATCCCCGGGACCTATATCGACTTCCTCCAAATTGTCAGCTGATGTAAACCCGTACCCCAACTTGCCGTCGCCTGTAAAATCAACTGTGAACACAGGCAACTCGTCGTCATCTGCCATGTCGACAGCAAATACGGAGAGATAACAAAAGAAAATTTTTGGCCGACCGCATGGGCTGGACGTTTCTGTATTACCATTCGAAACTAAATGCTCATTAACTAACCAACTGCCAGAGCAGGCTATTGTTTGTTCATAATGTAACAGTTTCAACTCCAAATAAGAATTATCTACCTTTTGGGGTCGGTCGCTAGGACCGGCCTCTCTAAACCTGCTGAATTCCGTAGCGTGCCAGGATGTGTTTATTTTTTGAGGCCAGTGGATAAGACCAGCCTCAATCCGTTTTTTGTCGCTTCGATCCGATCACAGTCTTCTAGCACAATCACTGAGATCGGCTCTTGTCCTTCCGCGTCCCAGGCGTTCATGTCTGCGAGCGAAACCTCGCTGGAGTCATCTGCACGGACCACCTCCACTTCGTCGCCATCCCATTGAACCAAACACTGGTGCATTGTGGAAGGAACACAACAATTGGCGTGAATCCAATCCCTCCCAAGCAGCACTGCATACATACTCTTACTGTTGACGATGAAGAACGAAGTTGGGATGGTCTTGCGGCCAACTGTCAACTCCACATTGAGGACGCCCTTTGCCTCCGATGGCTGCTCGTTGAAATCATTGAGCATTACGTTGGTCTTGATAAGGTCAGCAGCAGAACGACCCAATCGGCGCAACACTGAATACGACATCAAATTAATTGCGGCGCCAGTATCGACCAACATCCTGTTCACCGGCTTGCCGTTGATGAGGCCCTTGAGATATAACCCCTTCAGGTGCTTATAGCTTTTCTCCTTGGGCTTCTCAACGATGATCGGCTGTGGGCCAAGATCCAGCTGTGCGACGGCCAGCTCCTCCGGATGAGGCGCTCGAAATTCCGACGGTAGCACAAATACCATATTCACATCAGCCGATGGTTTCTCATCGGCTATCAAATGTTTGGGACGCCACTCCCTCCTTGGAGGGTGCCTTGCCACTCTTTGGCGGTGCCTGACTTGCCCCGCGAGATCCGGGCGCGCCTTCCTCAACACGTCGAGGTACCTTGCTTCCGCTTCTTCGAGATTGCACAAGCGCTATACTCTGCGCTTCTGCGAGTGACTGAGTCTATCAGGACACCATCGTGGACGATGATACTTATCCTCCCCTTCGAGCTCAAGATCATCCCTGGGTGGCCGCTCAACATGGCTGTCGTAACGTGCTTTGGGCCCCAAGTGTCGAAACACCGACATCTCGCCGGACTGGCGTCCCCGAGGCCTGCACTCCAGGCAATCATCGATAGTAGGCAACCGGCTCATGCCGGAATTCCAACAGTACCTGAAGAACGGGCAATGCCAGTGGTCGCGTACAGCCTGGCGCCTCCCCAGCGTTCTCCCCGCGTGGTGCTCGTACTCCTCTTCCGATTCATACCGGCGACACAGCTTGTACTGATACTCGTATTTTTCAAGAAGCCGATTGGAAGCTGGGAGTTGATTGCGGACGTGACACACTTGTTCTTCAGTAATATGTTGCTGCTCCAACTTGTCTTCATCCTGGGGCCATTTGCCAGAATCGGCCTCTTTCCTCTGCTCGTCACGACGGCGTATGGGTCCCGCCATGTTAATCTGGAACGCAAAATTCTGGCCCTCAGGTCTAAGATCCGATAGCTCCACCGCGTTAGCCTGTGGGAATGGTTGAATGTCAACCTTCATCGTGTGTTGGGCCAGAATTAATCGGCCTTGCTCAATAGCTGATTGGATCTGCCGACGCAGCTCCTTGCAGTCATTCGTGGCATGGGTGAACGAGTGGTGCCACTTGCAGTACGGCCTCCCCTGCAGCTCTTGCGTCGTTGGCAGCTTGTGATTCTCTGGGAGCTTCAACTACTTTTCCTTGAGTAGTAAGTCAAATATCTGCTCTGCCTTGGCCATGTCAAAATCAAAGCCCTTCACAAGCCCCTTCTGTTTGACCCACTTGCACGGGACGGGGTTTGCCCCCCGGGTCCACTCTGCCACTGCCACTTCTTGTTCCCCGCTAGAAACATCAGAATCATCTGCTTGGGCCATATTCACATGGCGCTTGAATTTTTCCTGGTACAACTTAGGGTGATAGTGTTCATACGTCGTGAGCTTCTGTACCATGTGCGCCAGAGAGGTGAATTCCAACTGAAAAGCCAGATCCTTGATCGGCTTAGCGAGCCCCAGAACTGCCAAATCGATTGCCTCCTTTTCTGTGATGCGCGATGAGTAGCATCGATTCTTAACCTCTCTGAAGCGATGTACGTACTCCGACACACTTTCCCCTCACTTCTGCTTGACTTGGGCGAGGTCGGCAATCCCAGTTTCAGCAGCCTCTGAGTGATACTGGGTGTGGAACTGATCTTCCAGCTGCCTCCGAGTGCGGATCGAATCTGGGGCCAATGATGTGTACCATCCAAAGGCTGAGCCCATGATAGACTGACAGAAGAACTAGACCCTCAGAGGATCCGATATTGAAATCATCCTGAGCTGCGTTAGGTATCAGCTCACATGCTCGATGGAGCTGGCCCCTTCTGACCCGCTGAACTTGGTGAACTCCGGGAGCCGATACTTGGGTGGCACGGGATCAAGTCGTAGTCGCTCGGGTACGGCTTGGAATAGCCGATCGCCTTTCTCTTGGGCAGAATGCCGAACTGGTCCCTTAGTATTGTGTTGATCTGTTCCACACTAAGAACTCCTGGGGCCGAGGGTTCAGCACTCGGCCCGGTAGCGTACTTCGCTAGCCATGCTTGTTTCTCCGCATCTGTCCCTGAAGCTCCTGTACTCGCCAACTGTCCGGCGCGTGTTGGGTTGATGTGGTCAGGTATGTACACGCACGTGTAGCCGTGTGCGTTCTCCTTATGCGGCTCACTCAGGAATTGGCCCTCCCCGGGATCTCCGCCGATCTTGTAGACGACGTAGATCGGCGAACTCTACGGCCCTGGAGTTGTGAGCGAGTATGGCAATGGCGGCCTAGACTGAAGTGGGGCTTCTCCCCTATGACTCCCCAGGATTGTCCCGATGGGTAGTACTGGTTCTTGATCACCTCCTGGACGACGTGATGTGCCACGCGCTCGAGCTCGTTCACCAGGCTTTCTGAGTGCCGATGAAGCGAGTGAGCTACCATGTAGTTCATCTCCTGGCGCAGGGCCTGGTGCGCTCCTCTGATGGTACGAACAGGTCGACGTTGTCGAGAGCGCCTTCGGGTGAGAACCCCTTCCACCTGATGTCGTGGCTGCGGGTCCTCTCGAAAGAGCCGATGAGATCGGCTTTGAACTGAGCTTTGACCTCATCATACTTCTGCTGGTGTTCGGGGGTCAGCTCTTCATACGTGATAGGGTTGGTGACCGGCGGAACCGGCGCTTGGTTCTGAGGTCCAGTCATCCCGGCGGTGGACGTTGTTGCTGATGAAGGTCCCACCGGGCGTGTCAGAATGTGTTGTCGGTCAAAACCCACCGGCGAGTAGCGACAGGCAACACGAAGAGAAAGGAGGCTGCCGGAGCGAAGGCTGGCACCGGTCCCTCGGTCAACGGCCCAGATCCTAGCACACGCCGATGCTTCCGGAGATGCAGGGCGTGTCACCTGTCCTATACCCGATTAGGAAGGTGCAAACGTGCTTTCGACGATTTGGCTACATGCACAAACACGTGTAAACATTAGTCCGAGCCGTGGTCGGCTCCCCGGGACGACTCTTGCATCGGTTTTAAAGAGCCGATGGAGTCCCGGTGTCAGATCAGATCTGCATATCTGGATATTAATAGATAAAGCAAATAACTGCAAAAACTACTTCAATTAGATCTAGTTAATCTAATCCACGACGGTAAAAGCTTCACTGCTAGATCGGAACATCCTACACGTAGTTAGGCCTAACGAGCGTAATAGATAACCAAACTTTAACCAGAATAGAGGCCTAAGAATAAGAAAAATCCGATTCCCGGATCAATCCCTGTTAAGATCAAGGCAAAGCATCTAATACGTTGCCGGATCGTCCAACCCGTTTGCAAGGCCTAAACTAGCAGATATTAAGTCGATTCTTACGTATAAGAACAAACCATAACAGATTAGATCTACTAGATAGAAAAGAAGTAGGGTGTTATCTCTACGCGACTAACTCTATGCAACGAGAATTAGTATAAGATTAATACGTGATCACGCAGAGATAACATGATATTCGTATATGATAAACAACAAGAGCATGATAGATCTACTAAAGGTCATGCTACGAACATCGGGATAACTAGCATTACTCGCTATCAAAAACGCTTCAGTACGAGTAATATCAAGGTAAAAGCAAGAACAATGCTGCCCTAATCACAAGAAGTGATCAGTGCAGCATGGCGCTTACTTGGATGAAACCCTAGGATTAGGGGTGGCGGTGCGGCGAGAATTGTTGTTGCGAGACGTGATGACGTTTTTTTTACGAATGTCATAGGGTACATATTTATAGTCTTGTAGACTTGACGATCAAGTTAAACAAAACCTAGTCCAATACGAAAACTAATCTATCTCTAATGATTACAGATAAAGAGAGCCCATCGGCTCCCGACGCACACAGATAAGAAGAGCCCATCGGCTCTTGGCATGGACCACAATCACCTCTTCCCTGGACAATCTGTATAGGCCCATCGGCAGCTTCGGCCCATATCCTTGTCGACCAAATTCTGGTGGTAACACAGCCGATTCACAAGCCTTCTTTAATTTCCGCATTAAGCCCAACTTACTCTCGGCCCATTAATTAACCATGTTAATTTATGGCGATAACAAAAATTACCTTAGATCATGACTTACAACCAGTATCGTGTGGTGCTTCTTTAGGTCCTTTAGGAGATTCACAACATCAGCTCGAGCTTTCCAATCTGACATTTTAATGTAGGAACTTAGTAAACACATCCACCTAATGATATAAATTTCAGCATTGTATTTGGCTATTAACATCAATCCTAGCAACTGTGCAGCAGATGCTACCATACACAAGAAAACATGCATTAAGGCGCAGAGATGAACGAATTGATGAAAAGCAACCTTCAATGATTGGTCCAATTAATATGGTAATCTAATCACATATTGATATTGTCTGATTAATATAATCACATACCTAGACCAGCAAGTGGCTCATCAAGCAGCAATAAATCAGGAGTTTGAACCTACGAAATAGAAAAATAAACAGGCAGCATAACCAATCAGATATATTGTTTTTTTAAAAAGTAAAAAGAAAGAGATAGTACATCAACTCATAATAATCCAATAAACACAATACCAGTTGAATTGCAAAAGCAAGTCGCCTCTTAAACCCACCACTTAGAGACTGTGGACCTTCATATAATGAAATGGTTTTCAGACCAACCTTGTGTGTTTCACAAGAAATCAAGTTAAATTGTGAAAGAATGGGTATTTCAAGTTAAATTGTGAAAGAATGGGTATGTTACGTAGAAAAATTATGTACCAAGTTAAAGGCATGTTGAAGATTTAAAGCGAGCTGCTCTTTGAATAGGAGATCTGCCTTTTGCCTAGGCCATCCAAAAGTAGCTTCTTCAAGTACAGTATCTGCTAAGAAATACCTATTACAAGATATGATAGGCTCTTATGTTTCAGTGAAATTTTCAAGCACCACAGTTTGAAAGCAATCCTGTCCACTTTCATAATCTTGATGAAATGAGTAGTTCAAACCTCTCAGGAAACTGAAATACAATCCCAACTCTTTGAGAAGTTAGCATTTCAGACAAGCCAATAGGATTCCCACTATCATCATACTTCTGAATGCAAATAGACCCAGAGGTAGGTTCTGATAGACCAGCCAAGAGCTGAGAAAATAAGATGTTACTTCAAGATGAAAGGCAGAAAATAAGGAAATTTAGCATTGTTACGGAGCATTTCAGTGTGCACCTGTAAAAGGGTGGTCTTTCCACTCCCACTCCGTCCAAATATCAAACCAAAACTGCACAAATACTGTTGTTAGGAATATAAAAACTTCCAGAAATATAACTATTCCAGGGAAAATGTGCTAACCTTTTTTCCCGAAGAGAGAGGTTAATTTCATTCAACAAGTTATGTTCGGTTCCAGGAGGTCAATAGGTGACTTGTCTCACCTGAAAGAAATTGATGTTCATTTTATTTTACAACAAATGTAAAAAAAGGCTAAATCGTATATGTAGTGTAGCAGTAATGCCAACTTGTAGCAAAAAGACTAGAAGGGTAAAGTGATGCTATGTCCACAACACTGGAGAAAATTACAAACACCAAATTGTAACGCTGCAGTAAACTTCAGTTCTCGATAAGACCTAGCAAGCCGGTTACCGTTACCCTCCTGCATTCCTCAATTTGGTGACTTCTGTGAGAACCCATCTCAGCAAGCCATTGGGAGCACAGATGCATATGTAGAGTAGCATATTACACAGATGCTTTTTCCTACATGCAGCAGCTATGCGAGGCTGCGGGCTTGTAGCAAAAGAGACAAAAAGAGTAAACTAGCGTAGGCTACACAGGAGAAATTTACAAGCCCCAAATTGTGATAGCAGTGCAGTGAACGTGCTATTTAGTCATTTGCATGGCAGTTTCCTCCACTTCATTTCTTGATTAGACCTAGCAAGCTGATTACCATTACTATCCTTAAAGTCCAAAGCTTAATTTTGAGGGTATTCGACAACATTGTAGTAAAGCTTTTCCTGCATTCCCCAATTCGGTGACTTCTGTGAGCACCCATCCCATCTGACCTGAATGCGCTACTGTTCCTAGATCGAACTGGGAGCACCAAAAATCAAAATACTATCTAAAGCAGGGTAGCGGAATTAGGCAACGCGCACCTCCAATTGCGAGTACCCAGCCTCGACTTTTGCCGCCCGAGGGCTCCGAGAAGCCCTCCATCTCCTGTGACCAAAAATAAAAAAGAAAAAAAAGAAAGAAGTTGCAGACAAAATTCCACCGAGGAATAAGCACACTAGAAGAGAAAATTCTAGTTTCCACGGATGACCCGCTGTACCCGCACGGCTTCACGGGGGAATAATAGGAAGCCGCCGGCGGGATGGCGGCCGCCGCCACGGCCGCGGCGAGCAGGGGCGGGCCCCATATGTATTCATAGGTATTCAACTGAATACCAAAATTTTTGGCAAAAAAAATCATATACATAGTATGTATATGTATCCAAGAAATAGAAAATAACAACATAATTCCACAAACACAGACTTCCCATTGCATCTTGGCTCAAATGGCCCACAAATCTCCCTCCTCCAGGCCCCATCGCCGGCCCAAATTGCTACCCCCAAGCCTCCCCCACACTCCCACAGTTCTCCCACGTCTAGCGCTAGCGAGGACGAACCCTACCGGCGGCGGCGCGGCGCAGCGCACGGCAGGAGGCGCGGGCGGGCAGCGCGTTCGCGGCTTCGCGCAGTGCAGGGCGGGCAGGCGCCAGGGCGGGCGGCGACGTGCCGTTGCGGCCGCGGCGTAGGGGCCAGGCAGCCAGCGGTCGGCAGCGTCGCCGCGTCGGGCCGTCGGCATTCGGCAGGGGCCAGAGCACCCAGCAGTGCGCACGGGCACAGCCACGCAGGGCGGGCGCCGGGCAGCAGGCTGCAGCCAGCTGCAAGCGATTTCGATTGGGGAAAAAAGAAAGGTGAGCACAAATCATTTGGATTGGCGATTGTTTGTTAATTTGTGACAATTCTAGTATCTAGAGCAATGAGTGAATTGATTGATTGCAATTTTTAGGTTCAAATCATGAAGAGGAAGAAGGGTTTAGGGTTTTATCCTCTATTTGTTTTTGATGTTGCAATTTGGATATGTTAATCATTTAGTACATCTATTATCTCCGTATCGAATAATTTCAAGTTATGTTATGATAAATGCTATGATTTTGATACTTAATTATATGCTATGAATATATACTTTAGCCTGTCAAAAAAAATTCGCTCCTTGAAAATTTCGAATACACAAACCTCAAATCCTGGGCCCGCCCCTGGAGGCGAGCATGGCGTCGGACGGAGCTTCTGGGGGAGCGGGCCGCCCCCCGCTACCGGCTTGCTTGGGCGCTCATCGACGGTTCGAGGAAGTCTGAGTTGCGTGGTAGTGGGGCGGGGATCACGCGCGAAGGCGGGCAGCGCGTGGCGGCGGCAGGAAGCTATCCAGTAGTAGCGGCGCGAGGCTCAGGAAGACGACGAGCAAACGGGGGTCGGGGGGGGGGGGGGGGGGGGGCAGGGAACACCGTCCAGAACATGGGCATGGGTCCAATGTGCTGAAGCTAGGCTTGATGGGCTGCTTTTATGTCATGGGCCTTTGCCTTTGTACCCTTGGTCAGGTCGGCAACGGCCAGAAAACTTTTACATCTACCCCTTAAAAAAAACTTTTACATCTTTGGTAAGAAATTTTGTTAAATATCTTCTACTATCCGAGATTCGTACGGACTAAAATGAATGGATAGGATGAAACCTGGCAGGAGGAATTGCATGCACGCAGAACTTACCGTGGGGGAGGTGGACAGCTGTCCAAGCACAACTGGCTAAGGTGGAAAGAGAATTTGGATGGACTCCTTTTGGATCGTACACTTTGCCTTCAATTTTCTTTTGAACTATAAATCTTTTTCTGATTCCGTTTGAACCATGGTGTTACTTACAATTTTTGCAAATTTGAATATATATGTTCAACAAATTTATATGTACTGATTCAACATGTCCTCATAAATATTGAATCAGTTTACTAGAATTGTTGAACTGAGTTTTTAAAATGTTGACTTGAGTAGTTTAAAATGTTGACTAGTTTGACACCTTTGTATGTATCGTCTTGGAGTATTCTTTAGCAAAGGAAATAATTTAGCATGTCAGATTAAAAGAAAAAGAAAAAAGAAAGTGCACCTATGACCTGCCACCTGCTTGTGTTGTGTGTGTGGACAAGCAGATCGTGCTGCTTGCTGGGTGCGTATTGTAGACAACACAGAAGAGTTAATGGGCCGTACATGGGCCATGTGACGCGTAGCTATTCATCTTCCGGAATATAGATAGGATGCCCCGGCAATGACTTGATTGGTATATTTTATAACGTCACTAATAAATCTGTAGGTGCACGGATATCGCTATAGTTTTCACATAGGAGTATTTCGGAGTATCGTATCCACTGAGAAATGTGAATATACAGTCCCCGGTTTAGCTTCATCCAAGGAAACAACACTGGTAGGATTAATGGGTAGAGAGAGCTTCCTGAGGTTTAGAAATTCAACACTGCCTATATGTCTCTTTCTCATTCTCTTCTCCCACACCAAAGGAGGAGCTTGGACTCCGTCATCCACGCCTGTCAAGGATACTCGGATTCCGCCGGATGCTTGGAACTTGATGTCATTCCTCCCTACAGCTGGATTGAAATGCTTGAGACAACCTCAACGAACAATACGGACATGAGTTCAGGCTCACAACGTCGACGAAGAAGCTGAGCACGATACCCATCTCTGTTTCACTATTAATTCGGGGTGGAACCAAAGACGTTGGCGATTATACGAAGACCCAAAGATGCAGCTCATCTTTGGCAACCTAGCACCATCTTAATTTGGAGCTGTCAGTAACCTCTCCTCATGCACTCCATCATCATCTACTCGCAGTTCTCCTTCGACGATGATAACGGGCACAATGAAAACCCTTGTCGTGGCTGCGGCAAGAGCCACGTAGTCGGCCCGCATCTCGAAGGGTACATCGATCTGCTGAGGATCCTTTCGAGTTTTATCTCCTGGAGCTGACTATTGCGTGCTGCAGCGAATGAGACGGCTGGCCATACGGCTGGCGTTGCCCAAGGGTTGAAGAACCATAGAAAAATTCAAGGAGGGCTTGGAGTTGTGGCCCTAAAAAACTTTAAGGAGGACTCAAAGTTGTGGACCTAAAACTGTAAGGATATATGCAAACTCGGTAGCAGTGCAATGAATTCCAGAGCCAAGAACAAACAGATGTTGCCCGAGTGATGCATAATAGACAATGGATCAAGAAAATACTGGGGATCCTATCGGTTCAAGAAATCGTTGAATCCCTGCACCTTTGGATCTGATAGAAAATGGTGAATACTCGACCAAATCTGCATACCTGATGCTGCAGTGCTGCACCAAGGATCAACTCCTTTCAGTGGCAGCAAGCAAATTGTGAAGTGTTGGGCAGGGGGCACCAAAGTGAAAATCTCTCTGTGGCTGGCATTCAAGCATCGACATTGGGCAGCACACAGAAGCGAATGGTATAGGTACAGTCACAGGCTAGAAACGCACACCAACTGCCCCCTCTGCGACCGGGAAGCAGAGACATGCAACATGCTAGCTACGTGCTCCCTTACCATTCAGATTTGGAGCAAAGTCATGGCAGTACTTGGAGTAACCATTTGCCGCTAGCACCAAGATCAACCCAAGAATGATAGCCAGAATTGAGATCAATGCTACCAGCTGGTTTGGACTTGATTGTTGACAGATTTGGAAAGAGAGGAACGACCCTAAATTGCCACAACTCTTGCAGCAAATCAAACACAAGCTGAGCTCCGAGACCTAGCTGGTGCCAAGAACTTAAGGTGTTGACGCCAAAATTTTGCAAGTATAATTTTGGCAGGAAAGATTGAGTCGATGGGGAATTTTCCGGAAAACCCGAGGGCCCATTCCGTCCAGGATTGTGTGGAGGCTAGTGCTAGAGTAGTCAAAGCTTGGTCAGAAGTTGGTCAAAAGGCAATCCAGCAGTAGGCTGTGATTCAGATGAGAGGGTGATGTCACCGGAAGATCCAAGAGTCCAATACTTTTGGAAAATCTTTGTGAATATGGTAGATTTTGTTGTTTCTTTTTGATCAAGTCTGCTAAGTCCGTAGGTCGTATCAAGTTAGGAGTTCTAGTTTAGACTATAAAAGTAGATCTTGGGGTTTTGTAAAGGACAAGCTTCACATCATTACAACTTTTCTTTCAGCTTCACGCCATACGTACCCAAGGAGCATCATGATTTTTGGGTTTGGCGCCCATAATAGTTAATCCATGACATTCTCTGAAAACGTCATGAAAAATTCATCACAAATTAAATAGTTTCTTGTAGTGTACCCAAGGAGTAGGAGTATAACAGAACTCGACGTATTCTTCGGTGAGCACAGTTGTACTGTTAGGTCCGACCTCTAGTTTGCTTGTAAGTATCGTCTTTACTAGATTTGCCAAGCTTTAGCTATCGGCGTCGCTGTAGATTCATTTAGTTCATCTACCAGTTATCGATTTTTTCTAGCTGCTCGTAAGACTCTCTCCGTAGGTTCGATCTTTTATGAGTTTGTTATTAGATTTCATAATTTATCTAATTTTGATCAGCAATCTATCAGCTATTGCTTAACACTTTCGTGCAGGATCTTGAGAGCTGATAGATCTAGTCATCTTCATTCTATATAATTCATTGATTAGATCTCGTACCTTGTCGTAGTCGATCTTATTGACTGCAGATTCATGTACCTTAATCTTGTTGTTTCAGACTATCTCGATTAGGTCCGATCTTTTTATAACATGGATGAGTTAAGCTTATTGGTTAGATTCGATCTATTGTGACTTGAGTTATCAACAAGCTATTCTAGCCGATAGCATTTATGGATTGGAAATAAGTTCTTTTATAATTAAATTCATCGGCATGCTAGATTCAGTTTATCACCCTGGCTGTTATATTATTAGCGTTATCAGTCCGATCCGACGACTAATGGTAACGGTAAATTGAGTTTAACAAGCTAGATGCTTATATTTATAATTACATTTATATTCAGTTCTAGATGTTATATGAAAATCGGCTTAGGCCGATGATCTTGTTAGTATATCAGGATACATGGTGGATATCACAAAAAAAATAGATTCTATTATAGGGTAAAATGATCTAAATTGCATAGTTTAGGGGATAAATTAAACTAAATCATAGTTTAGGGGGTTATTCAAACTTTGGCTATACTTGAAGGGAGTAAATTGAACCATTAAGTTCGGCTAGATGTGGCTGGTGGTTGGTGCTGATTTGTTGTGAGAAAAAATATTGTTGGTTGGCTGATGGCTAGTGCTCCATTATATTCGGCTGGCTGTGGCCGGTGGCTGGTGCTGATTTGTTGTGAGAGAAAAATACTGATAATTGGCCAGTGGCTGGTGCTGATTTGGTGTGAGAGAAAAGCAATAGTGGCTACTCTCATAAGGAATGGCAGTGAACTTGTTTCTCAGTCATATCATTCAAGCAATAAGGAGAATCGGGTTTCTCACAGATATTTTTCAACTTCTAAAACTCTGCTTTAGATGATGTGTGGTTAATCCAAGTTCTTGTCCTAGGTCCCTGCACGACCTGGTAAAAAATACCCCACACAGCGAACAAGCTAAAAGATGTCGTTCATTTGCGTTTCAAAAAGCGACAAGCATTTCAAGCTATCTTTCGGAGACAACCAATTAGCTGGGTCAGTGTGTTGCATCTTGCCACCAGCTGGGCTCCTTGTTTCCCCGAGAAAAAAAAAGCGGTCATCATGCTGCAGTGTACTTCTGCACTGGTCAGGATTCTATTTATGATGTCTTGTGTTATGTACAATTACTATATGATGCATTTCAGTTGTAAATACTGTTCACCGATTATAGAACAATGCCAATCTTTATTCTTCACTATAAAGATAGAAGCATCAGATTATTGCTTTATTGTGCAGTGTTGCATAGCATAGATAGGTTCTAGCAGTTGGAGACTTTATTTTGAGTATCAGCTCGGAACAAATTCGTATCAGTAGGACATTGGACTGAGCTGCCAGAAACCAAATGAATGTCTTCTTGCAGTCACTTGCTAATCTAGAAGTTGCATTTTTTTGCGATTAGCTGGTTGCTGGTTGCACCCCTTCTACAATGTCTTATGTTGCTACTTTTTGGGGTAATTACTTTCAAACAAATTGCTGCACTTTCATGGAGAAGGAATCTATATCATTGACGAATAGAGTCAAAACATTGTGAAGATCGACACTGCCACCCAACCACTAGGCATCTCACTGTCAAGAATTTATCTTGTGAGCTAGCTGCGACTGCAAATTGCTGTTGGCTTAGGATTTACTGTGCTGTGATTGCAAAGTTTATAGTCCGAGAGTCCAAGACGTGGATGGATGCATAAGCACTAACCCATATCAAGAACCAAAACCAGATCCATACCAAAATAGTCAAACCTAAAAGAATTATGTGATGAAGTGTTGAAAGTTATCAACTGTGTTGCACCTTATTACTCACTACTGGAGTCTATTTCCTAAGAATATTCTGTTTATTTATTTTTGGACTACTATAGCAATTTATAGAACTCAATTATTACAATTACACCACTGATTGACGACTTTGGGTAAGTCAATTAGTGAACCAATCCTTCAAGTTTACACCATGAATGTTTTAGTGATTAAGTATTGTGCCCGAAACTCTGTTTTATAACTTTAAAGGATCAAGCCTCAGAATACCAGACGTGCAGAATAATCAGATATATGATCACATACTCTCCACTATGTACAATTATTTGTTCGTGTAACAAGCACATGGCAAACAACTTTTTTTCCTTTTACTATTTGATTACTATTTAAGTGTTATATCCAACTTTCGAGTCTCAGAGTACATCCTAACCAATGATGGCACATTTTTGCAGAGGGACACCGCGCCCCGAGATTCAGCCGCATCAAGGGCGGGGGGTCACAGGTCCAATACACAACTCATGCGTCAACTGATACATGACCGCCAAGCCATCTAAAGCATCAATCCGTGCATTTGCACGGGGAGTCTACTTATGAGGAAGGCAATCAACGGACCACCGGGTGCGATAACGAACACTATCGATACAACTGTTCACCAGATTTGGTCGAATAGTGATCGGCCTTAGCCAACCGGTGCAAATTTCTGAGGCTTAAGGACTGTTGGTATTTTGCAACGTCACAAATAAAATCCGCAAACGCACGAATACCGCTGTAGCTTTCACCCAAGAGTATTCCAGGGTATCGTATCCACTGAGGAACGTGAGTACACTATCTACGGGTTCAGGCTCATCCAAGGACACACACGCCGGTGTGGAGAAGACAGAAGAGAGGACTTTCTATATCTAAAATCTATGCCTAGAAGAAGAGATCACGTCGCCGTTATACATCGAGCTAAAGGTATCGGCCGACTTATACAAGCCGGTAGCTCCAATATGTGCTGTATCCAATATCCGAACGTGGAGGATTACTAGGGCTCAAACAGGGCTGTCACCACCTGCCGGCTACCTCTACAAATCATGGGACTATCAGACAACTGAGTGGTATAGTCCAGCTTAGACACCACGTCTACGCCTTTTCCCTACTAACCTTAGCTCTGGCCAAGACTACCCTTTTCTATACAGGATCTTAAGCTAAAATTAAATGCTACTCGCTAGCATACACATCAACTAATATAAAGTAGAGATGATAACTTGCGATCTAAACTCTAATTCCAAATAAACAAACAAAGAAAGTCTCGAACACTTACAACCGAATAAACATCCGTCAAGGTACAAGCGGAGAGGAGTGCTGACAGACCTGGCACTTCCCCCGACTCCTCCTCACTCTCCTCCTCTTCTTCTACACCTCCTAGTCTACCTAAGCATCTAGGATGAAGGCCTCAAGCTCCAAGGTAGAAGGGTGAGTTGAGAGGGTGAGATGTGTGTGTTCCTCTATCCCCCTATTGTATTTATAGGAGGGAGCCACGGGGTGAGCTGCAGTCGAGCCTCATCAAATCGCCATCAGCAGCCAATGGGAGACCTCCACGTGGAACCTGAAGACACTGGGGCCCACGGGTAGGTCGGCCGGCCTCCTAGTGGGCCCGCCGACCTTGCATTTTGGCCTGTGGGTCGCTTCCTGGGCCCACTTGTCAACGGCATGGGGTTTGTCTTTTATCATGTCGGTTTCTTGCTCTGGTGGGCCCTATACTCCATATTCTGACACGTGTCGCGTCCTGATTTGCCGGAACGTCGTGTCTTGGATTAAATGACACCATTATGCTGCAAAATTAGCTCAAATCACCTGGACACATTCTAGAACATCATCTGTGGAATTTGTTAGTAAATAAATCTATCCTACCATTTATTTCACATTTTGGTTCCTTTTTGTGCAGGAGTTGACGGTCAAAATTGGTTGTTAGTGACCGTCAACAAGATCTCCACACTTGGCCCTTTGCTCGTCCCGAGTAAAGGTCAGGACTGAGGTGAAGTGGTAGCTTCCTGATAGAATATCCTGCACAAAAGTTATTCCATACCTTGCTCTTACTTGTGAATTTGAATATGTCTATCATGATACCTTGAGTTGTTGAAGAACGGAATGATCTTGGCTTCAAGTGTCATCTTGTCATGTTGCCAGACTTGGGGATTTTTGAAAGAATTTTTTCAGAAAAAAATCTTCATGGTCTTACTCTCTTCCATGGGTCTCTCAGAGTCGCTCATAGCTTCTTACCAGCATTTATTCTTATTTTACCTCACCGGCTCTGATGGTATATGTGGAGTTTCGATGGATGAGGTAGAATGTCATCTGCTTAGCTCAAATCTATTGCAAGATCAAAGATTGGATCCACAGGTTTATACTCATATTTACGACTGATCAGGTTAGTGCACAGATAAATACATGCTCCTTTTCATGTCTGATTTTATTTGCTGGGTCATGCTTCTTTGGCATGCCATCTTTTCTCTCTCTCTTTTTTTGGGGTCATGCTTCTTTGGCATGCCATCTTTTCTCTCTCTCTTTTTTTTTGGGGGTCATGCTTCTTTGGCATGCCATCTTTTCATCTCTCTCTTTCTTTTTCTTTTTTAATACTATTGTCAGATAGTATTTAAGGAGCACGAGATTCATATGAACATAAAACCTTAGATCAAGTACGTAAATAGAGTAGAACCATGACGGGTCACAAAATTTGATCAAGCTCAACATGTAGCCAAGAGACATAGCATGTGATTTTTTTTTTCAAGTGGATGGTATCATATGGCTCTGGTAGGATGGTGAATAAAGAGATAAGACCAAGAACTTAGTTTTTGTTTTTATAAATAAAATTCCCAGACTGGTCAGCATGAAAGAGACGAACAACTTTAAACCAGACATATCACGTTAGTCAACAACTAAGCATCATGGGGTCCAATAAGATATGATTCACAAACTTTAAGCTCAGCATGAAAAACATTTATACAAGGCATCTACCAAGAGCTCTTATTTAGCAAATTTCTTAAACATGTTCAAGAATTTGAGAAAATATGCTCATGTTTAGAAACGCTAAAGGGAGGAAACAAGTGAGGTAGTGCAAACTCATGAGTCGGAGCGGGAGGTGCACGTGACGTGTGAATGTGACCGTGGATGTGTAGCGTCATGGGATCTCCCCCCACACTTGTTTCGACCTGCTCTTCGATCATAGACAAAATAAACCAAATATGAAAGATAATGGGGCTCTGCCGACATTAACACCGGGGAGCCAAAGTTCACAATCCTGAAATAAAACTGGGGCGCAACTAAACTGAGCTAAACCTAAATGACCTGACTAAGACTAGCGCCCAACTAAACCTATGATAACGAGAGGGGTCTTATCTAAGATCTCTACTCAAAGTCTTGGATCCCTAGTGCCTCTACTAGACGATCCATCCTCTCATCAAGAAACTTGAAGTAAAGGTCGAGGTCCTCTTGCATCTCTCTGACCTCCTCTCTCAACCTCTGCTGAGATGTGTCCAATCCGACATTGGCCATATGAGCTTTTGTAAGCTCATTGGAAAGTTCCTTATCTCAGACTTGTCTTGATAATCTTCTGCTCTGGCAGGTGGTCTCACTCCAAAGATTGTGAGGTGTGGTTGGAGTGGCGGCTCATCAGGAGATATCTTGTTGCGCCGGTAGTTGTGGCTGATTATCCGGCACTCCTTTGTTACCCATGAATGCACATACTCCTCATCGGGCTTAAGCCTCGGCCTAGGTGCATTCTCATCTTGGAACAATTTGACTGCGAAGACCTCCAATTTCTTCTTTGAGGGCCTGTTCCGCGGTTTGCTTCGCCGTACCTCAGCTGGAAGTACTCCACCAGGTGATGGAGAACCACTAGAGAAACCGGGAGCCGAACGGGCTCGTGGGCAAGTCGGCCGACCAGGGTGATCGGCCGACCTACCCCTGGCGCCCCTCGGGTCCTTCCTTCTGGGGGTGCTTCGAGGCGTTGTTGGAGAGGTCGTGGTCACTGAAAAGGCTTCTTCTTGGAGAGCCTCCGCGAAGTATTGCTCCATAGGGCTCAGTGGATCGCCCTGGCGGGATCTTGGTGCAACGTAAGGGACTATCTCCTTGTCGGCCATGGGTTGATGGTGATGGGATACTGGTGGACAGCAATGGAGGTTTTGGGGAATAGATGGAAACAAGGTGTGGAGTTTAGGGTTTCTGAAGAGAAGAAGAAGGGTGCGAGACTCCTTTTCTCTTCGCGAAACACCGTCGCCTCTCCATGTAATTGGACTCTAGGTGGGTCAAGAAGGCCTTGCCCCGAAGCTGGGCCTCACTGGAGTTGGCCCAGATTCGGCCGACCTTTAGGTCGGCTGACCCAGGCTGGCCCCAGTTTGCGCGAGTCAACAGGTGGGGTCGTATGTTTTAGAAGTAGGATGGGCCCACCTGCCCTTTTGGCCTATATGGCTCTTTTTAGATATAAGTACAGGATCGACTAAGTCAATCACGTCTATCTCCTCATTAAGAGCTTTATTATGGTCTAGGAAAAGCTTGAGTCGTTGACCATTTACCTTATAGGCGTTACCATCGTCATCTTGTATCGTGATGCCTCCATGCGGTGATGTGTCGATGACGTGATACGGTCCTTGCCATTTGCTTCGCAGTTTCCCATGACCAAATAACTTGACCCTGGAATTAAAGAGCAATACTTTGTCTCCGGGATTGAAGTTCTTGGGCTTCAATCACTTATCATGCCATCTCTTGGTTCTTTCTTTGTAGATCGAGGCACTATGATAAGCTTTAACTCTCCATTCCTCCAGTTCCGAGATCTGGCACTTCTGGTACTCTCCGGCTATTATAAGATCCATGTCCCACTTCCGGATAGCCCAGTGCACTCTGTGCTCCAGTTCTACGGGTAAGTGGCAAGTTTTCCCGTAGACAAGCTAATAGGGTGACATTCCAATAGGTGTCTTGTATACTGTACGGTATGCTCAAAGTGAATCCGGTAATTTCAGCTTCCATCCCCTCCCCATCTCATTCACGGTCTTCTGCAGAATATTCTTGATTTGCTTGTTAGATGTTTCTGCTTGACCGCTGGTCTGAGGGTGATATGGAGTCGCGATATTGTGCCTTGTCCCTAGTTCCTTGAGAAAGTTCCGGAAGGCCGAGTCAATGAAGTGTGACCCTCAGTCACTAATTACCATCCGTGGTGTGACAAACCTTGGAAAGATAATCTCATTGAACATCTTACGGGCATGCTTTGCATCTGCGGCTCTGCATGGCATGGCTTCGACCCATTTGGAGACGTAATCTACGGCGACCAGAATATACTCGCATCCTTGGGATCTTACAAAAGGTCCCATGTAATCAATGCCCCAGACGTCAAAAAGTTCGACTTGAAGATTGTAGTTCAGGGGCATTGAGTCGCGAGCTGTGATCCCTCCATGCCTCTGGCAGTTTGGACATCTGCGGATGAAGTCCTTTGTATCTTCATACATAGATGGCCAATAGAAACCGCTCTGTCAGATTTTCGCTTGAGTGCGAAATACACCATAGTGACCTCCATATGGTGCTGCATGGCATTTCTCTATGATCTTTTGTCCTTCTGCCGTAGGTACACATCGTCTGAGTAACCCATCTGCACAGACTCGGTACAAATATGGTGCATCCTATAGGTGGTGTCTGCTCTCTTGTACTAACTTCTTTTTGCTTTCCCCCGGGGATATATACCCCGAAACCATGAAGTTCACGATATTCGCATACCAGGGGTGCGAAGCTGTTACTTTGAGAAGCATGTCATCCCGTAGGAAGTCATTTATCGGCGGGTCTTGGGTATTTGTATTGGTCATGCGTGATAATTGATCCGCCACTGAATTCTCTACTCCTTCCTTATCTTTAATTTCCAAATCAAACTCTTGGAGTAGAAGAATCCATCTGATCAACCTTGGTTTAGCATCCTTCTTAGTGAAGAGGTACTTGAGTGTGGCATGGTCTGTATAGACGATGACCTTGGTACCCACTAAATAGGATCTAAACTTGTCGATAGCGAAGACAACTGCTAGGAGCTCTTTTTCTGTTGTAGCCTAATTGAGCTGAGCTCCAGTGAGTGTCTTGCTTGCGTACGCGATCGCGTGATGCTTCTTGTCCTTGGTTTGACCAAGTACGCCCCCCCCATCGTGTAATCACTAGAATCATACATGATCTCGAACGGGAGCTTCCAATCTGGGGTTGAATGATTGGAGCTGAGATGAGTGCCTTTTTGAGCGTGTCAAAGGCTTTATGGCACTCATCTGTGAATTGGAAAGGAACATCCTTGGCTAGGAGACTTGTGAGGGGTCTAGCGATCTGGGAGAAGTTCGCGATGAACCTTCGATAGAATCCGGCATGGCCAAGGAAGCTTCTGATTCCTTTCACATTGATGGGAGGCGGAAGTTGTTCAATGACTTCAATCTTCGCCTTATCCACATCTATCCCTCTTTCGGACACTAAGTGTCCTAAAACGATGCCTTCACGGACCATGAACTGACATTTCTCCCAGTTGAGGATCAGGTCCTTCTCCTGGCATCTCTGCAAGACTCTGTCCAAATTCTCTAGACAATGATCGAAGGTCGTTCCATAGACCGAGAAGTCGTCCATGAAAACTTCCATAATTTCTTCAATCATGTCGGAGAAAATGGACATCATGCACCTTTGGAACGACGCGGGTGCATTACATAACCCAAACGACATTCGTCGGTAAGCATATGTTCCATAGGGGCATGTGAATGTAGTCTTGCTCTGATCTTCGGGATGGATGGGTATTTGATGGTAACCAGAATAACCATCAAGGAAACAGAAGTAGGAATGCTTCGCCAATCGCTCTAACATCTCATCGATGAAAGGTAGTGGGAAGTGATCCTTCTTAGTGGCCTTGTTGAGTTTTCTGTAATCTATACACATCCTCCATCCTGTGACGGTTCGTTGGGGAATTAGTTCATTCTTGCTATTTTCCACCACCGTCATGCCTCCTTTCTTGGGCACGACTTGGACTAGGCTTACCCACTCACTATGCAGAACAGGATAGATAATTCCGGCATCTAAGAGTTTGAGAACCTCTTTCTTTACCACCTCCCTCATAGCATTGTTCAACCTTCTTTGGGGTTCCCTAGAAGGTACTATTGCGGGATCCAATGGGATTTGGTGGGTGCAGAGGGCAGGACTGATGCCCTTGAGATCTTGTAGGGTATAGCCTAAGACCGATCGATGCTTCTCTAAAACAGCGATGAGCTTATTCGTCTCCTCTTCTGAGAGTTGGTCACTGATGATCACGGAGACTCTACATCGCTATTCAAAAAGGCGTATATAAGCCCGGAAGGTAAGGGCTTTAGCTCAATCGGAGGTCGTGATGGCTTCTCAGTCGCGAGCAGTTCAGAAGTTTCACCGGATTCTTTTTCTGCATCGCTGACTTCTTCCGGCATTTCCTCGATATCCTCCTCGAGGTTTGAGTCAAAAGACTCGAAGGTAGAAGTGGCCATTATTTCCTCGATTGGCTCTGGAATAGGGAGGTCTTCCACTGAGCATGTTAATGCTCGATCCACGGGGATGTGGAACATGTCCTTCCCTAACTTGTTGTTTAAACATCCGTCTTTAGGAACATCCGTAAAGAGAGCTTTAATGGGATGTCCTATCAAGAAATCGAAGTTGAGATCTTCGAAGATATGGAAGTTCAGACGGATTTTAACATCATTGTGCCAAAATGGCACATCAGTGATTATCCCGTAGCTGCTCGTAAGAAAACCTGAAGGTCTCTTGAGCTGTTTCTCTATCGGAGTAAGGTTGTAATTGCCTAGAAAAGCTAAGTCAAACTCATCTAACATGAGATTAGCTCCGACAACGGGACTATAGAGAGCATCCACATTTTGATCTTGGAGACGGCAACGGAATGATGAGGAGGGAGAGTTTAGATAAATTGGAGATAAGGATGATTCTCCTTCCTGCAGCCATTCGTTGCTGATCAATGTTGCCAACTCTTGAATCGTCTCTCAAAGAAAATTCTCTTCTAAGGGATCTGTAGGAGTGACAGGACTTGGTGGTCGCTTCTGGCAGAAGTATCTTGAGGTGTTGCCAAAATCTTCAGAGACATCTGGCTCGATACTTCGGAGAAACTCCGGAGGTAGAGGTTCTTCCTCCTCCGATGTTTCGGATTTATGTTCAGGGGCGGTCTCATAGATCGAATCTATTGATTGGCTTTCAGAGGGTTCCGATTCGATTTCTGAAGGCTCCGCTTGACGCATCTCGGGCTATGTGGGGACTGGCTCGTGGATACAAACGAAAGAGGTTTTGTCCAAGATTTTGTCGAGGACTTCCCTACTCTCGGTTGGGGTAAGATGATCGAAAGATCCTCCAGAGGTAAGATCGAGTTGGTGTGCAGACTCCTTGTCAAGACCAGCATAAAAATACTGGAGCAATAAATGCTCGGGTAATGACAAGTCTGGGCCTGATTTTACCAATAAGGTAAATCTAGCCCAAGATACACCGATTGATTCCTTATCACTCTAACGGAAAGTTAAAATTTCCGTTTGTAAGGCACATATTCGTGAAAGTGGGAAGAATGCAGAACAAAATATGTCCCGAAGTTCAATCCAACTTCCATTCACACAGCCTACGACATGAATGTACCATTGCTTCGCTTCTCTCGAAAGGGAAAAAGGAAACAACTTCCATTTAAGAGTTTCATGTGTCATGCCCGAAATTTTCTTGCATGAACACACTTGCTCGAACTCGCGCAGATGATGGTAGGGATTTTCACAATCCCTTCCCTGAACAAAGGCTATGTAGCCTGACTCGAGTTCATAGCTAGCAGAAAGAATTAGGTCAGCAGAGGGTGCTGGCTCATAGAACTCGCTCTTGGGTGAAGAGAGCTGTAAAAGGGATAGCTGCTCCATGGGTAGCGGGGATTGAGGTAGAATCAAGGAAAAAGAAAAAAAGAAGATACCAGGACGACTGAGTCCGTAGATAATGTAGCTACCATTCCCCGGCAACGGCGCCAGAAAGTTTGTTGGTATTTTGCAACGTCACGAATAAAACTGTAAGCGCACGGATACCGCTGTAGCTTTCACCCAAGAGTATTTCAGGGTATCGTATCCACTGAGGAACATGAGTATGCTATCTACGGGTTCAGGCTCATCCAAGGACACACACGCCGGTGTGGAGAAGACAGAAGAGAGGACTTTCTATATCTAGAATCTATGCCTCGAAGAATACTTCGAGCTAAAGGTATCGACCGACTTATACAAGCCGGTAGCTCCAATATGTACTCTATCCAATATCCGAACGTGGAGGATTACTAGGGCTCGAACATGGCTGTCACCACCTGCCGGCTACCTCTACAAATTGTGGGACAATCAGACAACTGAGTGGTATAGTCCAGCCTAGACACCACGTCTACATCTTTCCTTACTAACCTTAGCCCTGGCCAAGACTACCCTTTTCTATCCGGGGTCTTAAGCTAAGATCAAATGCTACTCGCTAGCATACACATCAACTAATATAAGGCAGAGATGATAACTTGCGATCTAAACTCTAATTTCAAATAAACAAACAAAAAAAGTCTCGAACACTTACAACCGAATAAGCATCCGTTGAGGTACAAGCGGAGAGGAGTGCCGACAGACCCGGCACTTCCCCCGACTCCTCCTCACTCTCCTCCTCTTCTTCTACACCTCCTAGTCTACCTAAGCATCTAGGATGAAGGCCTCAAGCTCCAAGGGAGAAGGGTGAGTTGAGAGGGTGAGATGTGTGTGTGTGTGTTCCTCGACCCCCCCCCTTTGTATTTATAAGAGGGAGCCAGGAGGTGAGCTGCAGCCGAACCTCATCAAACCGCCATTAGCAGCCAATGGGAGACCTCCAGTGGAACCTAAAGGCGGTGCGGCCCACGGGTAGGTCGGCCGTCCTCCCAATGGGCCCACCGACCTTGCCTTTTGGCCTGTGGGTTGCTTCCTGGGCCCACTTGTCAACGGCATGGGGTTTGTCTTTTATCATGTCGGTTTCTTGCTCTGGTGGGCCCTATACTCCATATTCTGACATGTGTCGTGTCCTGATTTGGCGGAACATCGTGTCTTGGATTAAACCACACCATTATGCTGCAAAATTATCTCAAAATCACCTGCACACATTCTAGAACATCATCTGTGGAATTTGTTAGTAAATAAATCTATCCTAGCATTTATTCCACATTTTGGTTCCTTTTTGTGCAGGAGTTGACGGTCGAAATTGGTCGTTAGTGACCGTCAACAAGGACTGAATTCAATGACATGTAGACCGCATCGGAATCCCCTAGCCAGAACGCAGAAAATGAGAGCATGCCATCGCCAAGGTCCGTCTACAAGTCCCCTCTGCCCAATCTTGAGAAATGAGTTCAAAGCCAACATGCCCAAATGGTCGGAATCCCCTATTTCACTTTCAAACGAAATCCATTCCGGCTTAGCCTTAGCAAGCCCCCAAAACACCTTGTCCTTTGGTGCAATACTCACCCAATTCACGGCATGGGATCCAAAACTAATGTTTTGTGGCGCTTCTTACCGTTTTGTTACTGCACGAAAGTCAGTGCAAAACATGCTGAACTCGTGCTATTAATGCACAAGTTCCTACTACGAAGTTGCCTTCGATTTGCAACGAACGCACCCCCGATCCACTATATTGGACCCAAAACTCTATGTTTTGATTTTTCAAATGACAAAAATGCATTCCTAAATCACGAAGGTACCTACTGTTAGGATAGTCGCCATAGTGAATGTCGAAGGATTTCTCCAGCCGGGTGGCGGATTGCACCCGCCTAATCCTATGTGCAGGATGAGCTTGGGGACAGCCAAGGAATGCTCGATCTAGAGGCGTATGAACACGAAAAGCACACAAGGATTTAGAGTGGTTCGGGCCGCCGGAGCGTAATACCCTACGACTACTGTGAGTTGTATTGCCAGAGCTTAGAGAGTGCTGTATGAGAGCTTGCTAGAACCCTGGGCTTGAGCGAGAGTGTGGAGGAGGAGAGAGACCTGGAAGAAGTCCCGAGAACTTGTGTCTGTGTGAACCTGTCATCCTACCGTGCGTGATCTCCCTTTTATATGACCAAGGGGAGCACGTACACTGAGCGGGGCCCGACATGTGGACCCGGTGATATATTATCTTACAACGTACAAATTTTCTGACCAGGCGTGGTCTTGAACTGTCCTGTCGGAGTAGAGTCTAGCCTTTGCAGCCGTGCGTCGAGGTCATGATGAAGCGCCGAACTACCGACCCAGTCCACTGTAGCAGCGTGCACTGTTGCTCCAGTCAGTAACTGATCATCATGACTCGTCGCCCATGCGCGCGGTGCTGAGTCTTTAATGCTTGCCTTGGTAACTGACGAGCCGCCTCGGTAACTGGCGGGCTTACCGTGTTGTCATTCGTGCCAGTCCAACCCGTCAGAGGGCGGCCCATGCCCTGCTCTGGCAGCGCACGCCTCAACCATCATCATTTAATGCGGCAGGAGGGCTGGCTTCAGGCGGAAGACTCGATTCTGTGGGACACATGGTGGCACCGGACCCAGGGGTCAGCGGCCGCGCCCACAGGGGGACGTGGCGGCTCTGGACCCCTGCCCGAGCGGGGAGCGGAGGTCCGGAGGTCCGCACCTATGGGACACGTGGCGGCATCGGACCTGGGGGTCGGCGGCCGCGCCCACAGGGGCACGTGGCGGCTCCGGACCCCTGCCCGAGCGGGGAGCGGAGGTCCCGAGGCTTGCGCCTGGCTAGCTTGATGACTCAGGCCTCCTGGAGGTCCGGCTTCCACTTGTAGAGGCCCAGGTCCGGCCCGCGGAGGTTCGGGACCTGTCCGCGGGGGTCCGGGCCCGTGGTCCGTGGCTGCCGCTCCTGAGCGCCTTCGTCCTTGTCTTGTAGGAGAGGGTACCCCTATCTGAGTGTACCGACAGTGAAAAAACATCAAAAGGGGTATTTGTGTGAAACTTCAACAGTATCTTGCTAAACTGTTAGCCATTCTGCAATCTCCTCGACTGCTCCCTACAACTTCAAAGACTGCAAGTTCTCATCATGATCAATTACTGGATATGTTTACCAGGAAATAGTTTCTGCATTGGAAAGAATGAAAGATGCATGCACAAAATGCATTCCAGTCCCCAAGTCCCAACCAAGTGTCCAAGCCTCTAGGGATCTTCAGTCATCTAGTATTATCTTTCACTATAGGAACAATGGATCTAATGTTCCCCTGCCTGGCCTAATTCATCATGCACACAAGGAAATGTCCAAACTGTGAATATATAAAAGGTCCTAAACAGAGCCATAAGAATAACACATATATAAACTGCATCTAGCCTATTGAGGAAAATGACAAGTATTGCTAGGCCCATCCCTGTCACTGGATCTACCTCTTCAATCAGGCCACCAACAAGAGTTCAAGAAGCAGCATGATGAGGGGGCCCAAGTGCCCAATGCAAGGCATGCGCCCACAGAAGGCTATCAACTAATGTGTCCATAACACAGCAATCACATCTTGATGCAAACCATACATTAAGTTCATATACATTCACAGTCCTTTTCCCCTTTATAGACTGACACATACAACCCATTCAGGTAACATGATGAATAAACATTTAAGAATTTTGTAGGAGGCAAGCACTTGAACATAAGTACATAACATGCTCAATATACTCACTATGCTTGATTTTTTTTTGAGGAAACAATATGCTTGATATTGACCAGCCAACAGATCCTGACTTTATCTCTCTTATTTCTCTCTCTATAACTCCAGCACCAAATCTGCATCCAGTCAGAGAGAAGAGATGTTCAGTCAGTGAAGTACAAGCAGGCAGGCTGCATCAGATACAGTAAAAACGAATTGATAGCTTCTGAAGATTCTTTGCCAATGACAGTATGAAAGTTTCCCTATCAAGGCTGCATTTTGTGACTGCAAATTATTGGTGGGGTTAGGATGACATGCTGTGGTGTCGTTGCAAGGTCTATGGATCGGGAGTTCGAGACGTGGACGGATCAACATGCACTCACATTCAGCGTCGGTCCTGATCCAGTGGCCAGTCTTGCTGCTGTTGAGCTCCTCCTCGTCGACGGTGGGAGAAGTGGCGCCACCGAAGGAGGCGCGGTTGGCGCAGCAGCCGAACCCCGGCGCGTGCTGCTCCTTGCGGCACCGGAGCTTGGGTGACGCCGGCTCGGGCTCGTCGGCGCCACCGCCGCTGCTGCCACGCTTGCGGTTCTTCTTGGTCAGGCTCCTCGCCAGCGCCGTGCTCTCAGGGTACACTTTCCTGTGGAAGATTTGAAGGATCTGCAAATGAGCAAAATGCATCCTTTTTTCAGAACTATTGCAGTGATCGGCATTCTCCTCATTTTGCAGAAATAATCAACAAGAAAAATCAAATAGTACATTTCAGAATGGCATGCACCAATTATATGGACTGTGAATCAAGTGGCATCTGCAAAAGATTCTTCAACTAATTGTCAATAAAAAAGTTCTTCAGAGCTTATCTTATAGGGACTTATATATGATTCATGTGCAGCATCACTATAGAGAAAGAGGCAAAAGGTTCGATGATAAAGATGTCACGGATCAAGGTCTAATTGTTCAATTGGAGGCTAAGGATAACATGACAAGTGCAATGAGCCATAAAGATAACACTGGACAGGAGATTGCAAACAAAACGCCGTGTCAACTCGCTACCCCCACTCCTAACAACGACTTGACTCCTAGCTGGTGTGCCAGATCTGTAACATAAGTCGACATTTCATCGAAAGATTGTCGATTCGGATACGACAGCTCGAGATCTAGAAAAATCTCTCTTGCCCACTTCCTGTTTTGAACATTGACATTGTTTCATTTCAACAAGCACTTGAGGAGCAAGTACTATGCAAAGGAGTAGGATATTCACGTTAGTTGATTTACATGATAAATCCTGTAACTATTTTGCACAAATCAAAAAGACACAATGTTTATAATTACTTTGAATCAAGTAAGCAAAATGAGAAAAAGAAGTTAAATTAAGATCAAGAATTTCTCCACAATTCCCAAACCAGAAACTGATCATACCTTCTGAAACTTGCTCTTGGTCACAGCTGCAATCGCCGGCGCTCCTTCGCCACCGGCGACTTTTCCATCCTTCACCCTCCTCTTCTTCATTATCTTGTGGCCGCCCCCGCCGCCGCCGTCTTTCCCAGATTTCCCGTCGCCACTTTCTCCACCGGCGGCTCCATCCCCGCCGTCCTCGCCCTCCTCGACGGCGACGAGCGCCACCTTCTCGTCGGCGAAGCGCGTGCGCATGAACAGCTCGCCAAGCGAGGTGCGCCGGCCGCCGTTGCTGTCGCGCGGCTGCTCCAGGCGCGACTCGGCGTCGCTCACCGGGGAGCCGAACAGGAAGCCCTGCAGCGGGCAGTCCACGCCCATGACGAAGCTCACCCGAGCCGACGCCACCAGGTCGCTGGCGGAGGTGCCGCTGTTGCGGCCGCCGAGGACCTTCTCCAGCTCGGCGCTCACCACCATGAGGTCGTCCTCCGTGGTGGTGTCGTCGTCCTTCTCGGCGATGGCCTCGACCGCGGCGACAGCCTTCTCGACGACGACCGCGGCCTCTGCCGGCGGCGGCGGAGGAGGGCAGGTGAATGTGGGCGTGACGGCGCCGTCGGCGTCGTCTTCCTCATCCACGTTGTCAGCTTTGTCGTCAGAGTCGGATTCGGCAGCATCAACGTCGACGTCGTACTCATCGTCGTCTGCGTCTGTAGGAACCGCGACAGCAGCGATGCCTAGAGTGCCAATGGTGAGGAGGCCGCTGCCGCCGAAGGTGAAGAGGTCGGCGGCCGGCGGCGAGGGATGGTTGGTGGTGAAGGCGTCATCGGCGAAGTATTCGTTGGTGGCTGCAAGGAAGGTGATGGGGTCCGGCGAGGCCCGTCCGGTGATGCAGTTGCAGGTCCCACCTGCAGTGACACAGTGAATTAGCATCATTGTGTTTTCTAAGTTTTTTTTTTACTTCAAAAAGTTCCTTTACTCTGCTTCTTGGGTACTTGTTGATATCTTAGAAATTGGAAATAGACGAGTTTCAAAATTTATGGAAATTATATCAGTGTGGGTCTTTACTTATAAAGATTATTCTGAATATCTGAATTTCAAACAGTATGATGACCATTATATCCTGATTTTTTGCCAGCTTAAACTAAACTACAAAAATGATTAAAAAACGAGCAGTACCTATATATATCATTTCCAGGTCCAGGGTACCTTTATATAGGACAATGTTGCTATAATGAAATATTATCTAGAATATGATAGGGTTCCTGCTAGTGCTAGAGCTGCAAATTGTTGAGCTAGGCTTAAGCTGGAAAGGAATGGCATGTGCCATGTCCAGTCTAATGTGACAAACATACTGCAGGGATTTCAGGTATCCATACTATTCAAACTTGGCATTATGAAATTAATACGTATGTGTTATTGCTGACATGTGGACCCCAGCAGGGAGTGTATTTTGCATGCACATGCCTGCTTGCCAGTGACAGTTCATAACAATATGGTAAAACTAGCTTCTCCATATTGTGTCCCATACAGACTCCTACGTACTATGTTGTCAGTTCAATATAAGAAGAACGTTTGTGCAAATAAAAAGAGCTGCTATCAATGAAGAAATTAAATAGAGAGAAGTTAGATCGATGTACCTCCACCGTTGTTGAACTCTTTGAACACATCATTACTATTCTGTCGTAACTTCCGGTGCATCCACCCCAGGAGCTGATCACACATGCAAAAAGAATATCACAAGAGGGTGACTGTATTGCCATGTACCAATCGATCTGTTGTTTCTCTAACAACTGTATAATTCTGTCGTCAGATTATACAGAGTTCGATTTTGTCGTAGTGTCAGTAGCAAATCAAACTTTTAGTTTCAGAGGCTGTGTTCCTCTTTGGAGATCGGTGAGGACAGTTACAGAAGAACATATGCTCAAAGTGGTTATAGGATTATAGCTACATTGATCTGATGTATGTATCCAAAAGCCACCACAAGCAAATAGCTGAAGAGAAAATTGAACCATATTCATGGAAGCAGAAATTACTAATTTCCAAATGAAAATCATATTTCGAGAACCATAACTGAATATCAGGCAAGAAGGAACTGAATAGCTTGAAGATGATAATGAACAGCAAGGTAGGGACTGACCTTCATCTTGGAGAGGCTTGTCTAAGCCGGGAGCTGGAGCTGGACGAGGCATTAATAGAAGATGAAGACGGAAGCCGCCAGACGGCCAGAGGCATAACAGGCGGACTGTAGGTAGCTGCAGGAGTGATCCATCAGTCGGCAGATCAGAACATGGGGAAGGCTACAAATGGTCGAGTAGGGGAAGGTCCCATGTAAGCCACAACCTGCGCGACCCTACTTTGTAGCCTTGTGTATGACCTGTTAAAATAAATGCTTACTTTTCTTTTAAACTAAACCTACTTACTGAGGGTGTTTGGTTTGAGGAATGGAACGACTGTACTCTGTCCTGAAATCCACATGCTTCCTAGGGTTATCTGAAGTTTCCTAGGAAAAGATTGTTTCTCTAGAGTTTATTCATGAAGCGTTGGAAAATGTCGATTTTCCTATGAATTTAACTCGTTTCATAGAGAAATATTAGATCTTTTCCTAGGGAAAATATTATTTTCTAGAGAAATATTGGATTGACCACTCTCTGTTTTCAATCTCATCCCCTCGCTCCCCTCTCTCTCTTATCTTCATCTCCTCCCCTCACTCCACCTCTCTCTCTCACGCCCCCCCCCCCCCCCCCGCCATCTCTCTCTCTGTGGGAGGCAGCAAGCGGCGTAGGGGAGCGGCGCGCGGCACGGGGGAGGACTCAATGCTCTTCGCGCCATCCGTGCTCACGGAGGTAGTGTGCGCGCTCGTCCCCACTCTTGCTGCCGCTCTGCCGGAGCACTTTCATTGGCGCCAGCCTGCCGTGCTCCGCCACATCCACATTGGGGCACGGCGTGGACGGCGCCAAGTGGGAGCAGGAGTAGCAGCCCGCTGCCACCCACAGCTAGCCCAACCTCCGTGCTGAGTTCCTTGCCAAGCAGCACAAAGCCGCGATCGCCAGGCTCATCGCTGCGCTATCCATGTCAAGGTCCGCGTCGCGCGCCAAGGGGAGGATCATGACACCGCACAACGACCGCACAACCACGTGGATCCTGGAGACCCGAAAAAGCTGCTCCACCAATGAGGACGGCTTCAGGTGTGGCGCGCTGTGCATGTTCATCCAGGAGCAGTGGCAGCGGCGACACGTGGCGCGGGAGAGCGTTGGTGGCAGCGCGCGGCGTGGAGCACCATGGGACCAACAACGGAGCACGGGGAAAGATGGCGGGGAAGCAAGAGCACAGCCGGCGAGGCCAGGGGCGATTGTTTTTATTTTTTTCTAGACAAGTTCCCTAGGGTTTCTGTTCAAATCGTAGAGCAATCCTTATTTTCGGTCGAATATTTTCCTACAAGTTTATCCCTACCAAATTTTCTAGGGAAATGCTTTCCAAGCATTTTACAACTATTTCCCTAGGGTTTTGGCCCTAGGCAAACAGGTCGATTCCAGTGGTGACTTAACAAAACGCGTCTCATCTCCCATAAACAAACAAATATCTAGTGGAAATAAGAAATATTTTTAGTTATGCCAAATGTGGAGATAATCTCATAATAAAGGTTCCTAACAACGACGACTAATTTGGTGCCTAAAACCAAAGAGCCTTTATAATGACTCCATTGGGTAGCAGTTTGGTACAGCTCCACAGTCCACAAGAGCATGTCACACGTACTGCATCCTCTCTGTCCGTGGTCACTTCACACCTTCAAATCAGCAGGTGTGCGCAGCGGTACTCCTCTGCTTTCCTGCCTGCTTTTCTTCATCTGGTTAATCATTCATCACTCATTTAACAAAAGCAATTGGTAGCTGGTAACGTGTACTTGCAAATTCAATAGGATCTAGCCGTAAAAAAACCTTTATAATGAATGTGAGATGGTGAGTGAACAACTGAACTGAGAGCATCAAGAAAACTTGAGCTAAATGGACGGATCCTCCGTGAGTATATGGACAGATATGTCGCAACAAAAAAGAGCGGAGGAAAATAGCCAGTGACCTATATATTCTGAACGCCGATTAGTGAAGAAAAACAGCTGTTTTATAGAAAAATGGTTTCACCTACATATGAATTTTTGAGGTGATTTGAGATTCATTTATCAAGAAAGAGAGTGGAGAATCGACAGGTTATTGTTCCCACTAGTTAACTGATGGAATGGATTCAAGTGTCAAACAAGAAAAATTAATTTGCTAATGTTAAATAAGGAAGTCTATATTTTTTTCAATATCAAATATGATTGTATATCGTAATATATATATATATATCATAATATATCCAATGATACTCATTTGGTATATAAAATATTATTCGTCTTTTTATAAATTCTTGCCCCCAATAACGTCCATGAGCGATTCATCGAGAAGGGGGACACTACTAGAGAAAGGGCCATAGGCGCTGGTTCAAAATGGCCTTAGGTACTCACTACTGCAAAAACAATTTTTAGGGGCGGGTAAAAACATATTTTTAGGGGTGAATGCGGTATCCGCCTCTAGTTCTCGCAGCTAAAAATACCATTTTCAGGAGCGTGTAATGCACTCGCCCCTAAAAATGATTTTTAGGGGCGGGTCATGACATGACCCATCCTTAAAACTCGATTTCTAGGGGCGGGTCATGACATGGCCGCCCCTACAAATCCTTGTCCAGAAAATTTAAAAGGTTAAAAGAAATTTGAAAACAACAAAAAAAAATATCCTAGCCAACCAGCCACCACTAGCCCTGTAGTGTTAAGCTACGATTTTTTGACAAAATATACACACTTGTATCACCTAGGATTTGAACCACCAACCTCCAGACTCATGCGTACCTTCCTTACCACTACACTACACAACCACTTGTGATTTTATGGGGTGTGCTATTCTTTTATATTAACTCGGAAATTGATTTTTAGGGGCGTGTGAACCATCACCCACCCCTAAAAATATTTTTCTATTTTATTTGAAAATTCATTTAATTATTTACATATAGCAAAATAAATTAAAAAAATGTGAAATCTCTACACTATGATTATTGTGAACTATAGAAGAAAAAAATATGTCAAGTATATTTCAGCGTATATAAAGGTTAAGATTGTGGAAACCTCAAAGTATGACTTAAGTTATATGAAATACTATATAGTTATAGCTATTAGAGAACTTATAATATTTTTTTGGACCACTAGATGACCTTAAATGAAAAAGATATCAACTACAAAGTTTTAAATCTCGTCATTCTCTACGATTTTGATATAAAGTTTGACTTCATTCAAAATCATATGAAAAAGTTATAATTTTTTTTGCGTGAAACCATTTGTAGGGGCGGGCCATGCCATCACCCTCACCTAAAAATGCATTGTAGGAACGGGTGAGTCCATGACCCACCCCTACAAATGTCACTATTTTTAGAGGCGGTTCAAGGCATCATCTGCCCCTAAAAATGCTCTTTTTAGGGGCGGATGACATCATGAACCGCCCCTGGAAATGACACTCATTTTTAGGGGCGGGTGAGGGGGTGACCCGACCCTAAAAATGCTTTTCTAGGGACGGGTCGGATGCTACAGTAACTCCGCTCCATTTGTAGCAACGGGTGCAATTTTGGTTCGTCCATGAAAAAAATCAAGGCGTTCCTACAAATGATTTTTACAGTAGTGACTGGTTGTGAACGCCTAGGACACCGGGTATTTCAACCGGTGCCTATGGCCTCCTCTGGTACCTGGTGAAGGTTCCACCCATTACCAAAGTATTTTTCGTCAAAATATATGAAACCTGGGAAGAGGCGCGTGCGAGCCGTGGCTGGAATTCAAACCCACAACCTCTTGCCTCGCGTGTAGCTACTTTACCATATCACCTATACAACAACTATATATAGTTAAAAGAGAGATATTTTTCTTTTGAAGTAACCCGTGGAGCACATTTAGGTAACACCACCCGGTACTAGATCTCCTTAGGCTCCCATTCACCCTAAAGGTACTAGTTTGAAGAAGAACTAATACTAATGCTTCTTCAAACTGATACTTTTGAGGTGAATCAATGGCTTGTTTTCTACTAGTGGGATAACAGGTCGGTACCTAATGGGAGGACTCCACATCACGGCCTTTGGCGTCACTGCCGCCAACCTGCCGCACATTGTTGAGAAGGAGAGCGACGGGGTGGGAAAGTGGCGTAGGTATTGAGAGATTGCGCAACTAGCACGACATATATAGATGCTCGTCAATTATTCTGTTGCCTAAATGGTGTCGGTTTATAACCGATGGCGAAGAGGATTAAATATATCTTGTAGTGATGCTTAAAAATCTTCAACCTAGTTTAGAATCTACTGTTTTGACATGTAATCTACCCAGATGTCCGTTGTAACATTAATAATACACTCTTGCAACACAAAAGATCAATACTTGCAACATTAGAAACACATATTGAAATGCATCAAACACATCCGAATTTGAAGGGTAAAATTCCCGCCACAACATCATATCTCTATATCATGCAACATCCATTCAAAATCATGCAATATCAAAACAAGGCAACTGCAACATCAAATTTATGAAAGCTGTCTCCACAAAATCAACCTGCAACAAGGACGCTATGGTACCATGAATCTCGACCTCAACACCTCGAATCAAACATTGCAACATTCAAAAAATTTTACAGCAACACCGGTCTCCCCGCCCCCGGATCTCCCGCCAGCAGCCTCGGGCTCCACCACCCTGGAGCCCTCGACAAGCGTGACAGCAGCCGGGGACAGGCAGCTCCAGCATGATGGTACGCTCGGACCACAGGTCGCGTGGCATAACGTAGCATTGGGGCATCCGATCCGCCGCTACGTCTGGGGATAGGCGTCTCCTGCACGGTTGCATGCTCGCCCACCAATCGCACGGAGGTGTGTCGGGACGCGTGGCACCTGGGCCAGCATGTCCACGGTCGGGGATGGTGGCACCACTGCGTGGGTATTAACACAGAATTGCGCTAACACACTCGAACGCACTAGAACGCGCGAACGATCGTCAAAACGATCAACACCTGCGAAACCCCAGGCAGGCCGGTCTGATCGGTGCCGCCGACCGATGCAGGCAGGGCGTCGCCGGAAACCTAGAACAGCGAGCTCAGGAGAGACCCCGTTTGAGCTCGTGAACGTAGGGTTGCTCTGAGGTCGGCAAGCCACTCAGAACGTCTTCAAACGCTGTAGAGACAAAGAAAGAAAGCAATTTAGGATTGGAAAAGTCTAGGGTTTGAGAGATAAAAAGTAATGCGATTTTTGTATTGATTCGATTGGAAATAACTTCAATCGGCCTTAGCCTTTATATTTATAGGCCGGGGAAGACGTACCCCTTCACGAGTAGAATTACATAAGGACTCATTACAAAAACCTTAATTCTACTCGGCCTGTACAGACTAGACCAGTCTGACTGGTCGGCCTTGGCAGGTGCCAATTTTGGCTGTCAACATATGCTCCCCTGCTTTTTAGTGAGTTTACAAGCTAAAAAGCAAAAATAGAAGTATTCTATGCAATACTAGGGCCTAAAAAACACTGCTGAGGACGATTTTCATGAATCGGCCATCTTTTCTTCACGCATCTTGCCACACGCTGGGGTAGAATTTCTTCAAGTACTTCCCAAGTACTTCCCATTGATAGCTCTAGGTAGTCGATCTCCTTGCAGCGTCTCCATCATGTAGGAATTCTCGAAGATAACTTTAACAACTCTATATGGACCCTCCCAACTTGGCGACCATTTACCAAACTTATTACTTTTTATCCCAAGAGGCAATATTGTCTTCCAGAAAAGATCTCCAACCTGAAAAGATTTATCTTTTACCTTCTTGTTGTAAGCTCTAGCAACCCGAAGCTTGTCTTTTTCAATCTCTTTTAAAGCCTTCATTCGTTTGTCGGTCACTTCATCAATATTATCCATCATTGAATTGTAATAATCAACGGCGGAAAGATCATTTTGCTTAGCCAATCTATAAGCGTCCAGATTTACCTCAACGGGCAAAACGGCCTCTTGACCATACACAAGCTCAAAAGGAGTAACTTTAGTAGCACCATGACGAGATATGCGATGGGCCCACAATGCTTCGGATAACACTTCATGCCACCTCTTAGGATTTTCTTCTATTTTCTTCTTGAATTGAGCAACTTGATCTTTTAAGATTCGATAAATGCACGTACCTCCTTTGATATGAATGAAGAACCTTGATCTGTAGTCAAAGTTTGAGGAATACCGAATCTATGAATAATATGTGCAATTATAAACTCAATCACCTCTCTATGTGTCATATTCTTCAAAGGAACTGCTTCGGTCCACTTAGTAAAATAATCCGTAGCAACCAACACGAAGCGATGCCCCTTTGAAGATGGAGGATTAATTTGTCCAATAAAATCCAACCCCAACCTCAGAACGGCCATGGTTTAATGATAGGATGCAACGATATAACAGGTACAAATTGCAAATCTCCAAACCGTTGACACTCTTCGCACCCTTTATAATACTTAAAGCAATCCGAAATCATGGAAGGCCAATAAAAACCGGCTATCCTAAGCAACCACTTCATTTTAGGAGCCGATTGATGAGTACCATAGATGCCTTCATGAACTTCTCCCATAGCAACTTTGGCTTGATCCGAGTCCAAACACTTGAGAAGCAAATCTTTGGCGGTTCGACGATAAAGCTCGTCATCAATTAAAATATATTTGAACGCTGCACGCCGAATATTTCTCTCTGCACCATGACCAGGATCTTTAAGATAGGAGATTATAGGAACTCTCCAATCCTGATCATCAGCCCTTTTTACGGCCGAATCGGCATTTTCTGCCGACTGAGCGGTCAGACCGGTCTCTGGACCGGTCAGACCGGTCTGAGCGGTCAGAGCGGTCGCGTCAACCGGTCGGACCGGTCCGTTCAGAACCTGTAGCTCGGCTTTGATCTGCATCGGTTTTCTAATGTTGAATTTTTCTCTTCCAACACTATAACCAGATGCTTGCTGAGCCAGAGCGTTAGCCTGTCCATTTTCTTCTCTTGGCAAATGTCTTATAACAAATTCATCAAAAGAAGAAATAATGTCGAGGCATTTATCAAGATATGCATTTAATGAACCATTATAACATTGGCATACCTTGGATACTTGCTGCACAATGAGAAGCGAATCACCAAAAACTTCAACACGCTTCACGCCCATGGATTGTAAAATCTCCAAGCCAAATAATAACGATTCATACTCAACTTGGTTATTTGTACAATATTCCTCTAACCGGTTTGAGAACTCAAAAACAGCACCACTTGGAGATATAAGGACAACACTAATTCCTCTCCCATCAAACAAACCGATCCATCAAAATAAAGCTTCCATGGTGTGCAAAAAATATGGCCGATTTCTAAATCATGTTCATCATTAATCCGATGCTCAACAATGAAGTCCGCTACGATTTGGCCTTTCATAGATTTCAAAGGTTCACAAGCCAAATCATATTCTATCAAAGCATATGCCCACTTGCCGATTCTACCACTTAAAATCAGCTTTTGCAACATATATTTTGTCACATCGGTTTGACATACTACTATGCAAGTACTAGATAGTAGAAAATGTCGTAATTTAGTACAAGCATGATATAAAAACAAGCACAACTTCTCAATAAAAGTATACCTTGTCTTCGCATCAATAATTCGTCGGCCTATGCAGATAACCACATACTCCTTTCCTTTGATCTCTTGAGTCAAAACAGCTCCAATAACTTTATCTTCGGCCGCTATATATAGTTTAAAGGGAACACCTCTCCTAGGTGCTTTAAGAACCGGCGGTGAAGACAAATAATATTTAATTTTCTCAAATGCCACTTGCTGTTTTGCCCCCCAAGTAAATTCGGCTTCATTCTTTAACTGAAAAATAGGAGTAAAAGCATCAATCTTTCTAGACAAGTTAGAAATAAATCTTCTCAAGTAATTTACCTTGCCCAGAAACTTTTGCAAATCCTTTTTGCAAGTAGGAGCCTCAACTCTCTTGATGGCTTCAATTCTTTTCGGATCAATCTCTATGCCCTTCTCATGAATAATAAAACCAAGAAGCTTTTCAGCCGATACTCCAAAAGCACATTTGAGTGGATTCATCTTCAAACCATACCGACACATCCTTTCAAGAGCAAGTCTTAAATAGGCTAAATGAGAATCCAAACCGGCCGATTTAATAACAATATCATCAATGTAGACCTCTAAGATAACACCAAGCAAATCATGGAAGATCAAATTCATAGCTCTTTGATAAGTTGCACCAGCATTCTTCAAACCAAAAGTCATAACCACCCACTCAAACAAGCTAACAAATCCGGGACATACAAAGGCCGTTTTAGACGTATCTTCCTCAGCCATGAATATTTGATTGTAACCCGCATTACCATCAAGAAAACTAATAACGCGGTGTCCCGATGCTTCATTACTTAGCATATCGGCTATAGGCATAGGATATTCATCCTTGGGAGTAGATTTATTGAGATCTCTAAAATCAATGCAAACACGAATCTTGCCCGAATCTTTCTTTTCAACGGGCACAATATTAGAGATCCAATCTGCATAACGACAAGATCGAATAAAATCAGCATCTAATAATCGATTAATCTCCTCTTTAATTCGGTCATAAATATTAGGATTGAAGCGTCTAGCCGGTTGCTTAAAAGGCTTAAAACCGGCTTTGATTGGTAAACGATGTTCAACAAGATCGTGACTCAATCCCAGCATTTCATAATACTCCCAAGCAAAACAATCGATATATTCTTTCAATAACTTTATTAAATCGGCCTTAAACTTAGCCGATAAATTTTTGTTTACAAAAGTCGGCCTAGGAATAGTACCATCACCTAGATCTACCTTTTCTAAAGGATCAGCCGGCGTAAAACCTTGGCCCAGCTTGTCCATATCTTCAGACTCTTTAATAGTCTCGCACATATCGTTCGTACGCGCCCGATAGTGCTCAATGCGCTACTGGAGCCATTCTGCAATGGACCGGTCTGACCGGTCAGCTCTGGCGGCCGATCTAGAGAAGACCGGTTTGATCGGTCACGGGACCCGGTCTGACCGGTTGTAACTGAGTCGCCTGCTGGACTCATCTTTACAGCATCAAATGATTTAGCCGATTTTCCATCATCTTCAGAGTAGCAGGAATGAAACCTTCCTTGGTGCAACTGATAATCTCATAATCGGGCAGATCCAAGCCCGATAAGCACTTGATATTGTATCGGCGATAGCAATGAAGGAAGAAGTATCACCAGGTACTATCTCAACTTCATCACCGATGCACTAAATAAGAAACTGATGCAAGGTAGATGGAACATATTGATCGGCATGAATCCAATCATGCCCAAGTATTAAACTAAAGTTACCTTGCGCCTCCGAGACGAAGAAAGCTGTGGCGAACGTCTTGCTTCCAATGGTCAACTCCATGGACGCAACCCCCTTGGCACCAATGGGATCACCTCCACCCACGCCGCTGACCATCATGTTGGTCTTGATCAATTCCTCGTCCTCACCACCAAGCTTCTTGTATAATGAGTAGGCATAAGATTTACAATGGCCCCACCATCCACGAGCATACGAGAAATCGGCTTTCCATTAATATGTCCCCTCATATAGAGGGCCTTCAAGTGGTTATCCGATTGCTTGGGCTTCTGGAACACAGCATCACGAGGCCCAAACTGAAGATGAGCCACCTCCTCTTCGGAAATTATAAGGTAATCCAAAGACATATGCATAACATTAATTTCTAAATTATTGCTCTCCGGAGACGCCTCATAATCCACCAGTTCTTCATCTTCCTTTGCTGAGGGAGCTGGTTCCACCTCATCAACACGAGAAACCGAAACAGGCACCGCTGATTTGGCTATACTCTCTGCACTGGGCTCAACCAGTCTAATCGATGGCTCAGGGCGGTCTGACCGGTCGGGAATACCGGTCTGACCGGTCGCCGGGGTCGTTCTGACCAGTCCTTCTACTGGCTAGTCAACTGCTTTGACCTGCCACACTTTGCCTTGAGGAATCAAGGGCCTGTACTTGTTGAAGTATTCGTCTCTCGCTTTCTCTGCCTCCTGCTCCTTCTTTTCCTTGTTGCGAAAGCATTGGAGCTTCCTCTTTTGGGTATGTGTCAACCCCTCGGGACACCAACGGGGTTGATGGTACTTGTCCGCCACCTTGCTGCCACTAGCTTCATGATTATTGGCAGTAAAAGGATTCTGGGCAGGAGGAACAGAAGAAGTAGCTGATTTATCAATCACCATCGGTTCTTTTCCCTTGTCTTGTACAACCACTTTAATCTCGCCGATCTGAACAACAATATCGGCTTTGAAGTAACTTTTGGTTGCACCTCTGACTTCTTCTCCTTCACGCGGTATTCAACCCGCGGAGGAGCGAACCGCGCCGGCCTCTGCTGAGACCGGTCTGACCGGTCATTGACAACCGATCTAACCGGTTGGGGCTGCGACACCGGACCAGATTGGTGTGGCCCCGATCGGTTGTGTACAGGCATCCTAGATCTTTCCTCCCTCTGATGTGGTGGTGGGTACGGCATTGGAAAGCACTGGAGCCAAATCCCCTCATGCTCCCACACCGGATTAACCGCATCTGACGCCGGTGGTGACCAAGGCATGGTAGCATACACCTTCTGTGGTGGGAACTGCAGATGATCACCCCTGCGTCTGATGAACTCTCTCCTTGGAGGTGAAGCATTGCCCCGACGCAGTGGAGTGCGAGGTCTCTTTTTTAATGGCCGATCTTGTTGAACGGTCTTAGTGTACTTATTCAGCAATTGTTCAAAGGTAGGTCCCTGATTCGAACGCCTTCCTTGCAACTTTGGCATATTTGTCTTCCAGGTACCCTCTTCCGAACGTTTTGGCTTAAATGTCCGGGGCTGCTGCCTGGGCCAGTCTGACCGGTCATTGGACCCGGTCTGACCGGTTGGACCGGTCTGACCAGTTGATGCTGCCAGTCTGACCGGTTGCGCCTGGACAGCAGGCTGACTGGATGAACTTGCTTGCCCCCCGGGCTTAGGAGCATTCACAAAAATCCTCAAAGTCGGCTTCCCATCAGGGGTCTTCTCAGCAACGACTTCTCTGGCCATAATCTTGTCATTTGCATTCATCGGCCTCGGATCTCCAATCACAATATTCTTCCTTTGAGCCCGTTCGGCTTGATCCGGCCGAAGGAGAACCTTTGGATTGTGCAGCTCCAAAGTATGGACAGGGAAGGGAGTTTTGTCCACTTGCATCCCAGAAAGTACTAATCGCCTTTTATCTACAGCTGATTGGATCTGTCAACGGAAAACATTACAATCATTAGTAGCATGCGAGAAAGAATTATGCCACTTACAATATGCGTGCCTCTTTAATTCTTTCGGCGGCGGTATAGCATGAGATAAACGAATGTTTCCATGCTTAAGAAATTCATCAAAAATCTTATCGCACTTGGAAACATCAAAAGTAAATTTCATCTCATTTTGCCGATTCTTTTGAATCGGCTTAAGCGAAGGACATGTAGAAGGTTTGTCTTTTGATGGCCAAACAAATTCAGCGGCATACACTCCCTTTTCCTCATCGTCCGAACAGTCGGAATCATTCTCAATAACATGCGTGTTGGACCGATGAGGCTTAAAAGAATCTTTACAATTTTTGTATTTAAATTCAACACCAATAGCTCGCATTTGCAAATGATTAACCGTAATGAAATCAAAACCCTCAAGTTTCTCTTTCAAGTAAAAACGCAAGCCATTAAACGCCAAATCCACCAAATCTTTTTCCGAAAGAGATGAATTAAAGAATCGGTTTTTCAAATCTTTAAATCTTTGGAAATAATCTAAAACCGATTCATCTCGATTTTGCTTAACCGATGTCAAGTCTAGCAATCTAACTTCGGCTTCCCCACTAAAGAAGTGATCATGAAATTTGCGCTCTAATTGATTCCAATATAAAATTGAACCCGGCGCAAGCGAGGGAAACCAAGAGAAAGCGGTTCCGGTCAAAGATAAAAAAAATAAACGAACACGTAAAGTATCGTTAAGACCCGCTTCTCCCAATTGCAAGACATATTAGCTAACATGCTCCCAAGTCATACGAGAATCATCACCATTAAATTTAACGAACTCAGAAACTCGCCAACAGCAGGATATGAAACAAAATCACACTCAGGAGGGTACGACTTTTGATATAAACGTGAACCTCCCATATCAATCCAGAGTTTAGACTTAAGCACACCGGCCAAATCCTCCTTGAATCTAGTAAAATCGGCCTGATAAGTACCACTGGCAGAAGCATGTAAAGAGGACGAAATGCGTTGTGTGCTAGGACCGGTGTAAGCCATGTTAGTATTAGGAATCGGTCCTCGGTGAGGTCCAGATCCCTGTTGTGATGCACCATGAGGTCCAATATGCAACACCATCTCACCAGTTCAGCTAGGGGCGGCCGAACTAGGAATAGAAGTGTGCAGTACCGAGGGCGACAAATACTGCCCCGTCAGACCGGTCTGACCGGTCATAGGACCGGTCTGACCGCCTGCACCGGTCTGACCGGTCGACGAGACCGGTTGGACCGATGGCGCATAGACAGTAGATGGCAGCGGGGTTTGCCCTGGGAACGAGTTCGGCGGCATCCCATAGAACTGATCTTGGGTAGCAGATGTGCCAGCCGAATTCACTTTTGAGAATTGAGCGCCGCCCTCGACAGTTTTACCCTTTTTAAGCACCGCAATCTCATCGTTAAGTCCAGCAAAAGTCTCTCCCGCGGCTACTTGTGCAGCAGATATTTTCGAATCTACCATGAGAGAGAATTGCTTAACCAATTTAGTAGGGTCATTAGGGAGTACCTCAATCTTGTCTTTATTTAGCTTGAAGGACGGCATCACGAACTTCCCAACCCTCTTGAATAGGCCTCCTCGCTCCTTCTTGAATCCCTGAAGGAAGTTTTCCTTCAAGTGCTATTCAGTGATGAGGTAGGCCTGGCGCTCATCTTCGGTGAGCTCCTCCATGGTCGCCTTGATGACGTTAGCTCCAATGATTTCAGAGGAACCCATCTTGATGGAGAAACTAGATTAGATTGGTTTTAAAACCAGATTAATCTGTCCCCAGCGGAGTCGCCAAAAAGTATGTTGACACAGAATCGCACCAACACACTCGAATGCGCTAGAACGCGCGAACGATCGTCAAAACGATCAACACCCGCGAAACCTTGGGCAGGCCGGTCTGACCGGTGCCGCCGACCAGTCTGACCGGTGCCGCCGACCAGTCTGACCGGTGCAGGCAGGGCATCGCCGGAAACCTAGAACAGCGAGCTCGGGAGGGACCCCATCGGAGCTCATGAACGTAGGGTTGCTCTGAGGTCGGCAGGCCACTCAGAACGTCTTCAAACGCCGTAGAGACGAAGGAAGAAAGCAATCTAGGGTTGGAAAAGGCTAGGGTTTGAGAGATAAAAAAGTAATGCGATTTTTGTATTGATTCAATTGGGAATAACCTCAATCGGCCTTAGCCTTTATATTTATGGGCCGGGGAAGACGTACCCCTTCACGAGTAGGATTACATAAGGACTCATTACAAAAAACCCTAATTCTACTCGGACTATACAGACTAGACCGGTCGGCCTCGGCAGGTGCCAATTTTGGCTGTCAACAATGGGCGAGATATATTAGAAGGTAGGGACAACAAAATTGATGGCGCCTGCGGGCGTATACTGGTGTGGAAGGCCGGCAAGGTCGATTTGGTGTGAGATGGAGCAGTGGCCGGCGCTAGATGGAGCAGGGGACGGCGGGGGAGCGGAGTCACCACCCGTGCTTGAGTTGGAGTGGGGATCGAGGAAGGGATGGGGAGATGGAAGCCATTAGCTGGTGGAATCAACCAGATTACTGGTAATTGGAGCCAAACCACTACTGGATGCGCCACATTTGCCATGTGCCAAAGCCACACGACAAAGGCCGTATTACACACGGCAAAGAGTTTGCCGTGTGTAACACACGGCAAACCCCACACAGCATAGATCGGCCGGCAAAGGCAAGTTTGCCGTGGGTCAATGTTCGGGCACTCGGCAAATAGTGTTCGTTGTGTGTCAACTAACACTTGGCAAATAATTTTCGGAATAAATAAAAAAAACCAGCCACCACCACGTCCGCCGCCACCGCCGTCCTACAGCAGCCCCAGCCGCACCCCCGCTGCGCCGCCTGCAGGCCGTCGAGGGAAGGCCGAAGCCGCGCCGTTGCCGTTGTTGTCGGGAAGAGGCGGTGCTGCGCCGCCGCAGGCCAAGGAGGGGCGGGGACACCACCTCAGGTCGGGGCCAGGGGGCCGCACTACAAGGAGGGGGAGACGGCGGCGGCGCACACGGCCATCCACGTGCGGGAGCGGCAGCGGCCATCCACATCGCAGATCTGGGGAGGGAGCGACGGCGGCGGCCATCCACGTCGCAGATCTGGGGAGGGGAGGGGCCGCGCCATCGCCGGTGAGGAGGAGGCGGGGCTGGGCAGCTACCGGACGAGGATGGCGCATCGGGGCTGGTGCTCGAGGCTGCGCCTCCGGCGGCGCCGTCCGTCCGCTCCCCGCTGGGGCCGGTCGCCGCTCGGGGCCCCACCTGGTGGCCTCCACTGTCCGGCGCTCGAAGACGCACCACCGCCAGCGCCGGCCATTCACTGCCGGTGGCGGCGGAGTGCAGGGCGGATGGCGGCGGCGGAGCGCAGGGACGCGGTGGGCCCCCGAGCCCGACCCCGATGCCCGCGCCGAAGGGCGGGGACGGCGGCTGACCCCCTGGGCAGCGGTGGCCGCTACGCTGGTGCGGGCGCGCCCACTAGGCCCCGTGCTCTACGCCTGCGCCACCACCACGGTCGGAGAGAGAGAGGGAGGGAGGGAGAGAGAGAGAGAGACACGAAGGCAGGGAGAGAGGGGGAGTGAGGGGGCTTATCTGATGGGGGGAGAGGATCCGGGGTGCGGATCGATGATGTGGCAACTATTGTTTGCCGAGTGCAAAGAGGAAAGCACTCAGCAAATAGCTTTTTTGCCGAGTGTCAGACAGATAACACTCGGCAAACTATTTTTTTTATTTTTTTGTTCTCTTCTTCTTTTTCTGTTCTTCTAAATATATTACGATGCACTTTGAAAATATTATGTCAAATTTACTCAACAATATGTATTTAATTTGCTACTTTTATTATTTTATTATTTATGCAGTTATAGCTTAAATTAAATTATTCTATAATTGCATTTTAAATATTAAAATTATGAAACAGTTTCGAAAAATTACCAAAATTTCACATGAAATAACCTATATTCTCTATTGTCTATACAAAAGGTTTTATCGTCAAACCACAATTTAACCATCACGGTTGTCTCAAAATCTAATTGAATTATTCTTAACGCTACTAGTCTTTCTTTGAGATGCTTTGATTTGTAAACATCGTGTGTGATAAAATGTGCGAAACTTTCTCAATTTTTTTACCATAGCTTCCACGTATGATATCATGAGATATTGGCAGATTTTATAATTTTCAGACTTTATTTGTTTTTTCTAGAATTTTAAAATCACTAGGGCACACGCTCGTGGTCTTGTTTTCTGAATAATATGTTTGAAATTTCGTTTCATTTCATGAATAAGGCCTAAAAATAAGTTAAATAATATGAATATTATTTTTCTACTCATTTTATTCTATTACTTGAATCACTTGCAGTTCAAATTTGACTTAATTGAAAAAATTACTTGAAATGAAATTAATTAGTTAATTATAGAAAATAAAAAAATATACTAAATTTTAACATAAAGTACCATATGTCATATGTGAAGAGTAAAAAAAGTTTTGAGGTGAGAGGAGGAATTTTTTTTATTATTTTGCCGTGCGCAAAAAAAAACACACGACAATTTTAATACTTTGCCGTGTGCTAAAAATAAAGTATACAGCAAACACATGGCTTTGCCGTGTGCCAAAATAAAGCACACGGCAAAGCATGGCTTTGCCGTGTGCCACGAGTTTGCCGTGTGTTTATTTGTAGACACTCGGCAAAATTGTTTTTTGCCGTGTGCCCGAGAAATTGCACACGGCAAATTCGTTGGCACATGGCAAATGTAGAGTTTCCCGTAGTGTACTATTGGAATGGTTACAAGATTCTCAATGGCACCTCAGGTTTAGGGTTCGACCCCATAGAAGTAAATATTCTACAATTCAATGGTGTTATGCTTTCCGTCATTCATTGGTAGGCAATGCTCCCGTCGACAGTAAGGCGCTTGTGGTGACTTCATCAATTTCGAGAATTTACCGGCACAATATTCGAAGATGCTTATAGAAGTAGGGTTTGCATATGTGTATTCGTAGGAGTGAGTGTGCGTGCATTGTGAGTGTCTGAATTGTACTGTGTAATCTCAAAAAAAGGGTAAAGTCCATTTTTCAACCCTTAACTATCACGATCATCCAATTTTGATCCAGAAAATACAAAACCAGATATGTGGAGCGTCCGAGCGTCCGGATAACAGGGGTCAAGCATTATTACCGTACAATCTATTATCTATGTATCTTGTTGTGTCTCATTGTTAATCTGGTTGTTACGGCTTTATTTGGACATTTTCTTTTGATCAAGCTAACGATCCATGGTATCGGAATCATATACATACGTGTGTACGCAGAGACAAGGGTTCACAAATAGATCTGGGTACGGCACCATGTTTGTGGCCCCAAAGTCAATATCACTTGTATTCCTGTTCTCATATTCCTGTGTGGCTCTATGCAGCTAGACAGCCGGGTATGGCCTCCTGGCCCCGGGCACTGAGCCGATCGAGAAGAGGGACCAGGGGGGCCATCATCAATGCAAACTAGGTAGGTTGGCGCGCTATGCGCGCCTGTAGCAAAAGATTTGATCTAAAATTATAATAAAAATATATTATTATGTGCTATAGTTAAAGTAATATCGTGTTGATGTATTTTAACAATATGTTGATGTATTGAATGAAGTCTGAAAGTTAAAGTACATAGGTATAGTAGTTTAAAGTCTGAGAACACGCTAAATGTATAGATATATATATATTTTTAGGTTTTTTTTTGTGTTTATGTTAGTAGGTACGGTAGGTGAATTGATTTATATTTATTATTGATTTTGGTAGGGTAAAAGAAAATTTTAGTAATTTGTAGTAGGTATAGTTCATGAATTGTCATACAATTATATTTTGCGAATTAAAATCCATTAAGTAGTAGGGGCTAGCACATGTAGATGTAATTGATGTTTATTATGTTCGTGTAAATAAATAATTAAATATATTTTATGAATGAATTCCAATTGAATATTATGTGGGTACCAACTAAATAGCACATAGGACCCACGTTGGTTCTGCATAAATAGTACATGTAGGAATTCATTTTTTGTATGTTAACAGATATAGTTGATGGATTAGCTTGCACTAATTATTAATTTTGGTAGAAAAAATCATAAGATTAGGAATGAATGGATGATTCAATTATATTTTATGAGTTCACAAAGCGAAAACAAAATCCAATAAGTAATAGATGTGAATGTTTTGGTAGAAAAAATCATAAGATTAGGAATGAATGGATGATTCAATTATATTTTGCGAGTTTACAAAGTGAAAATAAAATCCAATAAGTAATAGAGGTGAATGTAGTATACAATTTTTTTTATTTTTGTGTATAAAGAAAAACTAAACATTTAAACACGTGGGGCCCACATGTTTTTATTTTTTTTACAATTCTATTATTTTTTATTATGAAGTATATTTTTTATTATTTTTTATTATGAACAGTGCCCGGGGGCCCACATGAACAGTGCTTCAATATTATTATTTAGTATGAACAGTACCGGGCCCCACATGAACAGTACCCCCCGGCCCCACATGAACAGTGCCCGGGCCCACGTGGGGCCGCGACTCACGGCAGCGCTCCAAATCTTGGAGCTTTAGTATATGTACTCAATTAATCAGCGATAATATATCAAAATTTTAAATAGCCGACTTTAAGTAGCCGGCTATAATTTTCTTTTATAAACAGCTATAGCTTCTACAAAGCCCAGATGTTATAATATTTAGCCCGCTATAATCGGCTATAGCCCACTAAACATCGTAACGACAGCTCTACCGTTAAATGTCTTAGCCGGCGATTTAAAACCTTGTAATATAGTATGTGTACGTACTCTAGAACATGGCCACTGGGCAAATTATTGGCCACCCCACACTACTACAAAAACGTTGATTTGTCCCGGTTGGGAAACCGCTGCTGTCCCAGTTTCCCAACCGGGAACCCCAGTCCGGGACAAAAGGGGGTGCCCTTTTGTCCCGGGTCTGGCAACCGGGACAAAAGAGGACCTTTTGTCCCGGTTGGTAACAAAAGGTGCAGCCAGCGCCCACGTGGCTGGCGCACCCTTTTGTCCCGGTTGGTGTTACCAACCGGGACAAAAGGTCTCTCTTTTTTCATGTTTTTCTTTTCTCAATTCTTTTTCTATTTCAATTATACTTTTGCATTTCAATTAAACTTATGTATTGGAATTAAACATATATATATAGTTAATTATATATTATTTTTCCTAGATAGTTTTCATATATAAATTAATTCACTTATATATATATATGTATACACATATCTATACATGTGAATTCCTTTACATATGAAAATGTCTAGGACCAATATTATATAAATATATATACACATATATATTATTGGAGTGCTTATATATATAATACATACATACTCCATTATATTTGCATAGGTATATTCGTTCTTAATTACATAGTAGAATTCGACTTTTGGAAATTTAATACATACATACATACTCATAAATAGAAATTTAATACATAGACACACATATATATATTTACATAGTTATATTCGTTCTTAATTACATATATACGCGTATATTGTCATATTTGCTGTGATTGTCCATATTAGATATTCCATCATAGTAGAATTCGCCTTTTGGATCGAGGACTTGCTCAACAATAAATCCGGAGAATTGTTCTTTAATCGCCATAATCTTTTCTTCCGGTATGAGTTTATCGCGCATCTCCCCGACCTATGGAAAAAGGGGATAATTAATTTCGACTAATTAAAATACGAGTTCAAATATTAACAAATTTTTTACTTACTTCCTCCTCCCAATCTGTCCAGCCCTTTGGAGGACCTACCAGACCATGGATGTTCTCGCATACATAGTATGCGCACAATACAGTGCCTGGTTTCTGCCTCATACACTTTAAGAAGAAGAAATTATCAGGTATTTACATGAATATATAATAAAAGTAATGAATCGTGCAACGAATCATCCAAGTGTGTACCGGAAAATCTGTCTTGATCTTCAATTCTTTGTCAAATTTGCCTGGATGATTTTTAGCGAATTCTTTCCAAACCCTGTGCATGATTAGAACAATTATAGTCAAGTAACAAAGTGATTCAAATTATCGGTCACCGACGGAGTAGTGGTAGAATTACTTTTTCATCATGTTAAGAAGATTTTCGTATTGTTCTGGAGGTCTCCTCAATGAGTCCATAACCACGAGTAGGCTCTTCTCGGGAATTATGACAATTAGGACCCAGTGTTCACTGCAAGATTATACGGAGGCAGTTCTTGGTAGTTAAGGTTTAAACAATTCGATTACAGAATAGAAAGAGTTAGACGGAAGGAATCACTCACGCAAAGTTGTAAGGAAACAATATCATTTGCTTGTTGTGATGAACGCTTATGTACTTGAACAAGTTTTGGAATATCTCATCGGTATTGTCGCGTAGAAGCCTCCAATTACAAGTAATTGGGTCGATGAAGCCGAGGTGAGAGTATCCCTTTCTTCTGCAAGTATGTATCTTCATTCTATATGATACCGAATAAATCAAGAGATCAGTATGTTGAGATCATGCAAAACAATACGTAAGGAGACTAAAATACTTACAGAACCCACAAGCCGACCATAGAGATGTCGAGGGCCTCCTGATGGAATAGTTGGTAAATTTCTTCCCAGTTTATCCATATAATGGCCTCCCCCCGTAAGAAATCGTCATCTTTAATCTTTGCGCCCTGCATGAAGATGCAATCGGCCATCGCACGCATGTAGTGCTGGTGCAGCTTATACATTTGCGTTGGAAGCACAGACACTACTTCGGGGGGTACAAGAGTTTTGCCGATCTCAAACGTCCATTTGACGACCACATCGGCCTTTGGAATATCTTCTCCCCCTGCAATCTGAGCGGCCGTCAGGTTTGATTCTTTTAAAAATGTAACAAAGTCTTGTTCTTGCGTCGTCTGTCCCACTACGAGAGGCTCTATTGATTGTTTCTTTTGGGCTCCGAGCTGTGGAACGTCGGACGACGACGACTTTGATTGTCTCTTCTTTTTCTCAGTAGTTTTGATAATTGTGCGTTCGTAGTCTGAAGGGGACTCTCTCGGAATGAATTTTCTCTTATTTGCTTCGCACATTCCCTTAAAAAATTTCAAATCTATCGGATTTATGACTTTCTCGGGCTCCGGCTTCGGCTTGAAGTGCTCTTTAACTCTTTCTTGAGTTATCCGATCGCATTCTTCAAGGCACATGTCCCAGGGTTTAATAGGAGCCTCCTTGGTTTTCTTCTTCTTTTCCTTCTTCTTTGGAGGCTCCTTAGCCGGTGCAGCTCCCTTCTTTGCCGGCGGCCATTTCTGCTTCTTTGCCGGCGGCGGAGGGGGTGACCATGGAGGCGACGGTGACGCTTGAGTGTTCATCGGCGCATGAGATGATGGTGATGGAGAATGTGCCGGTGAACCTTGCCGAGACAGTGCTGCCCTTGGGGAGTTTTGCGGAGATGCCGGTCTTGGAGAGGCATGCTGAGATGCCGGTCTTGGTGTTTGATCATCCGACTTTAGGACAATGTAGCGCTTATCCCATAGGATGTAGCCATGAATGGCTTCTGCTAGTGTCCTCTCCCCATCGCCTCCAGGAATATCAAGCTCGAGCGTCTCCCAACCCTGGCACACCTGCTCCACGCCAACTCTTGTGTATCTAGGCGGAATTTGCTGCCCGTGGTACACGTCGCCTGGTTCGGTTGGCATGGCGGTACCGTACGCAACAGTGAACATTAAGTTCTTAACGGCAGTCTGCAGGTCACAAGGTGTCCGGTGGGTGATCTCATCCACTGGAAATCGCTGCGGGGCCGACGCTTCAACTGCGGCCTGGATCCCCGTGGGCTCGGCGGCGGCGACGTCTGTGGAAGCGCAGCTGCTTTTCCGCTGAGACAGGTGATCGGCTGCGACACTAGGCTCTGGAGGCAACGTTTGTGCTTGCTGTTGCTGGCTCATTGCTACGGCCACTTGGCGTTGAACCTCTTCCTCCAGTCTTTGATCGTGTGACATGAGCCGTTCCTCTAGCCTTCGCAAGTGCTCCCGCTCATCATTCTTTCTTCTTTGCCGGCTTCTATATGAATCAATGTAATCCCTGAACCCATACTTCCACGGAACCACGCCTTTGCCTCTTGTGCGGCCCAGATGCTCTGGATTCCCAAGGGCGTAAGTCAGCTCGTCCCTCTCTCTATCCGGCTTGAATGTTCCCTCGGCCGCTGCTTGTATGGCCTCCTGTAGTCTCTGGGCTGCTCGCTGGATGTTTGGCCCATAGACGCAGTCACCAGTCATTGGTTCCAAGCTTCCCCCGTGACCATAAAACCAGGTCCATGACCTTTCAGGCCAGTTCATGGTCGCAGGTTGGATGCCTCTGTCAAGCAGATCCTGCTCCATCTTCTCCCATTTGGGTACTGCAAGCTTGTAGCCTCCTTGGCCTAGAGTGTGATGGTACACTTTCTTCGAGGCGTTGTCTTTGGCCTTCTGCACCTTCTGAAGCCCAAGCTCTGAAGACTTGTATTCCACAAATGCATCCCAGTGACCCCTGAGCTTTTCGAGCTCGCCGGTAAATACGGGTGTGGTCCCGGTCTTGATATATTTCTTCGTCAAAATTTTCTTGAATGATCGTAGCTGTTCGGCCATCTTACTCAGGGTCCAGTGCTTGCATATCTCATCGGATTCAGCTGGAACCGTGAAGTTTTTCTTAAGCTCCCGCCAGCACCATTCTTTTTCTCTTTCGGGTACCGCATCCCGTTCCTCGCTTGGATTGGAAGCTTTCCAGAGCCTGAAGCTGATCGGGATGTTGTCCCTGACAATACATCCAGATTGTCTTATGAATTTTTTGGCGGCAGGTTCTGGAGCAATCGGTTCGCCATCTGGACCAACTTCCGTTATAATGAACCGCCCTTCCAGTTTTTTTGTTGGGCCTCGCTTCGTCTTTTTCTGCTGCGACGATGATCCAGACGGCTATAAAAAACATTCATAGTATTCATATAGATTCAGATGAAAATATGATTGTCACTACAAATAATTATAGTTGTGATATGTACATTAGCACTTTGTTCAGCAGCAGCGTCATCCTGAATAGATGGTGCCTCAATTCCATCACCGGACATATTCAAATATATGTCGGTATTGCTGCCATCATCAGCTTGTTCAGCGACATCTCCTTGACCTTCGCCAATCATATTCAACAAGAACTGTTCGTCTTCCGCGTCTGTGTGTCGCGGGTCCATCGTAACTAAAATATGAATACAAATAAAACCCTTAAAAAATTATCTAAATAATCCACATATTTGCGAGCATTTGACTAAGTACCAATCGATGGACGAGGTCGAGTAATATTCTCTAAGTAATTCAAGAAATAAACTTGAAATATTCTATCGATAATTTCACTAAGTACCGATCGATGGATGAGGTCGAGAAATATTCTCTAAGTAATTCAAAAAATATACACGAAATATTCTATCTATAATTTCACTAAGTATCGACTGTGAAATATTCTAGACGGTTTTTTCACTAAGTAATTCAAGAAATATACATGAAATATTTAAAAGAAATTTAAATTCACTTTACACACACATACATACATACATACATACATACATACATACATACATATATTTAAAAATTTGTAAATATACCTTTATTTACACAACAAATTATGATTTCACTCTTAACAACAAATTATGATTTCACTCTAAATAACATGAACTCTAAATTATGATTTCAAATTATGAGCATGTCTCAAAGTTACATGAGTGTAGCTTCCTAGCTACTGAAAATGAGCCATAATTGGTCGACGATGTCGATCTCAGTGCTGCAAACACTCGACACACTCTGAAAACTAAAAATTAAAGAACATTGGGGAACTATACAGAGGCAGGAGCTTCCCAACGTAGCGAGAGGTTCTGGGGTTCAATGGAATGGAGAAGGTGTTGAGGGGACTCTCGTAGTAGGACGATTTTTTAGGAGATGAAACCTCGGTGTCAAATGCAGTGGGATTCGGCCTTTCTCCACTATGATTCCATCTATTTTTAGGTACAAGCAGCTTTAGTAGTTTATGTACCAGGCTACATTACTTTTACCTTTTAGGTAACAAATGTATTGTTGAATGATTGATCGCTCTTATACTAGTTTACCATGCTTCTTAGTACACAATTCTCGTAATTTTCTAGACCTTCATTGATCCTGTACAATGCTAAATTAACCATATAATTTGCTACTTTCTTTGAATTGTGCCGATTTCATCAGGTTCTTTTGTTGTGGTTGATTTTATGGACTTAGGTCTAAGTAGCACGAAACTAAAAGTTTTTTTATTCGTAAATGTTATAGAAAATTTATGGATCCATGTTACTTACTTGCCAAGAGTTTTCTTTCTAGTAAATCGAAGTCAGCAATTTACGTCAATTAAGTTAGACCCTGAATGTTATTATAGTAAATTCATAGATTCATGTCAATTACTTATCAATAATTTTTCTCTCATGCAGATCATAATTAGAAAGTTATGTTAGTCATTGTTGTGGTACTGTAAGTTTGACAGATGATTTACACGGTGCATTTGTGTCCGTGAGCTTATTTCCTTCCATTACAGTACTCATAATAATAGTTTACCATAGCTTTCCATTTAGTTGCGTAGTAGGAAGCTTAAGTCAGATTCAGGGTGAACACTATAATAGTTTTGTGAAGCCTCATTTCCTATTTGATGACCTAAATAATTAATATATTGTTTAACATTGTCCTTATTATTGGTGAGTTTAGGTAATGAGACCTCGAAAAAATACCAAGCATCAATGCACCTACATTTGAGAGCAGCAGAAGACAAGCATGGTGATTCTGTTAGTGCTCTGTGTTGGAGGGGACTCAGGAGATCGAGCTCTACCTTTGGGTACGCGGCGTGGGCTGGGATGGCCTGTAGCGGCGGGTCGACGGCGAGCAGGGGATGGTGGCGAGGGCGCGGCGTTACGGCGGCGGCGGTGGCTCTGGGCGGCGGCGTGAGGTCGGGGCTCTGGGCGGCGGCGACGTCGATGGCGGCGGTGCTCGGCTCGCGCGGTGGGGGGAGCAGGACGGCGGCGTGAGGTCGGGGCTCTGGGCGGCGGCGACGTCGATGGCGGCGGTGCTCGGCTCGTGCGGTGGGGGGAGCAGGCAGACGGCGCGGCGGCACCAGGCGCAGATGAGAAACCAAGTGTTAGGGGAAGGGCGAAGGAGGAAGGAAATATATGGGGGGCCTTTTGTCCCGGGTGAAGCCACCACCCGGGACAAAACGACCTTTTGTCCCGGGTGGTGGCTTCACCCGGGACAAAAGGGGTTTTTGGGCGGGCCGGGAAAATTCCCAGCCCGCGGCCCACCTTTAGTCCCGGGTGGATCTACCACCCGGGACAAAAGGGGCCCGTTTTCCCTCGTTCCCGCCTAATGTTATGTTTGTTTTTGTTTCTTTTTACTTCTCTTTTAAAATTAGCTTTCATTTGTTAATTCAGTTAATAAAATTATGATTCCAAAAATTATGGAACAAAATTTCTTATCTCTATACAAACTTGATACACGCAACAAAAATAATTAATTTTCATTCAACTGATTGGGTCAATGAAATATCTAACTTTTTTGAAATCATATTTGTTATTTTGACCATGCAAAAATATATTAGGTGAATTTTTTTTTCAAACTGTTGATTTTCGACAGAAAGTGGATTCTATCACGATATTAACGTTTAAAAAGTGAATTTTAGATAAAATTAAGCAATTTCATGATATTAATGAGTAGTGTGTGAGTTTGAGAGATAGTGTGTGTTAGTGAGATTGTGTGTGTTAGTGAGAGAGTATAGTGTGTTAATGTGAATGTAATTTCATGAAATAAATAAAATTAGTTGAGTAATTAAGTGAAAAATATATAAAATAATATATATAACACATAAAGTATAATTGTACAGTACATATATAATAAAAGTATTCGAATTGCGATTATGTTTTTATACAATAATATAAAATGATTCAAGTACATGAAGGATTAGCGGTAACAGACTTTCTCTTCACAAATGTCCCTTGATTATGATCACGGCGCAAGTATGGAGCATCATCATTGGCTAGCAGGATGCATGGATCAGCATTTACTTCGAAAGGTGGAATGGCAACAAAATTATTATATTCTTCTGAAAAGTCTGTCTTGTCCTCCACTCCAACGATGTTTCTCTTTCCAGATAGAACTATGTGTCGCTTAGGCTCATCCTTTTGCTTGTTTATCCCCTTCTTTGACTTGCTGGACATGTCCTTAATGTAGAAAACCTGAGCGACATCCTGGGCTAGGACAAATGGCTCGTCTCTATACCCAAGATTGTTGAGATCAACTATTGTCATCCCATACTCATCTTTTGTTACCCCTCCTCCAGATAGCTTAACCCATTGGCAACGAAATAGAGGCACCTTGAAATTGGGACCGTAATCCAGCTCCCATATCTCTTCAATGTAGCCGTAATATGTGTCTTTTTTCCATTATTGTCCGTGGCATCCATACGAACACCGCTGTTTTGGTTGGTACTCTTTTTATCTTGGGCTATCGTATAAAATGTGTTTCCATTTATCTCGTACCCTTGGTATGTTAAGATATTCCAAGATGGTCCCCTAGCCAATAAGAACAGTTGTTCACTTATATCCATGTTATGCATTAGATGCTTCCGCAACCAGCTGCAGAAAGTGTTCATGTGCTCACGTGTAATCCATGCCTCAGACTTTTCCGGGAAATTGGAGAGCATAATTTTCTTGTGTTCCTCGATATATGGGTCAACCAAGGATGATTGTTGAAGAACCGTATAATGCGCTTTCTTGAATGAGAAATCATCTGTGCAGACATAAGATTTCTTTCCTAATATACCCTTTCCAGTTAGTCTCCCCTCATATCGCGATTCAGGGACTCCAATCAGTTTAAGGTCATCAATAAAGTCAACACAAAACTCAATGACCTCCTCAGTTCCGTAGGCACTGGCGATGCTTCCTTCTGGACGAGCTCTATTACGAACACATTTCTTGAGTACCCCCATGAACCTTTCGAATGGGAACATGTTGTGTAGAAATACTGGTCCGAGAATATCAATCTCTTTGACAAGGTGCACTAGAAGATGTGTCATGATGTTGAAGAAATATGGTGGAAATATCAGCTCAAAGCTAACAAGACATTGCACCACATCGTTTTGCAGCTTTATCAAATTCTCCGGGTCAATTATCTTCTGAGAAACTGAGTTGAGAAAGGCACATATCTTCACGATGGTTAACCGGACGTTATCAGGCAGAATCCCCCGCAGCACAACCGGAAGAAGTTCGGTCATAAGCACATGGCAGTCATGGGACTTGAGATTTGTAAATTTCTTCTCTGCCAAATTTAAGATTCCTTTTATATTGGATGAGTATCAAGATGGAACCTTTATACTGCTCAAGCAGTCAAACATGGTTTCTTTCTCTTCCTTGCTAAGAGTATAGCTGGCAGGACTTAAGTATTGTCGTCCATTATCTCGCTGTTGTGGATGTAAGGCATCTCGTTCTTCCATACGTTGCAATTCTTGACGTGCTTCTACTGTATCTTTTGTCTTTCCGTACACTCCCAAGAATGCTATCAGGTTGACGCAAAAATTCTTCGTGAGGTGCATCACATCAATTGCATGACGAACATCTAAGACTTCCCAATATGGTAGCTCCCAAAATATAGATTTCTTCTTCCACATGGGCGCCATTCCGTTTTCGTTCGGAATAGGTTGACTACCAGATCCCTTTCCAAAAACAACTTCTAGATCTTTTACCATGTTGAAGACGTCTTTACCACTACGGTGCATCGGTTTTGTTCGGTGGTCCGCTTGGCCTTTGAAATGCTTGCCCTTCTTTCGTACCGCATGCCTGATGGGAAGAAACCGACGATGACCCATGTATACAACCTTCTTACAGTGAGTCAACCATATATTATCGGTATCATCTAAACAGTGTGTGCATGCTTTGTATCCCTTGTTCGAATGTCCTGACAAGTTACTAAGAGCAGGCCAGTCATTGATCGTTACGAACAGCAATGCTCGTAGGTTGAAGTTTTCATGTTTGTATTCATCCCACATCCGTACACCTTCATCGCCCCAGAGCAATAAGAGTTCTTCGACCAATGGTCTTAGGTACACATCAATGTCATTTCCGGACTGCTTTGGACCCGGGATAAGCACTGGCATCATGATGAACTTTCGTTTCATGCAGAGCCATGGTGGAAGATTGTACAGACAAAGAGTCACAGGCCAAGTGCTATGACCACTGCTCATCTCACCAAAAGGATTCATGCCATCCGTACTCAAACCGAACCTTATGTTTCTCGCATCCAAATCAAATTCAGGGTACGTTCTATCTATTTTTCTCCACTGCGACCCATCAGCGGGGTGTCTCAACATCGAGTCTTTTTTGCGTTCCTCTTTGTGTCATCGCATCAACTTAGCATTATCTTTATTTCTAAACTTTCTTGCGTTCCTCTTTGTGCCATCGCATCAACTTAGCATTATCTTTATTTCTAAACAGACGCTTCAAATGTGGTATTATAGGCAAATACCACATGACCTTTGCGTGAACTCTCTTCCGGGGAGGCTCCCCCTCGACATCTTCAGGATCATCTTTTCTAATCTTGTAACGCAATGCACTGCATACGGGACATGCATCCAAATTCTCGTACTCGCCTCGGTAGAGGATGCAGTCGTTGGGGCATGCATGTATCTTTTGCACTTCCAGTCCCAAAGGGCAAACAAGTTGTTTGGCTTAATACGTTGTGGCAGGCAATTCATTATCCTTAGGAAGCATTTTTTTAACAAGTTTGAGTAATTCACCAAATCCCTTGTCGGATACACCATTTGTCGCATTCCATTGCAGCAACTCCAAGGTGGTGCCAAGTTTCTTAAATCCATTTTGACAATCTGGGTACAACAACTTATGGTGGTCCTCTAACAACTTCTGGAACTTCAACCTCTCCGTTTCACTCTCACAGTCTGCCTGCACATTGTGCAATGCCTGCCCCAGATCGTCGTTGGGATCATTTTCTGCTACATCTACTTCGGGCTCTTCCATGGGAATATCGTCATCGAATGCACCGATTCCAGCATTCCCGGGAAAGTGGTCGTCAAAATCTTCCTCTTCATTGTCTTCCATGGTAACCCCCTGTTCTCCGTGCTTCGTCCAACAAACATACTTCTTCATGAAACCATTTGCGAAAATGTGGCTGTGTAGGATTCTTGAAGATGAGTAATCCTTGTTATTGTTGCAATGAACACACGGGCAGTACATAAAACCATTCTGCTTGTTTGCCTCAGCCACAGACAAAAAATAATGCAGGCCATCAATGAATTCTTTCGAACGTCGGTCAGCATTGTACATCCATTGCCGGTCCATCTGCATTTTAAATAAATTGATTTGAATTCTTTACATGTATCGAATAAATAAAATATATCAAGCCATATTTTACTGAAAAATACATTTATTTTCCACAAAATCATTAATCCTCAAGAAATCTCTAATTAATTGAAAGAAATCTCTATAACTTCTAATTACTTTGACACCCTTCAGTTCCAGGAGTACACTCTTTTCAATATCCAGAAACCCTCTAGAAGAAAAATAAACCTTTATTTCTAAAAATGTATATGTCAGTAACCTCAACCCTGCGGTGATGACACTGTCTTTCGGGGGGACACGGTGCGGTACAAGGATGTCACCAATCGGCTAGTCGCAGCACCAACATTTACGATTAATAGGCACATCACTTGGCACAGGCAACATGCTCTCAGTACAACAACGGGCATGCTGACTGCGTCAAATGTTGTCTTCTTATCAATCGGAAGTGCTAGTGATGCGACCAACCGATTTGCGACGTCCTTATAGCGCATCGTGTATCCCTGAAAGGTAGTGCCATCACCGTTGGATGGAGATTAACGACGTATACTTGTTTCGAAATAAAGATTTTTTTTAGCTTCTAGATGGTTTCAATGTGAGCCTGATTAAATACATCACTAGAGTGTCAAAATAATCCATTCATAATACAAAAAATTCTATAATATACTCATTTCATTAATTCATTCATGAATTAAAAAAATCAACTATCCACAATATGGTCATATATACAAGTACATCACATGAAGTGTCTACACTCATTCTAAAAATTTGTACTATCCACATACTCATCTAAATCTAAAAGAAAATCACACCTACATATGCAATCTAGCTAGCTAAATGTCCAAGAAATGAGCTAGCTACACATTTTCTCTATTTCTAAAGCATGAAATGAGCTATACAAGCCAAGGAATAAGAGAAAAACAAGCTCCAAACCTTTAGCGCCGATGGATAGATGGGGAATCAAAGATCTTCACAAATGTGGTGAACAAATGAGCAAGAACTCTTCTATATCCCGAGCTAAGAACAGCAAGAAAACAAGTGAGCTGAATGGCTCGGGCGGGGGAGAGGGAAGGGGATAAGGGGCCCAAGGCCTTTTGTCCCGGTTGGAGGCACCAACCGGGACAAAAGGGGGGACTTTTGTCCCGATTGGTGGTTCCAACCGGGACAAAAGGCTACGCGGGCCTTTTGTCCCGGTTGGAACCACCAACCGGGACAAAAGGCCCACATTTTGTCCCGGTTGGTGTCTCCAACCGGGACAAAAGGCCCTTGTCCCCCCCGCTGGCCCGGCTAGCCGTTGGACCCGGGACAAAAGCCACCTATTGTCCCGGGCCCAAAGGCTGCCGGGACAAATGGCCAGGAACAAAGGCCTGTTTTGTAGTAGTGCCATTTTGAGCTAGTATATCCTTAATAATTAATGTGCAATCAAGGTCTCGTGTGTGCTGTTGTGTAATTAATAGGCTCTAAGTTGGTTAGAGTCTAATGAAGCTGTTTTGTAAAAGAAAAACAAGTCTAGCTAGCTAAGCAATTCCGCGGACAGTCGATTCGATCATATTTTGGCCCTGTTTACTGTTTAGTTACCACCCGATAGTCATGTAAACACAAAAAAAAAAAACATCACATCGAATGTTTCGACACATGCACGGAGTACTAAATGAAGTCTATTTACAAAACTTTTTGCATGAATGGGCTGTAAATTGCGAGACGAATCTAATGAGCCTACTTAATCTATGATTTGCAACAGTGATGCTACAGTAACCATCCGCTAATTATAGATTACTCATGGATTAATTAGCATCATTAGATTCGTCTCGCGATTTACAACCCATCTGTGTAAAAAAAATTTATAAATAGACTTCATTTAGTACTTCAAATTAGCAAAATTCTTTCGAATTTTTTTTGGCGTTTCAACTAAACAGAGCCTTTCCCTAATTATAGTGGAATTTGTCCTCTCGATTAGACGTTTGATTCAGTCTGGCAATCATCACGTGTGTGGATCCCGCCCTCGCCGGATCCGGTCAAGAAGACCAAGGGGCATGGCATACCTAAAGCTTCCAGAAATGAAATCAAAATTATGAGAAAATTGAGAAACGAAAAGAGATAAAAAAAAATTGAAATGATGTACTCGCTAATCTAGTAATCCGCGGTTCCAGTTAGGTTAGTCTCAGTGCATAGTTTGACGCGGTTACCAAAACTAAAAACTAGGTAAATGTGACAGATGAATTTTATGGTGATAAAACTCCTCTTACATCTCATAAAACTTTTTTTCTTTTTTCTTATTATATCAGCAAAATTGATGATGTAGTATAGAATCTAATGCCATAAAATTCTCTATAAAACTATCAATGAAACTGGCCTTAAGTAGGATGGAAGTGGCACTTTAGTAGTTCAGTGTCCATCATGCTCCTTTTTTTTACACATGCGGAGGCAGTGTCGATCCAGGCCGGGAGTCCTATGGGCGTACGAACACGGCACAGTGCCCCCGTCCCTTGTTTATTTGGAGCCTCGGGCGTGCAAGATGGCAGGACTAGCTGGTGGAGTGGGCGATCGAGAGATTAGAGCAGGTACAATAAGCCATGTCAGCTTGGCTTGTAGCAAAGACACCTCAGCAAAATCATACGTGGATGAAAGAGAAAAGAAAAGAGAGAATGAGCTTGGCGTCAGATCTTGCGCCGAGCTCCAGCGCGAGAAACAATGGCCGTGTTTGGTTTTTTACCGGCACAATTCCTGAGAAGAGAATCTCGCATGCATGGAGTACTAAATGAAGTCTATTTGCAAAACCTTTTCAGGGATGAGTGTAACTTTCCGAGACGAATCTAATGACGGTAATTAATCGATGATTTGCTACATTGATGCTACAGTAACCATCCTCGAATCACGCGGTCAAAGACCTCATTAGATTCGTCTCGCGATTTACACGGGGGGTTGTGGAGGTGGTTTTGTAATTAGACTTCGTTTACTACTCTAAATTAGTGGTCAAATGTGCTACAGTAATTTCGTGAATTTTAACCAAACACGGCCAATGCTGCAGAGCCGATTAAGCGCCGAACTCGTCGATTACGGAGGCGGTTTGTGGGCCCCTTTCCTTCTTTCTCCGTGCGCCTCACCTGTGTTTTCTCCCTCCCACTGCGATTTTCCTCGAGCACGCTCTCTCCCGCGGCGATTTCCCTTTCGCGCCAAATCCTCTCCACCGGGCGCCAAATCCTCTACACCAGGCGCCAAATCGTCATCTTTCAGTGACGATTTAAGTTCTCCCCGAAATTTTGTTATATGATTTTCCATCTATCGTAACCCTAGCCTTGGAATCGGATGTCTCGCCGGTCGAAGAGAGAGAGATGGCGCCGCCGCCTCAGGCCTTTCCAAGTTCCTCTCCGTCCATCCCCATGCCGCCCGCAGCACCACCAGGGTCCTCCGGGCCTGGGTGTTTCCCTGCGCCACCAGCTTCCATGAACACCCCGATGGGGTCTGCAGCTCCCGGCCCTTGGTGGTGCGGGCCGCCGGTGCCCCAGCAAGCTATGCCGTGGTGGCCTGCGCCTAGCTGTGGTAAGCAAGCTGTTAGGTAAGGAACACTAACCAAGATGCTTTTGCCGATAGCAACAACTCCTTTGCCTTCTTCTCTGCTAACCAGTTCTACCATGTGGGTGCCATGTTCTTTACGGAAAGGGAGCAGCCATCTTCCCAACCAGTCCAGAAAGATGACATCAACTCTGATCCAAAGGAATGGCAAGTACCTCCTACGCACATCTTTGCATCTTTATTTTTCTATCAGATGGATTAGTGAAAAGTTGAGAGATCCTCTCGTTACTAGTTGATAGATTCTAGTCTTTAGATTATAGATCTTGTTAGTATCTAGAAATATTTATCCTAAATTCCTGAACACATATGAAAGAAATCATGTTTTTCACTGAATGAGTATTCCAGTTTTAGTTGACTTCATCACTTTTTAAGTTGTTATAGTCATATAGATTTATTTATCTAGCTGTAGGGGTGTGGATAATCGCCCACCTGGTGGTTTCCTAAGCTATTTCAATCACCCATGGAGTCAACCACTTCCCCAGCCGATCCCACCACATTTAACCGATGGAAATAGAGGGAAAGGGAGCCCAGCAGTGTCAGTTTCTGCGTCTCAACCCGAGCCCTTGATCAATTTAGACAATGATAAGGATGACGGAAATGGTGCTAGGATTGACATACGGCTAAAATGGATGAAGCCGGAGGAAGTGCGCTTGGTGAGTTGCATTATGTATTTGTTTTGTATATTCATGTATGTCTTGCATGGCTAACAACACTAAACTTGCTTGCACTGTAGGTGGGTGCATGGTTGAACAATTCAAACGATCCAATCAATGGCAACGGCAAGAAGACTGATCGGTACTAGGGAGATGTTGCTAATGAGTATAATAGTACCACCCCTAAAAGTAGAAGAAGAACAGCAAAGCAATTGAAGGATCACTTCCAAAAAATTAAGAAAAAAGTCACTTGGTTCTGCAGCTCATGGAAAGAGGCTATATCAATTTGGCCTAGTGGTCATTCTGATGACCAGATGATGGAGAAGGCTGAAGCTATCTATGAGGAATACAAAGATGGTCCATTTACGTTCAAGCATTGTTGGAAAATTCTACGTGATGAACCAAAGTGGCAAGTGCAACTAGAGGAAGGGGCGCAGTCAAATAAAAGGAATTTGGATATTGAGGGGAGTGTAGGAGAGCTCACTCCCTCTTTGGCACAATCTGAAGATCGTCCAATAGGCAACAAAAAGGCAAAGAAAGAGGCCAAGAAGTGCCTTTCTCAGATGGATGATGTGCTACAGCAGCTTACAAAACTTCAGGGCACAAATGAAAGTCGAGAAAAGATGTTGGAAACCCAGAAACACGTTTCAAGCGAGAAGCTTGAATCAGCTAGACTTAACCACCTTGCAGCTAAAGAAAATGCTAAGTCAGCTATGCTGGAGACGTACAGAGCACTCAGTATGAAAGATACAAGTGCAATGGCTGATGATGTCAGAGTTGAGCACTTGGCATTTATGAGATGTGTGAGGGAGAGTATATTTGGCAAAACTGAATTAGGTATTAATTCTGTAAACTGATATTTTGTAACATAACTTTATTGTACTTTGCTGACATCATGTTTTTCTCTTTTACAGATGCAAATGGCAGCTCTTAAAAAGAATCGGGTATGAATTCTGTGGACTTATAGTTTGGACATAATTTGTGTAATACATTATTGTTATTTTCCCATATACATTAGTACTTATATTGCAGCACCTATAAGTAGCGTGCAGTCAGTATGTAATTAGTGCTCCTAGTAATCGTGGAGTTCTGCCTACAGGTTCCTGATGGGGGTTCTTCCTGAAGACCTGAATATCATCAACGACTGCTGGTCATCAAGAGATATGGCTAAATAAATTGATAAACGATGGATGCTAGATTTATTACCAAGTCATTAGTGTAATAGCTGCTCATGGTAGTAGCCTTCTTTTGTTGATCAAGTTTCAGTTGCACTGCAGACCATGTTTTATACATTAAGCTTTTTAGTTTGTGTGGGTCGTCCTTGGTCTATCTGATGATATGAACTTGGTTGTAAGAGCCATTATATTTTACCAAGGAACAATATCGTTGCTTATTGTTTCAGTCGACAACCTGTTTCATTTACTTGTGAACATGTCCATGGACCTGTGAATGTCGCCAGCAACACAGGTGGCTACATAGATGTGTTTAGTGTTGACCACCAGGTCCAGATGCACTGCACTGATTTAAATACACGAGTATTAATTGCACAGCCAAACTAACAGCCAAGCTGTTGTATGGCTTGTCTCTTGTGTTGTCTCAAGATGACATGGACTTGGCTTATAGCAAGCTTATTGGCCTTGCTCTTATAGAGTACGGCTGTCGCAGAGAGCGGCATGGGAAAGTGCTGCGGAGAGAAAATCATCAGGTCGCACCACACGTGGGTTCTGTCAAGGGACCAGAAGCTTGCAGGAATGCGAAAAATGATTGATACATCGGGGAGCTGTGATAGAAGTTATTGTGTTCGTTAAAACAGTCTCAAGATACATGTGTTCTTGTTCTATTCACATGTATTCATGATGTATTCGATTTTTTCTTAAAACAAAACAAATACAGATACAAAAGAATCTGACATAAAGCTGCACATGGTAACAGAAAAAAAAGCTGATGGACCCTCTACCTCTTAGATTCTGTGCTCCATGTGAGCCACTCATTCAAATTTCAAAAGAGCAACGTTCTCCATAGCCACACACTAATAAAATAAAATAATATTCATCTATAGTTCTCCTCTCCGGAACAATAAAAATATTAGGTACATAAAAACACATTATAATCACACTAATCAAAATAGGTACCACCAGGTACTGCTTTCTTGTATGGGTTTTTTTGATTGGTGCCACTGCAATTTTCGAAGTTATAAGATATGCTATTACAATTCACGTATTTTGAATCATGCCATTACAGTTCTTCTCTTCTTTGAACCGTGCCATTTTATACGTCTTTGATGCTCTTGGACCCACTCGCAGACCCGTGTATTTTCGTATGGTCCAAAATACCCCTGCTAATTCTCTCCCTTCCTTCACGGACGTGTAGGGCCGCTTCTCCTTCAACCTCACCTCCACTGCGCTGCTCACCTCCACCCCCCATGCCGCCGCCGTCGGCCTGCTCCCCCACCGGGCGAGCTCCTCCCCCGCCGCCGCCGGCCTTACCTGGCCCTCGCACGGGCTCGCCGCTGCTGCTGCCTCGCCTGGCCCTCGCGCGGGCACTCCGCCACCGCGCCCTCCCCTCGCGCCTGCTGGAGGCGACGCCAGCTGCGAGGCGAGCGCGCGCGGCGCAGGAAGGGTGGCGCGGTGAGGCCAGCTGCGAGGTGAGAGCGCGCGGGCGGAGGAAGGGTCGCGCGGCGAGGGCAGCTGCGAGGCGAGCGCGGGCGGAAGACCGGTGGCCCGGCTCCTAGCTCGCGCGGGGTGCGGGCGGAGCAAGGATCCGCGGCGGCGCGGGCGGAGGGAGGGTGGCGGCGGCGTGCCAGCGCAAGGCCAGGCGAGGCAGCGGCGGTGGCGAGTTTGCGCGAGGGCGCGGCGGCAGCGTGCCGGTGTGAGGACGCGGCGGCAGCGGGCCCGTGCGAGGGCCAGGCGAGCCTGCGGCGGCGGCGAGCCCGCGCGAGGGCGCGGCGGCGACGTGCCGGCGCGAGGGCACGGCGGTGTGAGGGCGCGGCAGCAGCGGGCCCGTGCGAGGTGGAGCAACGCGGTGGAGGTGAGGTTGAAGGTAAAGCTGACGTGTGGGCCCCACACGTCAATGAGAGAAGGGAGAGAAGTAGCAGGTGTATTTTGGACCATACGAAAATACACGGGTCTGCGAGTGGGTCCAAGAACATCAAAGACGTATAAAATGGCACAGTTCAAAAAAGAGAAGAATTGTAATGGCACGATTCAAAATACGTTAATTGTAATGGTATATCTCAGAACTTCGAAAATTGCAGTGGCACCAATCAAAAAAACCCTTCTTGTATCGGGGGGTACCACGGCGATAATATTCATTAGATCAGGGTACCACGTGGTACACAACTGTACCTGTGCTCTTTAGTGTTGTACCAAACAGTCTAAATATACATTTGATCCTATTTTACATAATCTTTCGCAATTTTTATTGTAATATACACCATGCTACCACACAATATCCATAGGTACCGAGCAGTTTCACGAAATTCACTTATGTACAACAGATATAATTCATATACATGCCACATAAACCAACATCTCATATCTGCCATGATGTATAGTATATTAATATCAATAAAAACACCTCCACCAGTAAAATAGAAAAAAAACCAAAAATTGGGCAGGGCCTCTCCTCGGTGGTGTTGCATCGCCTCCGCTCCTTAGGGATGGCAGCGGATCGAGTTTGGTGCGGATATCCGCGGATTTTGGGTTAGCGGGTTTCAGTTTTGGGTCTACATTTTCGCCCACGGATTTGCGGGTTCGGATACCCGAAACACTGCGGGTTTGGGGCGGATTCTTAAATTCACCCACGGAGCTCCGTTGGGCCTCTGAAACATTCAGCCCACTAAAAGCCCACCTAACAACCCTAAGTATATAACCCTAGAAATCCAACCCTTTTTCCCCTCAGCTCTCCCATCCATCCCCATCCGCATGGTGCACGGTGGTGCCCTCCAGCATCGCGCACAGGCCGATAGGCGATGGAACATCTCGGGCCCTGCACCTAGCTGGGCCAGCCCGCACGGCATGGCGCGCCGCGCGCCGACGTACAGCCAGGAACAGGAGCGGAGGCCGCTCGCGCCCAGCCCAGCGGTGGAAGCAGCGATGGCCGCATGCCCGCACCTAAGCGGCCAGATGCAGGCACGGTGGTGCCCCGCCCTGCGGCCAGACGCGGCACACCCACACGGAGTCCTCCATCTCCTCGGGCCAGTGTTCCCTCTTCGATCCCCTCGGCAGATTCCAGCACCCCTCCTCGGATCCCTCCTTCGCGCCAGCGCCTGTCGCCGTAGGGTCCTTCCACCGCCGCACTGCACTCTGCCCCTCCATGCGCGAGCTCACCCTCACTCCCTCCCTACACGTTTGGGTTTCAAATTATCCGCGGGTTTCGGGTAATCGCGGGTTTTTGTTTTGGAGATGAATTTTCACCCGAATCAGTGTTCGGGGTGGGTTCGGGTATCGGTTTTGGGTGCCCAGATACTCCACCCGATCCGAACCCGCCCCGTTGCCATCCCTACCGCTCCTTCACCTCCGCCAGCTTCACCACCGTGTAGTTCCGGTAACCCGACGCCGCTGCCCAAGAATTGGAGAAGGTAGCGCTGGCCCAAGCCATGATCAGGCAAGCAGAGTGCGCCTGTGCGTGCTCCCCCTCGTGCCATCGCCCAAGGCAGAGCTCGTGCAAGGGCCAGAGGAGGGTGAAGGCCTCGCCGTACTGTTGTGCGCTGGGCAACCCACAGCCCCTCATGCAGAGCAGACGCACCTGACCCTCATGCGCGACGGGAGCCAGTGGGTTCGTCGCCACCATGGCTGAAGGCTGGAACGCGCAGCTTGTTGTCGGGGACGCCGGACGTGTCAGCCTGCGTCGCCACCGGATGTGTCGGCGGGGCGAGCTGTACGCACGCACGACCACCGCGTCGCCGCCGTGCGTGGCTCTGCATGCTGCTTCGCCGGCTGGTGTCGGGACCCGCCACACCTGCGAGCTCGCTGTCGTGGTTGAACTCATCAAGCTCCGTTGGCCCTGGTCAGGCCTGCCGCCACCCACAGCTCCGCCGGCATCGCGCGCATCACCACGTCGAGGCCAGAGTGCGCGTCCTGACCGAGCGCCGCCCATCCTCGGCCGGTACCGCCAGCTTTGTGGAGATAGACGCTGCCACCATGCCACCGGAGCAGATGGCGTGGTACCACGAGCGGGCGTCGTCCACATGATCCTAAGCGTCGTGTTGCGGGAAGCGGGCCACGCGCGGGTCCCACGTCAATGCCTCAGCGTCTGCATCCGACAGCGTGAACTTGCGGAGGGTGACCTCCTCACCAGGGTGCTCCGCTACTGGGGCTCCTCCCTGCTCGAGCTCCATGCCATCCCTCAACACCTCGAGCTCCGCACCGCTGAGAGGGCCCCCGCCTCCGCGGCTTCGGACAGCGATGGCATCATGCCCTGCCCTCCGCACCTCAAAGGCTGCGGCAAGCGCCGGATCTCGCCGCGTCATCGCCAGATCCACCCTTGCTGGCGCTGGACCCAGACCCGTGAGGCAAGACCGTGGCGCTGGGGCCACCGCACCATGTTGTGCCCCAGCCTCCACACCGCAGAACGGAGCTACCAAGGCGGCCACCCCCATGCCCCGACCTTCACGATGGCGGGACCGTTACGCCGTGCCCCGGCCTCCGCACAGCTAGATCGTGATGCTGGGGCAGCCGCGCCGTGCCCCGGTCTCCAAGCCGCCGGACCGCGACGCCGGAGCTGCCGTGCTGTGCCCCGGCCTGCACGCCGCCGCTCCATGCCCTGTCCTCCGCGCTGACCCGTGATGCCTAGGGTGCTGGACCTGGTGCAGATCTACGGCGGCGGCCAGTCTACGAGTAGAGAGAGGGCAGACGGGAGATGAAGAGAGAGGGCGGAGGATTCAAATGAATTTGAAATGCACCCCAACCAGATCTGTCTAGGATAATAATATTGTGTTCTTTGCATATAGCACGGAACCCAAAATATGTATGTATGTAGTACAAAGAAAGTATTGTACAATGACAGAATATAAATTAGACGAGGGAAGGTACAGCACACATTCCTAGTATAGGATGGACGGTCCAGATAAGAACCTCTATGGTTCCATGGAGTATATTATTCTAGTTCGAAGGAATGCATTATTCTCCAGAGCAGCTTCGATTCTTCACGTACATAGGGCATGGAAAGTCCGCAAAATTTACTGAATTGATGCCACGAATACTGGATGTGGAAAGTCAAAAAAAAATTAGACTCCCTCCGTTCCAAAATAAATGCAAATCAATGCTATATGTAAAATTGTAAAAATATTACTTATTTTTTGTGATGAGTAGATGAGGTTTTAGTAGTCTTGTATGAAAATGTTCTGAAAATTGCCTTGTCTTTTGTGGTAAGTAGGTCAAAGTTAGCATTCTTTGTAGGACAAATTTTGAACTCTATAGTTGCAATTATTTTGAGTCGGAGGGACTAAGCAACACACTCATCGATAGTCAGATATATGTGGAGACTTCGTTAATCTTAAGAATCTGCTAGCTTAGTTTTTTAAAGTAGTCATACGAGTATGGTTGCGTGTGTGTATTAATAGAGGTAAGTGTGTGTGCGTATTTATGAGCATCCGCATCTATACTGTATTTCACAAAAAGTCAACAAACTTTACATCAACAGATGAAGGTGCAATCATCTTAGTGCTTTATATAAGTAGGTCCCACAGTAAGTCATAGTTCATATGGCACCTTCGCATTCAGCTTGGGCGTTAAGTCTAACCAAACCGAACCGATTGGTTTTTCAGTTCTTGTAGTAAATTTGGTTACTAGAGATGAGGAACCGATCGATTCCTAAAAAAATCAGGAACCGAGCAATTTTAGGTTCGGTTTCGGATATGACCGAACAAAACCACATGCCAGCTCTGCACGCTCGCAAGCAAGCTCACCTTACCAATGCCACGCTGAAAGCATCTAGGCCCTCTAGGTATGTTTCGGTGATTAATGACAACCATTATTGTGACTAATGAGTTTGCGCACCTTAATGAAATCTTATCGCTCATTGGATCATATGTTAAAGAGGCCCCTAAATTTCATCATTCAAAAAGGCGATCTTGGTATTCAACTCAAGTATATAACAAGACTAAGGATCTTTCTAGTCCTAAGTGTCGCAAGGTTGAGAAGGACACTTAGGTTAGTATAGGTTTTATAGTTTTGTAGAGATCGCACTATTAAGAGGGGTTAAGGCCAAGTAACTTGAGCATGGACATAGTCAATCAAAAAAATGGATGCACACATTGGTCACTCAGGTTCTTGGAAGCTCAAACAAGTGCTATTCAACTCATATCTCGAGAATATTTGGATTTCATTCAAGACTCAAATCAAAACAGACAAAATCATGAAAAAGTCTTATCACCGGTTTAACCGACGACATCAATTTTCTATACGTCGGTTAAACGCTGTCACTGAAGCATGGACACTGAGTACACCGGTTAAACCGATGATATTTGAAATTAACGTCGGTGCAGTTGTCCAGAATGTTGATTTTCGAGGGATTTCTAAGCTTATACTCACCGGTTAAACCGATGATGGATTTGAGTTAGCGTCGGTGTAGTTGTCCAGAGAGTTGGTTTTTCAGTTGATCAGTGGACAACTACACTCACCGGTTAAACCAATGATACGTCGGATAAATTGTCCGAGCTATAACGGCTAGTTTTTCAAATGGGCAGTTTACATTCATCGGTTAAACCGATGATGACTTTTGGAGGGCCGTCGGATTAACCGGCGTTGCGTACTTTTCTGGCAGCTTTTCTCCAACGGCTCTATCCGCGTGAGCTGCCTATATATACCCCTCCAATGGGTCATTTTGAAGTCTCTTGACACCAGGCAACACTAATACACTCATTCTATTGTGAGAGCCACCTTGAGCTTCACATTCCACTCATTTGATCTTTCAATCATCCAAGAAGCATGGCTAAGGACTTGAGTAGAGAGAAGCTTGTGTGCATCCGTTCTTGGTGATTGGTTCTTGCTCAAGTGAAGGCCCTAGCTTGTTACTCTTGGTGATTGGCATCACCTAGGCGATCTTGGTGATTGAGGTGTTTCTTGTGGAGCTTGCCAAGTTGATTGTGGGAGCCCGAAGAAGATTGTACGTGGCTTGAGCTCTACCACGCCGGGATGTTGAACGGAGACTCTTAGTGAGCACCCTCGTCTCGGTGACTTGGGAGGTGACAAGACTCTTAGTGAGTGTCACAACGTGGATTAGGGGTGTGTGCCAACACATCGACACCACGGGAAAAAATCCGGTCGTCTCTTGCCCACTCTTTACTTTCAAGCACTTACTTTCATGCAATATATTCATGTGCTTGACCCTAGAGATCATAACTTAGCTCTACCTTGCTTAGTTTTATATCTTGTTGTATCCTTTATAGCTTGTGTAGGTTGCTTAGTTAGCCGGTTGGTGAATTGAGCCTTACTAGTATTGCATAGGTTAAGGTTGCTTTATTTTGTTTTAGAAATTTGAAAAAGGCCCAATTCACCCCCCCTCTTGGTCCATCGATCCTTACACGCGCGCTCTTGCAAACCGTCGCCACTTCCCCTGCCGGTCTCCTTCCCCCCGACGCCTCCCATACCCTGCCTCCCCCTCCTCCGCAGGTCCTTCCTTCCCCAGCCACCTCGCAACGGCCTATCCTCTCCCTCCCCCATAGCACCTCCCCTCCCCACATCGTCACCACTCCCCTCCCATTCTCCCGACAAGCGGCGTTGAGGCAACCGTAGCCGGCAACAAGGATGGGAGGCATCGAGGAGCTGGTGTTGTGTGGTCATGGCACATGGCGCCAGTGGGCGGATGTGGCAGGCGAGTGGCACTAGCAGCCGGTGGCAACGGGCCGAGGAATGGGTAGGGTGGCAGCACCGCGGGCCTGCAAGCTGTAGTGGATGGAGGTGGCAAGCCGTGAGCTATGGTGAAAGTCGACGAGAGGCGGGGGCGGGTGCTGGGGTGAAGGGCGGGTGGGATTTTGGTTGGCTGGGTGGGAAAGAAAGGAAGAGTGGAGGCTGGCGGCTTAGATGCTTAGGGTTTGCTGGATATATTGAGTCGAGCTGAAAGTGCTACTGGGCCTCTTACACAGTTTGGTATTTTTTTGGTTTTTTTGTTACCCAATGAATGGAACTGAACTGGCCTATTTTAATTCTGTTACTAAGAAACTAGAACCAAACTGATGACCGATTTGTCGGTTTTGTGTATTTCGGTTAGATTTTAAGATATTTCGATTCGACTTTCAGTTAATTATGTCCACATCAACTACTCCCTGGGCTGTTATTTTTTCTTAGAAACGAACAGCAAGAGTTTTGCCGTTCTTGCCTTAATACAGAAGAGGTGCGTAAAGAACACCGTTTCTTTTATCTTACAGCAATTTAAATGTACTGGTAGCACAACCCGACCGGAGTCCAACCGAATTTATTGGCCTGATCTACCAAATTGGCGGGCTTATTTTCAGCCCAAAGCAAAATTGAAACTTTTCAGTCCAAACGGAGGTTAAAGTGCTTCACTTGGTTCACCAAGCTGAGACTTGATCATTCAAGTAGCACAAAGTTAGTTCTCTCAAGGGTCCTCACTTGGGTGACCTATGAGCACTTTTGACCATTGTCAATCAACCCACTATGTAACCCTCTTGATAGTACGGCATACCTTTACTCAATATTAAATATAAATCACTCTTCAACCACTTGAGCTCTAAAACACTTCAATTTTGCCATACTTTGACTTAAGCAAACTTGGGACTCCAACATTGAACTTCTTCTACTCTTGAGCAAATCCATACTTGAAGCTAGTGACATAGAATTCTCATCACACTGCAAATCTGTCCTTGGAACCTCAAGTCACTCCAAAACATATTTGATGCATTGCATTGCTTCTCCAAACAAGGTTTAGATATGATACTTAGCCACTTCACCCTAGCAATTCGCATATGGTAAGCCGTTGCTTCACCAAAACTTGCTTAATCCCTCATACTAACCATCTCGGTTGGTTTCTTCACCACTTACCTTCTCCTCATTGAGTTAAGCTTTGCACATTAACAATAAAATCCACTTTTTATTCTCATATCTTTATATAATTTTCTTGTGTTGTAATCATGAACTTTTGATCCTTTTGACAAAGAACTCTTCAATATGCCAAGCCATAATTAGAAACCATCTTTGATCAATGCATGAGCACTTGTTTTTATTTTCTTCACAATATTATTGACTTTCAACAATATTTTCCTTTTGTTTGATTCTTCATCACATGAGCCAATGATATTTATTCTTTTACACTGAGTCCTTGCTCATGATACCTTTAATAAAAGCATTAGTTCTTTAATCATGTTGTCATTCAACTCACCAAAACTCATTAGAGGCCTGGATGTACTTTCACCTATAAAGGGTGGTAAATTTATAATTCTAGTGCTTTACGTGGATGATATCCTTTTAGCAAGCAACGATAAGCGTATGCTACATGAGACAAAGGGTTTTCTTTCATCCAACTTTGATATAAAAGATATTGGTGAGGCCTCTTATGTTCTGGGCATTGAGATACATCGAGATATAGGGCCAAAGAAGTATTAGGCTGGTCTCAAAAGACATATATTGGAAGAATGCTTAAGAGATTAATATGGATAAGAATAAGGCCGCACTTGTTCCTTTAGCGAATAAGTTTAGTGAAGTCCAATGTACTAAAAACCAATTGGAATTAGATGAAATAAAAGGCATACCTTATGAAGCCTGATGTACGCACAAGTCTATACACGTCCAGATTTGGCATTTGCTACCGGAATGTTTCAAAGATAATGGAAAAATCCCAGAAATATTTACTAGGTAGATATCAAGAAAGCATTACACTACTACCAAGGTACCAAAGACTTCATGATCACATACAAAATGTCAGATAATCTTGAAATTGTGGGTTATACTGATGCTGACTTTGCTGGGTGTGCGGATAGTAGGAAATTTACATCAGGTTATATATACACGTTAGCTGGAGGAGCAATATCATGGAAAAGCTCTAAGCAAAGTTTAATTGTAGTATTGATATGATGCAACCTGAGTTTGTGGCGTGCTATGAAGCAACAAGACAGGTTGTGTGGCTTAAGAATTTTATTCTGGGCCTCAACGTATAATTGATAGTATTATGGAACCTATTCCATCATACTGCAATAATTAGTCCACATTATTCTTTTTGAGTAACAACAAGTTGAGTGGTGCTTCCAAACACACTGTCCTTAAGTATCGTGTTGTGAAAAAAAAAAGATGTTAGGATCGAACCATTAAGATTGAGCACATAAGAACTAATGCTATGTTAGAGGATCCGCTCCCCAAAGGCTTATCATCGAATGTGGTTAAGCAGCACGTCATAGATATGGGTTTGGTGGATAGTCCTTAGGTCTAGTTTAGGGCCATTATGAACTCACAACTAATGAATAATTGTTTTAACGAGGTGTTTCAGTGAGACTATGGGTAATGGGATCCCAGTAGTGTATCAAGCTAGCTACTGATGACGCATTGATCCGTGAGGGTGAAATTTAGGACCTGTTTGGCAGAGCTCAAGCTCCTCCAAAAACAGCTCCGGCTTTGGCACCTTTGGTGGAGTGGCTTCTTTGGTGGAGCTGAAGCCGTTTTGAAAAACATTTGGCAAAACAGCTCCTTATAGCTATTTAATATATACAGAAAATGTCAAATGACCATACTACCCTTATGTTTTTTCTTTAATTCTTCTTTTTTTCCTTCTTACTTTTTGTTCCCTTCTTTCTCTCTCAACTTCTTTTTTGACTTCCTTCTATTTTTTTCTTTTTCCCATTCTTTTTTTCTCCCTTCCTTTTTAATTTTCTTATCTCTTCCTTATCTTCACCCATTCCTTATCCGGTCAAACCACTTGCTTGTTGCGCTACTCATCTGCCATGCACTGCTTCGCTGCTCTCTGCTGCTACCCCAGGTGTGTTGATGGTGCAGGCGGCTCCCACACCTCCGCCGCGGGCCCGGCTGCCGTTGTCACGCGGCCGCCAGCACTACCCCCAGCTGTGAGACGGAGCCGCCCCCTCCAGCCGGCAACTGCCTCCACCTCTACCTCGTGCTGATCGCCACCGGTGGTCTCCTCCTCCACCTCGCGCTCTCTCCACCTCCACCTCATGCTCTCACCACCGTTGGCCTCCACCTCCACCTCGCGATGGGGAAGGCATGGGCAGTGCAGTGGTGCCGATAGGGGTAGACTGGAACAAACCGACGTGGACTGCTCGCGGAGCCGCTTGGAGCCTCGTTTTCATGGCTCGGCCCCCGTGGGGAAGCTGCAACCGCTCCAGGTGCGGCTCTTGGTCCGGAACTGATGAATTTTCTGCCGTTTGGCAGGTCTCCGAGTGAAGCCGCTGTTGGAGCTGTTCCTGGAGCCCTGCCAAAGGGGCTCTTTGTGTGATGTGAATAGCCATTAACCGTTCATCAAGTGGGAGAATGTTGGAAATATATTTTTATTAAGATTGTGATCTTCAGTGTTAAGGCAAATAAAAACAATGAGAAAAGCGTTTAAACCACCTAAACATGATTAGAAAACTTCATGATGAAAATTAATGGGTTGTGATAAGCAGGCCCATTAATTAATTTGTTTCCAAAAAGAAGCTAGCCTTCAGCCCCACAGTGCCTATAAATATGAGGTCTTGATTAGAATTTTAATCACATTTTTAAACCCTAGCCACCTTAAGTCTGATCACTAAGGGCACTGGAGGGGCGTCGAAGGCCAAGCACTCGCAGGTAGTTTTGTAGTTTTGTTGGTGACCCGAGGGGCGACACTACTCTGCTGCATCTACACCGGCAAGAACGACTACTTACTTTACGACTGAGGCACCCATGGCTGCTACTGCTAACGCCGGTAGAATGATCTACCAACCTTTTCCGCATTCAATTGATCTGTCATGAACTAGGTTATGTAAAGATTCTATGTTAAGTGCCACTAATGTGATTAGGCAAATCTAACAGCTACACCAAAGCATATTTTCCATTCTTCCATGCTTCTCTGAAATTTGAATAAAGCCATAGTATCTATACGGTACTGTTAGGTGGTGTTCAGATCCAAGTGATAATGTTCAAAAGTACTGAAGTTTAGCACTTGTCCATCCAAACAGGAGTGCTAATACATTAGGTTAAACTTTACCAAGACATAAAAACTTTAGCAGGAATATGAGTGGTAATAGATGCTAAAGTTTAGCACTTAACTTTAGCACATTCAAGAAGGACATTAGATAGGGAGTTTGCAATGCATATTCTAGGCATTAGAGCATCTCCAAGAGTTCCTAAAAAATATTCCCCAAATTTTGTTGTTTGTGAACTCCCAAAATAGGTACGGAGAGGCAAAAAAAAATCTATTTCCAATAGTTTCCTATTTTTACTCCTAAAAATAAGAAGTTTTTGGCCCCATAAGGAAAATTCCACGAGAAACGTCATGGGGGAGGGGCGATCGGGAGCCGCGAGGGGTGCATATTTTTACGCATAAGGAAGCCCAATTTATCAATTGTTAGGAGATGTGGAACTAGGATGGAGAACTATTGAAGAGTATTTTTTTTGCCTTTTTTCAAAAAATTAAGGATGGGGAAGAGAAATAGAGAACTCGTGAAGATGCTCTTTAACATGCATGTTGTCGGCTGGGCTTTGTAGTCTATTCAGTGTCACTATGTGTCTATGTCAGTACTCAATTCAATTGCTAGTTACTACTGCACAAAATTTGTTGTTTTCCTCACTCTTAATTTGTTTTCACAGCAGTAAATTTTTCCTACTATAAACTATATAGTATGTACTGTTAATTATCACCTGTATATATGATACCGGTGCAGAAAACGATTAGGACAAAAAATTGAAAGAAGAAAAAAAATATATGTAAAGATGGTTATGAAAGAAGAAATATGAACCAACACATAGGTCTAATGCCTGTGGGTAGTAGAAGCAGAAAAAAATCTATCCTGCTGCCTGATGATGATGTGAAGGAAGCCAGGACGCATGCAAACTGCAGATTATATTCGGCGTCGGGGCAAAGATTCAACCCGACTTAGAGTCATTTGCAGGTCAATTGCCAAATCTATGCACCATAGCTGGGTAATCGCAGATCAGCTGTACATTTTGCTGTAAGGCGGTTGTTTTGCTTCTGTGGTAAAAAAAAACGATATGATTGTTGCTCTGCTTTTTACTAGAATCCATGCATTTCGTAGCACAGATTATTAAGCACAATCAATGAGACTAGCCAGTAAAGACAAGTATACATAGTACTATTCATTTGTCAACTACTAATACATGTTTGTCCGAACTTATCTCGTGAGGTCATTTATTTTGATACTCTCAAAATATATTTATAGATCACCGAACTTGGACTTGTAATTAGGGGCGGGCCTTGGATTTGGTTCAAGAGTATTTAAAATTTCAAAAAAGTGTCAATTTATCACAAACTCATGACCATTCACAAATTGCAAGGCGCAAAACGTGGACTCCTCACCTCGATTGTTTGGTATTTCTGTTCGGTGGTTGTCATGCTGCACGGCCGGTCAGAGCCCCTCAGTCGGGTCACCGGGTGCCGGGACAGCCGCCGCCGCCGCCAGCCCGTTCTTCGGGACTCGGGAGGATCGGAGGAGGAGCGCTCGGCTCGTCGGCTATCAACCTGAGTAGACCATGTGGGCCGTCAGGGTGAGGAGGGGGAGGAGTTTTTTATTTTTATATTATTTTTTCAATTTATCAAAAATATATGTCGTTATATTTTTTTGCAAATATATCACCTGCCGCCGGTTCATTTAGCAGTAAGGAGATACCGCCGGATTAACCGGCGGCGGTATGGCCCGCCTGACAGCATTTCGCCGGATCAAATGGCGGTAGGAGGCCGGCCGATGGGCCTTGGTGGGCCGGGAACTTACCACCAGTTGAAACGGCGGTAGCTGGAGCTTACCGCCAGATGAGCCGGCGGTAAGTGCCTACCGCCGGACCAACCGGCGGTAAGACCCCCCACTTAATCCCTGCCCGGCTCCGCAAGCGCCGCCGCCCACCTGCTCGCACCCTCGCGCCGCCGCCCGCCAAGCGCCGCTGCCCGTCCGCTCCGCCGCCCGCGTCGCGGCTGGTGAGGGCCGCCCCCCGGCCGCAGCGCGGCGGCCTGCGCCCGGCCCCCGCGCGCCGGGATTTGGCCGGCCGGCGCTCCCCCGGCCGCGCGCTCGCCACTTTGCGTCACGCGCCTACTCGTGTAAGGTATATTTTAAAATTTAGTTTTATTAATAATAATTGGTAGATTTGTATTAGAAATATTAGTGATTTAGATATAGTTTTAGGTGTAGAAATAGTTTTAATAAATATTAGAGATTTACATATAATTGTTTTTAATATAAAATCGTAGAACATGAAATTGAAAATATTAGTTTACATACGAATATAATTAAAAATATTAATGAGTTCAAACAGACATATTAGTCTCATAAAAATATTATTAATTGATATTATATTACATAAAAAACCTACGAATATATGTCAGTAATAGAAATTGTAGAGAAACAATTAAGATAGATGTAAAAATAGCAGAAATATTTTTAGCGTTGATTAAATTCTAAGGACGAGTAATTATTGTCGTAAATATCTGCAGGCATGTCAGATGATTTGTATTTTCAAGTGTTTTATGGGTCAGGAGAAGTTAGATATGGTCCTGAAGGGGTAGATTTGTCAGAGTTTAGCTCGATCACAAAAAAAAGTACCCCGAGCTAGAGAGAGGACTTGGATTTCAATATCAAATTGGCTATTTAAAGCTTTCGGCCTTAGTCGAGATGAACATGAGATCTCTGTCATGGCAGTGGTCAGTCGAAGGGAACCAATATTTTGGGAGCTATTGCCGCTTGAAGGGACGCAAAACTGGAGGAACTATGTCAATATAAGTAGTAACCGAGGCTTACCGCTTGTGTTGTTTGTTCAAGCATTCAGGAAGATTAGTTTTGGAACTGAAGCGGGTGGAGATCATGAAGGGCAGGGAGATATAGTATCGGAAGAAACCGAAACGATGCATGAACCTCATGAAGAAGGTGGTGAACTCGAGATTTTAGAAGATGATAGGCATGCTGCACACGAACCTCATCAAACAACTAGTCAGGCTGATGAAGGGGAAAATATTCCAGAGATAGTTTAAGAGTTTCAGAGGGAGGGTGACCAACAGCACAATGCAATGAATGATGACTCCTCGGATGATGATGATGACGACGATGATTATCATGTCCCACATAACTGGTCCGGGTATGATTTTTCAAAATTAAGTGTAAATGAAGGTGAAGCGGTCCCTTGGGAGTACAGGCAAAATGAGGTATGCATCGGTTCGGTGTATGCCAACAGTGACAATATGAAGAAAGCTATAAAATGTTGGTCGACTCTCTCTTTGCAAAGACAGTTTAAAGTTGTCAAGAGCAGTCCGAGAACATATGACGTGCGTTGTGTGAGAAGCGAATGTCCTTTCAGGGTGTATGCTTCTATGGGCAAGTGGTAGGATTTCTGGGAGGTAAAAAAATTGTGGAGCACACATACCTGCTTGAGCAAATAGAACCACAGCACCGCAACCTCAGTGCAGGTTTCATAGCTAACTACATGTACCCTTTGATCGTGGACAATCCTAGTTATGAACCTAAGTCAATCATTTGTGCTGTTGAGGAGGAGTTTAAATATAAAATTAGCTACAACAAAGCTTACAGAGCGAAACAGAAAGCGCTGCAGATGAGGTGGATGATGTATGAAGCTTCGTATCACAATATGCCAGCATTGCTGCACACACTATGTCTTAGAAATCCTGGTAGCTACTACGACTTGAAAACGTATCCATGTGCCCAGAAGCCTGGAAAGCAGGTACTCCAACGGTCGTTCTTGGCCTTTGGCGCTTGCATTGAGGCGTTTCCGCACTGCCGGCCAGTCATTTGTATAGATGGGACATTTTTGACAGGAAGGTATAAAGGCACAATCCTCACAGCTGTTGCAACTGATGGTAACAGATAATTGTTGCCTTTGGCAATTGCCTTTGTGAAGAAAGAATAAGGAGATACTTGGTATTGGTTTTCTGCAGAGGGTGAAGCAGATGATTGTCAAAGATGTAGAGAACGTGTGTTTGATTCATGATCGGCACAAGGGTATATTACAAGCAATCGATGACATACAGAATGGTTCTACTGAGCGTAGTAGGACTGCACTTTGGCCGGACCTGAAGAGTAGGTGGTGCATGAGGCATATGGGGGCAAACTTTCATAGCCAGTTCAAGAACAAAACCCTTATGAAGCTATTCAAGCGGTTATGTAGCCAGAATCAAGAAAGGAAATTCAACTTCCTATGGAAAAAATTGGATGAGCTAACAAAAAAGCAAACGGCGGAGCTAGCGAAGAGATCTGTCAATACAGAAGAGGACGACCAGGTCTCACTTGAAGACGTGGGCTTGGACGGTCCGAATGTCAGGCGCAAAAGGAGAAGGGCAATTAAGACATTCTCGGAATGGATTGAGCACGAACCAAAAGAGAAATGGGCTTTACTATTTGATGAAGGAGGTGCTAGGTACGGTTTAATGACTACGAACCTAGCCGAGGTATACAATTGGGTGCTGCGTGGTGTAAGATCATTGCCACTTGTTGGGATCGTGAAATTCTTCTTGTATCGCACTTGCGAGTACTTTAGGGACTGTTACGCTATGGCACAGAAAGATATGGTCGATAATCACAAAGTTTACGGATACAAGGTTACGGAGTATATGGAGGAAGTTTTCAAAAAGGCCCGTTTACATCGGGTGACTCTAGTTGGCTCTATGAAACGTCGGTACGAGGTGATGTGTAGGGACAAAGGCCGAATGGGGGCCGGCGTGAGAAGCATGTGCAGGAGTGTGTTCTCCGCCCTGATGCTTGTATTTGCTCATGTCATAAGCCAAAGCTGCTGCACCTGCCGTGCACACATGTCATTGCTGCCTGTTTTGAAGCTGGTGGACTACAGCCTCGTATGTATGTCTCAAATTACTTCATGAAGGAAACTATTTGGATGACTTGGAGGCACGAGATTTATGGGTTCCGCATCCTGGGAGACTTCATAACTGATCCTGAACACAATGCAACTTACATTCCGGATCCAGATCCAAAAATGTTTCAAGGGGTGGGCCGATGCAAGAAGAAACGCATTAGAAATAACACGGATCGATCGGAGGGTGGTCGAGACGTCTGCCTCTGCTCGAAGTGCCATGAGACGGGTCATACGTACAGGGATTGTACGGCATTGAGTTATGGTGGCCGCACAGATGGAGCGGGCCCATCAGAAGCTGCTCCAAATCCGGCAACGCAGGCAACGGGTCGTCGTGGCCGCCGTCCGAACAACGATGGCCTTATGTGATCGATGACGATTATCATCTATGTCATTCACTATTGAATCATGTTCGATGTTAAATTATGTAATATTAAGAACTAATATGTCGTAAATTGATTTCGTCTTGGCGTACGAATATTTGTTGTAAGGGAAAATTCGATTCATGCCACCACAACTCCGTGAATTTGGGTTTCATGTTCAAAATCATGCCACTCAATGGCATGGATTTCAACATGAAATCCAATTTCAAGAAATTGTAGTGGCATGGATCCAACTAACCCTTGTTGTAATGTGTGGTGCAAACGTATGTTCAACTTTGTTGCTGTAATTGGAAATTGAAGTTATATGATATGTAATTTGTTGTGCATCATTTATTAGTTTATTACGTTATGTTTTATTTAGTATTTCATTAAGCTAATGTTGTATTACTTAATTTTTTCTAATAAATCTTATTATACAGGTATGGCGCACGAGGAAGGAGCCACCCCTGAGTTGCTCGATGCTCTTGTCGACAAGCGCCACCGGTCGTACATGTCTGCGGTCCGTGGCATAAGCTTAGGGACGTTTCGGGCTCGTGTGCCCATGTCGACGATGCCGATACACCGTCGCTGGGTTCCTAGGTACGGGTTACATTTGTCACATATTTTAATTGTTTCCGTAACCGTTTGTTCTAACTTGATGTTTCATTTTCGCGATGCAGGCTACGCGTTTCAGGTCTTCTCCCGATTGCGCGACTTGTGGAGGGAGATATGGCCGACCCTGCACGTCGACCTAGGGACAGGGCTCCACGGTTTCAGTCCGACATGTCCCTCCTCGTGGCACTTCTCGACCGTTGGCGTCCGGAGACGCACACGTTTCACCTCCCGGTCGGTGAGATGACCACTATTCTTCATGATGTGGCAATGCTTCTAGGTTTGCCGTGTGCTGGACGAGCCGTGGGTGCAGAGGACGTGGGACTCTCGTGGTGCGACGACCTTTTGGCTCGGTTCGCCGGGGTTCAGCGCAACGAGCTAGCGTTGCCGTACCGGCCCTTGCCTGCGAACCACGCACACGGACCGATAAAAAGGTGGCTCCTACAGTTCAGTTTGAGTACATAAATGTTGAATCTTTCCGTACTTATATTCCTACGTATTTGCATTGACGACTCGTACCATTTTGAAGGCCGACTACATGAGGGCAGACGCAGACGACTTTATGGTTGCCAGGCACTTCGAGGCCTACTTATTGTGGCTGTTCGGCTGGGTCATGTTCTGCAGCTCCCAGGGTGATTCGTGCCCCAAACAGCTCATTCCTTTGGCGAGGTCGATAGCTGATGCTTCACTTCACGAGGTCCCACAGTTCAGCTGGGGTTCTGCCATTTTGGCAGCGACTTACAGGGGTCTTTGCACGGGCGTGACGAAGGTCTCAGCAGAGGAGCCCATTTTTGTTGGGTGTCCTCTACTGTTACAGCTCTGGTCGTACGAGCGCTTTCCCGTCGGTAGGCCAGCGATGGACTTCGAGCCGTACGTCTAGCTGTCCTCAGACCACGACGCTGTCGATAGACCTACGATGGGTTCGTTATGGTGCCTCAGGAGCGAACATTATATTGTTTGTTTTACTTATTGTTACATGCCTTCACAACTGTACGATTTAGCGGTTAATATATTTTTTCGTTATGCAGCCTTCTTGGGTTGGTGTGCAGATGAGGAAGTTGTACCACGACTTCGTGGGACAATTTGACGCTCTTGTGGACACGGACGTGAGGTGGACTCCGTACACTGCTGCCGACATTTACGCTCGGGCACCGAGCGGTCTTTCTTCCTTATGCCTACGAGATCACGAGTACTGGATGATGAGGAAGCCGATCCTTTACGACATCCACGTCGAGGAGTACCACGTGAACCGGGTCATGAGGCAGTTCGGTCGATGGGATGTGTCGGGGCAGTGCAATAATCACGAGTAGGTCGATGCAGTGATAGTACGACGATTAGCTTAGTGCAATAGTATGCTCGATGAGATACCAGTCAACGCTGTGGAGCGTGGATGTGCTAAAGTCATGAGCAGTGAGACGTCGTGTCGTTGTTTAAAGTGGGATGAGTGAGCGGTGTTGAGCGTGCGAGGGTAAAAGTCAGGAACGAGAGGTCGTGTCCGTGTTTAAAGTGGTAGCAGTGAGCGCTGTGGAGCGTGCGAGTACTGAAGGTAGGAGCAGTGAGAGGTCCTATTGTTGTTTAAAGTGGAATGAGTGCGCGCTGTGGAGCGTGCGAGTGCAGAAGCGTGGACGACTGTGGAGCTGTGAGAGGTAATATCTGTGTTCAAAGTGTTTGGACGATGCAGGCAGCCCTGCGTGTATAAAAGACCACCTTGTGGTTGCCGAGAGCACAGACTTGCAATTCAGGTTCCACTTTTTTTAATTAGCCCAAACAAACAGCTATGAGCTCCTCATTCTCCCGGGCAGCTTTCCGTCGGGAAATGGAGGCTAATTTAGGACCCTCTCCTAACGATCACAATAGATGTATTACAGATTACAAGGTATGGCCGAAAGGTGTAGAGCCACCCGATTGCTATTGCCAAATGCGTTGTGTTCCGAACATATCTCGTGATTACGAGACTTTTGGCCAGAGGTATTAGTGTTGCAAGAATATCGAGGAAGTCCAAAAAAGAGGTGCAACATCACAGGTATAGATTAATTTGTAAATATGCTTTTATTATTTTTAATAATTTTGAATCGTTTCTTGTTTGCAAAAGTACGCTGGTGATGACACGCATACTCATTGGTGTCATTTCCATGAGTGGATTGACACGTGGATCACTCATCGTGATCAGCAATATATGGAGTGATTGAAGAAGGTGAATGAAGATTTACGCAAATGCGAGAATGCAAAAGCAGACATGGCGGGACGTGATAAGGATACTGCCCGTGAATGATTGATGTTGTACTGCTCTGTCTGAATAAATAATATAACGTTTGTTCGAATTACCTAAGGCATGTTAGGTTTAGTCTTGGACCTCGTTACCGTAGCTTGCAACAGGTCCTGACATGCCATGTCATGTGTTGTGTGCGTTGAATTGTGTGGACCACTATTTTATTTGTATTCAATGTATGAACGGTGATTATTTTGTTTGTTTTTATTGTGTGTACTGGCTGATATATGCCATAGAGTTGTCATCACGTCGGTCTAAAAAGTTTATTTGTACAGCAATGCTTCTGAAAAATCTAGTTGTAGCTCATGTTTTATGAAATGGGTACTTGTTGTAGAAAGTACATAATGCAGATTAATTAGACATTCAAATTACCAAAATAATTGCACTGACATGTACATGGAACACGCTAACGTCGTGTTCCATCTATACCTAACATGCCTTAGGGAATATGAAATTCGAACATTACATGATAGTCATCTACTGAGTGCACCGAGGATACTTCCCCTTCCTAATAGCCTCGGGCCCCGCCTCTTTCGCACAGTGGGCCCTCTCTCGCTTCCTCTCTCTATCAACTTCCCGCTCCTTCGTCTGCCGACGTTCCACATCTGCGAACCTCTTCTGGATCTCTTCTTTATCTTTCTTGCGCTTCTCCTCCATTTTTTCCTCTTGCAGCATTCGCTGCCACCTTTCCGCAGCCCACCTTGCTTCGCGCTTAACGTGTTCCTTAGCTTCAGTCGATTGCTCCGTGTCCAGCCACTGTATGAAATCACAAAGAGGTGGTGGACTCTATTTCCAAGCCAAGTTAGAATTAACTTACTGAACTCCGAAGGCGCAAACTAGATAGGGCGAGGTGATACCGCTTTGTCCTTGCCGTAGCGCTTTGGCGGATCGTACTCGTAGTTCTCACACATGAAGAACCTCCTGCCGAAGTCATCGCCCAAAACTTTGGACTCCATCAGCTTGCACAACGAACCGCAGAAGCACATTGGAACCTGCACTCCTTGAGGCACAGGTTCTCTAATCTTGTTCCACGGAATGTAGGTAAAACCAGAGAAAGACATGGTGGTAGTGCGGGGATGGCTAGTGACTTCGTATGAGATGGGGCGATGCCCTATTTATAGATGGAGCTATTTGGTCTATAGGCATGGTTCACGCATGTCTATCGCCGTTTCAAACGGCGGTAGGTCCTCCCACATTTTTAATTATAGTGGGGGTGCAGAAGAATCTGATGCAAGGTGACAGGACATCGAAATCGTAATTGAAACTCATGAATATCTCATAAAAATATATTTTCACATTCTATTAGAGTTAAATCTAATTTGTATTAATTTTTATAAAAATATTTTCCTAACCTCCGCTATCTCTATTATTTTCTGAAATATCTCTAAACATAAAGAAAATAATTACAGTTCATACAGCCTATAAAATAATTAAAAAATTAATTACAGCACTGAGAGATTATAAAATAATTAAAAAAATATGGAAATACCTACCGCCGTTTCAAACGGCGATAGGACACTAGGCGTCTACAGTCCGGCTACAGCCGGCTATAGCCGCGCTGTAGCCTGGCGGTAGCACCTACCGCCAGTTCATCCGGCGGTAGGTAGCTACCGCCGGATGAAACGGCGGTATGTTTGATGGGCCGTGGGCCAAGGAACTTACCACCGATTCATCCGGCAGTACCATCCTTCCGCTGGATGAACTGGCGGCTGGATGACATATTTGCAAAATAAAAATTACGACATATATTTTTGACAAATTGAAAAAAATATATAAAAATAAAAAAAATCAGAGGGGGAGGGTGGGCAGTGGGCTACTGCCTACTATATTTTTGGGCTGAACGAGAGATTAGGAATAGGAAGGTCTTTATGTCGTGCTATCTCCAATTTTTTTGAATCATCTAAAAATAATAGGTATTCAATTTAATACTTTCGAATTGAAATGAGCCCGCCTCTGCCTGTCATCTAAATTCCTGAATTCTCAAAATATATAATTCAAATCCTCAAACTAGTTTCTGACTATTATTTGCGTGCCAAAACTTTTGAAATGCATTTTTAAATTTCCAAACTGGCCACAAGCATACGTACTTCCCTAATCAAGAGTTAAAAAATATCATAACAAACCATGCTTACTAAATGTGAGACTTACACATGCACTTACGGATAGGTGATAATTTATGGGTCCAAATTTCCATTTGAAAATTTAGAGACCCTTACCCCCCCCCCCCCCCCCAATTCAGGGATTTCAAAAAATATTTTGAGTGTTTAGGGATGTGGATGATACCATGAGAAAAGTTTAAGAATTGAGAAATGCATTTTGAGAGTTTGAGGATCTAGATGATACTCCAGGGCAAGCATCAATTATGCATTTTACTCTTGTTTATTATTGGTCGAAACTTTTTTGAAGAATTTTTATTGGTCGAAACTAGAACAATAGGTATACACAAGTACTCTGGTGCCAATCAAGTGCTATTTGGCTCTGTAATTGAAGGGAATATACAAGAATATGTAGTTTGTGGAACTACGTTTCAAATAGTGATATATACACCACTTGTCAGACCATCAAACCGGTGAACCCGTACTCTCACTGGTTATCCTGCTTTTTCTCTCGGTCTCTCCTCCAATTAGATCAATAACCTTTCGGCCCACCGCATACAAGTCCATGGGGCACTAGCATAATAGGCTTCAGCCCGCTTGCCTCACTAGTATTAGCCCAACTATATGTATGACCTTAGGCTCTTGGCCAGCTTATTGTATTTCATTTCAATATTTAAAGCCCACGTAAAAGCAAGGTTAGGGCAAGCTAAAGTCAACAAACTTAATGGTGTAGTTTTTGCATTTATGAAGAGCATAAATAGCTAGAAATCTCACTGAAAATCACTTCGTCTCCAACGGCCTTTACCATATCATCTACTGTAGCAGACGCTAACACGCCACCGCAATCTCGCACGAGTGTCGCGAGGACCAAATCAGTTCGAGACCTTGATGAAAGTAGTGAAGAAATTTATCGAGATGGATAGTATTTCGTAAAAGTGAAATTTGTACTCCCACTTTTCGCGTTCCACGTCGGCTCCATGTAAAATACTCCCTCCGTCACAGAATATAGCTGCATTTAATTTTTTTATAGTAAAAAAATTTCAATTAAACAGCAAATTAATTATAGAGACTAATAACATAAAAATAATATTAGTAGATTTATCGTGAAACCAACTATTGTAATATGCAATCTTTTCTATTTTAAATAAATTAGTTTTAGAGATATCGTAAAAAATTTGGTAAATGCTGTTGGAAATAATTTTACCAATAAATTTTGAATCACTTAGCTAATGCTGTTGGAAATGTGAAAGAAAAATCTAAAAACAGAGACCACGAGCATCTCTCCAAGAGACCCTCCAAAACATTTTTTTTGAAAGCACCCAGGAGCACTGGGGAGTCAAGATTTTGGGCACCCACGCTGATCGGACTCAATGCAGACGAAGTTGCCCGAGTAGTCTTGGAACGCGCCATACTGAGACACACGCACACCTCCACACACACGCACGCACACCCCACACACGCAGGCCTCAGCACCCGGTGCGACACCAGCGTTGCGATCACGGGGGATCGAACGCTGGCGGGCAGCCTCGCAGCCGCGAGCGCTACCACTGAGCCACTGGCTCGTTCGCCCTCCAAAACATACTAGCTAAATTTTTCATTTGGCTATCTATTCAGCTAAGATTAACTATTTATATTGTGGTAGAGTCCAACAGACTAGCTATCCATTTATTCAACTCTCCCTCTCTAAACACACTGGCATATGGGTCCCACTCAATCCTTTCTCCCGCACATTGCCTACTCTACTCCGTCGCAGGCCCTTACCGCCGGTGCGGCCCACGCCTCCCGCCCCAGCGCGGCCGTGCCTCCCGATGCCGTTGCAGGCCCCGACCGCCGGCACGGCCCCTGCCTCCCGCTGCCATCGAGCGCGAAGTCGAGGGCTCCCATTGCTGGCACCTAAGGAGGACGATTAGAGGGAGGGTGCGGGGCCGAGCCGCCTCTGTCGGCGCGGCATGACATCAGGGCATCTCATCCTCCTTGGCGGCGGGCGAGGTGCGGGGCTAGGCACGATGCCGGGCAAGGTGCAACACGACGGTGGGGTGATGTCGGGGCGAGGCGAGGCGGCAGGACCAGGCGCAACGGCGGGACGACGGGGCGAGGCGCTGCGGCGGGATGGCGGGGCGAGGTGCGGCACCGAGCAAGGCGCGGTGGCGGGACGATGGGCCGCCGGACCTACGCGGGAGTCTGGAAGAGAAGATGGCGTGCAGGACTGGCTAGGCTTTTTGGCCTACCGTGGGGGTGGAAGTACCTAGCAAGATAGCTAGTTGGTTGGATTCTGATTTTGGTGAGATTTTTCTTTCTTTTAGCAAACTCATCTCGGATACACAATATGTTGGAGTTAGAGCATCTCCAAGAGCTCTTTGTATCTTGAGTGAGTTAGCTAAAAAAAGAAGACAAAGAACCCCCATCCAACAGAAACTCTATCTACCTCGTCTTCTATCCTCATTTTCTATCCAGGAGGTGCCGCTGGGCATCTTTGCCTAGCGCTAAGCGCTAGCCATTACTTTTTGAATTTTAGAGAAGCTATTGGATTTTATCCTCTTTTTGCTATCTATTTCGTTTTACATAATAGTTATATCAGGATTTTAGCTATTCATAGATACAAAAGCTCTTGGAGATGCTCTTATGTGCTCCTTGGGATACAAAAGGTCTTAAACCTCTAGAACAGATAAAAGAGAATAGGAGAACAGATAATCCTTTACGGTTTACTAATATTCAGAACATTAGCTCACTGACTCGAAATTTTGTGCAAAAAAAATCCTAGAATGCTTTATATTTAAGTATAAATTTTAAATTCTCTAATATCTTATATTTCAAGACGGAGGCAGTATAATAGGCTTGAGCCCCGCCTGCCCCACTATTGGCCCAACTATATGTATGACCTTAGCTCTTGACCAGCTGATTGTATTTCATTGCGATATTTAACGCCCATGTCAAAAGGTCCGACCAGGCTAAAGTCAACAAACTTAATGATGTAGTTTTTGCATCTGAGTCCTAGGAAGAGCATAAATAGCTAGCAATCTCACTGAAAATCAGTTCTCCTTGGAACACCTCCAACGGCCTTTATCACTGTAGCAGACGCTACTGTTTTACGTTACAGATCCTGGCCCATATTCAACTCCACTGATACCGTGATACGCCACTACAATCTCGCACGTAAAAGTGAAGAAATTTACGGAAACGGATTCGGTAAAAGTGAAATTTGTATTCCCACCTTTTGCGTTCCACATGGGCTGCATGTACAATATAGAAAATAAAAGTGAAATATACCGACGATGCATGAACTTATCATATGAGCCCATAAACTTCGGGAACAAAGAATTAACCTTTACGCTACAGTTCGTTGCCATTTGCCAAGGTCCCGTGGAGGGATTCTCCACTTATTTCTTTTTTTTAGAAAGATTCTTTATTTATTTCTTGACAAAGACATACGAGCACTAAACATGACTGAGCCAATGAGGCAAAATAGACACCTACATCTTACTTTCGCACTCCTTTTGAATATATAAGAGAACCTATGCTTTTTTTAGGGTTGATTAAAAGAGGATAGGAGAAGGCACATGTGTCTTCCCAATTAAATTGGACCTGCACTGACTATTTAATCGGCCAAATGTAGTGGATAATCCAGCCCTTGGTTGCAAAATCTACTTAAACTCCAGTAGTGGTTTTCTGAATATTCAGAACCACATAAATTTACGTGTAAATTTTGAATCACTTAGCTAACGCTGTTTGGAAATGCAAACCCTTGGAATACAAATAGAGCATATAAAAGACAATAGGAGAAAACGTAAGCGTAACTAGAAGACAATTGCTCACGGCTTCCTAATATTCAGAACATTCTATGCTTAAGCATAAGTTTTGAATGCTTATGGTCTCCTAACATACCCACAAATCTCCTATGTTTCTGGAAAAATTTTGATTGCCAAGATAGATCACTTACCTAGGATGGATCTGGCCCTATTTGGTTCGCTAGAACACCTAGTACTACAAAAAGAATCTTGTATGCATGAAGAACTAAACGAAATTTATTTGTAAAACCTTTTCACGGATGGGTACAACTTTGCGCGACGAATTTAATGATGGTAATTAATCCGTGATTGGCTACAATAATGCTACAGTAATCATCCTCTAATTGTGCGGTCAAAGACATCATTAGATTCGTCTCGCGGAGTAGCACAGAGTTGTGGAGTTAGTTTTGCAAACTGCCTTCACTTAATACTAGTAATTAACGGTCAAAGTTCCCTAGTACAACAAGTACTAGGGAACCCGGCCTCTAAGAGCAAGTCCAACAGTCTCGGTATCGCGCCACGCCTCGGGAAAAAAGCGGATCACTGCTGAAATCGGCGTCCAACAACCTCTTCAACCAACTCCTCTCGCTATCACATTCTGTATGTGCGCCCCTCCGCTCTCCGCTCGCTTCCTTCCCCGAGCGCAAGGAGCTCGCCATCTGCTCCCCCCGTGCGCGGGTCCCACTTCCGGCGTCCGCGGCGGCGGCCCTCGGCGGCAGCAACAACCGCGCCGCCCGGCTCCGCCTCGCCACGTCCGTCCGTCCGTGGCGGCGGTGGAGCTCGCGCCCACGTCGGCGAGAGGGGCGGGCCGCGGCGGCGGAGCTTGCACCCGTGGCGGTGGGAGGGGCGAGGCGCGGAGCTCAGCCGCAGCCCCCGGCGGCACGGCGCAGAGGTCGACCACGGCCCCAGCGGCGCGCGCAGAGCCTCGACCACGGCCACGGTGGCTCGCCGAGCCCGGCCGCGGCCCCGGCGGCACGCGCAGAGCCTCGACCACGGCGCGGCGCGGATGCGTTCCTGATCTCCTCCCGCTGCCGCAGGCAGAGGTCCTTCAGCCGCTCCACCTCCCGGTCCTTGTTCTCGAGCTGTAGGCGGAGCGTGGCGATCTCTTCCTCCTGCGCCTAGCTCTGCGCCAGGAGCTCCTGCTCGCTGTGCAGCACCATGGCGAGCGTCCGCGTTTTGGCGTTGGTCTTCGCCGCGGCGGCGACGGCGGCAGGAGGGACTGGGAGGCGGGCCTTGGCGGAAGGCGGTTTTTTGTCCATGGAGATGAGCCGCCGCAGCACGGAGCCTAGGTTGCCCTGGTGGTGGGGCTGCGGCAAGCCGACGGCGCCCCGCAGGTCGCGCCCGGATCTCCCCGCGACCACCAACGCGCGACTGCTGCTCCCGTGCGCTCCTCCCGGTGTCGGCGCGGAAGGCGCCGCCGCGCGGCGCGGCGACGGGGACGGGACGGCGAGTCATAGGCCGCGTAGCGCGAGGCCGCGGACGCCTTCATCGCTGCCTGCGGACGGTGGAGGCCGGAGGGGACAGGGGATATGATTGGTGGGGAGGGAGGAGGGGCCGGCGGCTAGGCTATGGAGGCGGCGGCGCGTGCGCTCCTCGAGGCTGGGCGGGCGGTGCTGTGCGGCGACGAGCGGGCAGACGGGAGGACGGGAAAGAAGAGTATATAGCTAGTCTGTTAGAAATCATGGACAAATAGACAGTGAAAGTTAGCTAAATGGATAACTATATAGCAATATAGAGAGTAGAATTGGGATAATCGGTTGGAGACGGTCTAACAGAACAGAAGAACACTCGATGCCGGGCTGGCAAAAACTCAGCCGTACTCCATTGGCAGGAAATGGAAAGTAGTCCCCAATCCGCCGTGCATCCTCCCCTGACCTCAACCAAAAAGCATGGTCGAAAAAGTTAAAGCAACCAGGTTCCCCGAAAGCGTAACGTCAGAAACTACGCCACCGCAAGTCCGAATCCGTGCTCCCTGATCCCCGGGTCCCCTGCCCCACGCCACCTCTGGCCGCATCCCAGCCGTCCACCGCCCATCCGACGCTCCACCCCCGCGCCGACCCCACCCACCCCCGCCGCCGCACCTAATCCACTCCGCCGCAGCCCCTATCTACCCGACCCTACCGCCCCTCCCATTAAAAAAAAACGGCGGGGCCCACACGAGCGCCGCGGGCAGAGAGGTCGCTTAAAACCCAAGCAAGCTAACCAACCAGAGAAAAATATTCCATTTTCCGAAAAAACAAAACAAAGCGAAAACAAATCGAAGCCGAGGAAGAAGGCTCGCGAAGGAGGAGGAGGGCGATGGGGAAGGGCAAGGTGCACCCGTCGCCGTCGCTGCCGTCGGCGGCTGCGGCGGCGGGAGGGGAGGTGACGGCGGAGGCGGTGCTGGTGCGTCTGCTCCCCGCGGCGGTGCTCGCGGCCGCGGCGCCGCTCGGGGCCGAGGGGAAGGAGGTGCTGGCCTACCTGGTGCTCGCCTCGCTGCGGTCCTCGGCGCCGCCGGCCGTGGCGAGGGCCGGGGAGGAGGCGAGGGCGGGGGGCCACCGCCCGGAGCTCGGCTGCGGGTGCTTCGGGTGCTACACGGCCTACTGGTCCCGCTGGGACGGGTCACCGGAGGCCGACCGCGAGGCCATCCACCGCGCCATCGAGGCCTTCGAGGAGCACCTGGCCAAGGAGGAGAGGGAGGGCGGCGGCAAGGGCGGGGGCCGCCGCGGCCGCAAGAAGCGCGCCGCAGCAGCCAAGGACGCCGCCAAGGACAAGGCCGGCAAGGGGAAGGGCAAGGAGGTCGCCGCCGTCGACCCCCTCCCCCTCCCGCCGCCGCCGCCGCCGGCGGCGGCGGCGGCTTCTCCTGCTCCAGAAGAGGCCCCGAAGGCGGAAGACGGCGCCGAGTACCTCACGGCGGAGGAGGAGAAGGAGCCGGAGGACGCCGCGGCCGGCGAGGAGGACAGGCGGCGGCGCGGGTGGGGCGGCGTGCTCAACTGGAGGTCCTGGGGCCTGTGGGGGTCCCACTAGTCAGCGAGCCCCGGTTGGTTGGTGCCCCCTTCCTCCTCTCTGCTGCTCATCAGTCTAGGTTGGTTCGTGCCGTAGTTCTTGGGGGTTTTGGTGCCCCCCATTTTTCTTTTCCTTCTGGTATTGGGTGGGGGGGTTTAGCAAGCAGCTGATGAAATCAGGTTGATTAGGGAATGTTCAATACTACTAGTAGTACGTGCTTAGCATGTCAAATTAGCATTTTGACACTCTCATACGCCCAGCAGTACTGTCATAATAATGAGGATGTGTTCATCAGCTTGGTGTGGTGGATCTTGTGTGTTAATTAGCAGCAGTTTGTTGTTGGTGTACGTACATATGTATGCAGGTAACAGGTTTGTTTCTTTGTTGGTTGGAATTGATAGCGTGTGGTTGATGTAACCATCACTGTAAATGAATGGTAGCAGTCAGCACTTCCTACAGTATTTATGTGCTGTGCAAATGATCTGAATGTCTAGGACTGTCAGTATTCATTCAGTAGGCTGTTGATCAGTCAGTGCTTGCTGCAATGCAAATGATTTGATTTGAGTCGATTAGGGCTTTGACGGCTCTGAATCTTGAATTAGCCGTCCTCAATTAACTTTGTGCGACGCTTCTTGCTTGATAATGGAACCTGAAGGGCCCTGTTTGGGTTGGGGGTGTGCCATGAATCTTGCCAAAGTTTTCTTTGTCCAGTTCTATAGGAGAAATGGACTTGTTGCTGTTGTTGCTGACCTGCTGTAATAGATCTTTGATCCGGTCTAGTTTTTTTTTTCTTTCTTTTGACTGGAATCTGGATACTGGACACTGGATGCGCTTTCGCTAACCCAAGATGTGAAGGTGAAGCGCAACCGTATTGGTGTGATCGGTATCCGATTGTTGTTGGTCGAGTGAGTTGGGCAGGCAAGTTCGGTTGCAGCAGCGAGGCCCGATTGTGGCAGCCAGCCGTGTGTGTTCCTTCCTTCCCTTGGGAGCTAAGCATGTGGCACCGGCATCCGGCTTTTGTACGCGGCTGTGGCGGCTGTCGGACTCGCCGCCCTACTTTTGTTGTTGGTGCTTCCTTTCGACGCCGCTCGTGTACCTGATCCGGCGAGGTGTCTGCTTGCGTCGTGGGCGGCAGCCACAGGGGAGGGAATGTGGCCGGGGAAGAAGAGAGGCGGAGAGGCTCCGGCCGGCGCCGGTGCCGGTGCTTTCCGTAGGGTTACATGTCGGCGTCTCGTACGGTGGATGGTGGCTGTTTGGATGCAGGAGGAGGGAATCTGTGCTCTCGTGCCGTCGTGCGTCCGCCGCGCCGCCCTGTTTTTTCTTCTCTCTCTGGCTGACCTGCCCTCCCATGGCGTGGCGATACGAAACTCCATTCGCCTGCCGCGGGGAGGCGGGGGACGACGAGGGAGCAGAGCATGGGTTTTACCCGTGGTCAGCGGCGAGGAATCCTGATCATCTACGCGTGTGGAACACGGGTGCCTTTTTTTTACTTTTATTTTAGTAATACTATATGGATATCTGATCACTTCAAACTATATTTGTTCCAATCTCGAGTGGAAATTTCTGACGCGAGATCGCTGCATCGCGGACGCTGCAGTGGCCAATCCGTCTATTTGATATCGCATTATAGTCTTTTGTTTCTCCAAGTTTTTTAATATTTGGATCCCGACCGAAAGAAATGCAGAATAGAGACCCATCGTCGCGGCACTAGAAGCTGCGGCGGCTGTTGTATAACAGCACGGACTGTGACATCTGGCACCGTATTTTCCCACGTGGATGCTGATGTGGCGACGATGTGAGGCCGGTGCTTTCCGTCCGCCCTTTTACTTTTCTTCTCTCGTGCTGGCCTGCCCTGCTGCTCTGGAGTGGCATCATCTGAATGTGCGATGCGAAATTCCATTTCCCAGCCGGGGGGGGAGGCCGGAACGAACCAGAGGTGCAGCGGCGGGCGATACGTATCCCGGCCAAGCAGAGGCAGAGCCAAGCACGGGTTTTCGTTTTCCTTGTGGTCACCGGCGAAGAATGCTGACCATTTCTCATGTATACGATAAAGACGAACGCTCTGCTCCAAGATTTCGGAGATTCGACTTTGACGGCGACCCCGCGGTGCCCCCCGCTTTCCAAACGCGTCGACTCGTGGTCGGACATGGCCCAATTGCCTTTGTGGCCCGTGGGGTGTCCTGGAATGGGGCCAACGTTGCTAAGAATTCCCTACATGCGCAGCCTTAAGTGTTGCTGATTGATCAGGCTGTGTTTAGATCACTTTACTAAAAAAATTTTGAAAGAGAATTTTTATATTTTGGAATACTAAATAAAATCTATTTATAAAACTTTTTGCACGGATGGATTGTAAATCGCGAGACAAATCTAATGAGCCTATTTAATTCATGAATAGTGAATGGTTACTGTAGCATCATTATTGCAAATAATAGATTAGGTTGGCTCATTAGATTCGTCTCGCGATTTACAACCCATCCGTGCAAAAAAATTTAAAAATAGACTTCATGTATGTGTCCAAATATTTGTTGTGATGTTTTTGGGGGAAAATTTTTGAAACTAAACATGGCCTCGTTTCAGTTCCGTGGAAAGGGATTTGTTCTGAAGCCGTTTTAGCTAGGATGACCGGCAGCTACGAATCGATTTTAGCTGACTTAGTATGTATCCAACCTAGCAGGTAAGACCTCGAATGTTAGACAACTGAAAATCTCATAACTCCTTATGGAGGGCTATGCCATAGAAGAACTAGAAAAGTAGTAGGTTATGGCTTATGAGAGTCGTCACTGCATCCTACAGATGGCGGTGAACACGGTGTGAAAGTAGGGTGATAAAGAGGCCATGATTTTGAACTAGAAAATCTAAGAGCTGGGCTCTAAAAAAAATCGGATTCTAATTTTATATAATTTTGAACTAAATAATTTAAAAGTCTTATTGGACTGCGAAAAGGCCACTAGGGTCATGGCCCATTACGATACAGAGGGGGAGATTTCTCTCGTCGAGCGAGTTGGATTGTTGGCTCAGTGCACTGTGCACTGCTTGAGCGGCTGGCCGATGCACCTAGCTCCTCCTCTGTGGTTACTGCATAAGGCGGCTACAACAAATCAATTGTAAGTTACACTTATTGTAAAATATATAGTCACATACACACACGCACTCACACCTTATTCCAATGAATGCTCTGCAAACGTGCAAAACTAAAGTTATCAGTTATATAAAATAATTGGGCGGCAGGAAAGATAAGGCGTGAATGTACATATTTGAATTTCGCATCACAATAGTAGCACATTATCTTGTGTGTTTTTTTTTCTTGTCGTCGCAATAATTCAAGGTGACTCAGAACATTATCTTACATTTTGTTTCTAGTCAGCTTTGTCATCCAAATTACACTGACGGTGTCTCTTTCTCAAATGACAACAACTAGCCAACGGAAAATATTTTTCTATCTAGTACGCCCATCCCTTGTGCCCGCGAGTCTTCCATCTTTATAGCGTCTTTCGGTCTCCCTGATCCAGCCTCGTGCCTCTCTTCTCTAGTTTTCTCTGTGTGAGCCGAGTGTCCCAAATGTGTGGCCGTGGATATGTCAGCGGTTTCTTTGTTCTTGGTGCACAAGCTAGCACTGAAGGCACATGCTCGTTTTAATTGTGTTTTCGGGTACTAGTTTAGTTTATGGGGTTGTTCGGTCCAGGGGCTAAATTTTAAACCATGTCACATCAAAAAGAATCTTAGTATTTATAGAAGTATTAAGTGAAGTCTAATTACAAAACTAATTACAGAATCCTGGAGCTAAACTGTGAGTTAAATTTAATGAGGTATAATAATTCATAATTAATGGATAGTTACTGTAGCATTATTGTACCAAATTATGGATTAATTAGGTTTATTAGATTCGTCTCGCGAATTAGCACTCATCTGTTAAAAAAATTTATAAACATATTTTATTTGATACTCCTAAATTGTAATACTCATTTTGATGTCACAGGGGGCTTAAAAATAGCTGATGGAAACAAACATCACCTATTACCCTACCGCACGCCGCCCCAGCTAAGTTGCCGCCATCACGCGTCCATTCTCCACCGTCATGCTCGCTACATCCAGGGCGCCGCACAGCCGAGTCCAGAGCCAGCCGCCACTGCCGGCACCCGTCAGAGAATAGCGAGCTACATCCGGATCGGCGGCCGTCGGAGTCCAATCTGCGTGACGCGCAGCCGCTCGGGAAGCTCCTCGCCTCCTCCGCTTGGCAACCCCAGTGCTCTTCCTCTGCCGCCTCCAATCCGAGCTATCTGGAGAGGCGGCGGCTGATGATCGGGCACAGCTGATGATCGCTATCCGTTTGTTATTGGTCCAGTGAGTTGGACAGGCAGTTTGGTTGAAGCAGTAAGGCCCGATTGTGGAGCCAATCCGTGTTCCTTCCTTTCCTTGGGAGCTAAACCGGTCTAGCCTGTCCGCTCCTGTGCAGACCTTCTCGAAGTCATAACTCCCTCGTCCGAACTCTGAATCAGACGTCCAACATATGCATCTTGATAGTCTCGATGAGCGGTATGCAATGGTGAAGTCCAATTTATATTTGCAGAATTGCAGATGCAGATCGGGGTCATCCTGATCGCATGTTCACCTGATGTCTGATGATGTGTGATGCCTCCTGATGAACTTTGCTGCAGCGCCCATCTGAACGCCTAGACAGTGACGCGCGGCGGTGGCGTCGATGAAAGGCGGGCGGTGACTGCGGCGTCAATGGAGGGAAAACGAATCGTCGCGATTCAGCCCTGACGTGCATGACTTCGGCGTGTGCGTGTCCCTCCGTTTCCTTTCCATCGTCCTGCTTGCTTTACTAGGCCTTGGCCTAATGGGCTTTAAGAGTTTAACTAATGTAGAATAGCATGTTTAGTGACTACTTGACTTAATTTGGCTGCCCCTAAAAATGGGCGGCCCTGTGATATCGACGGGCCTGGTACTGCTGTCCATAGCACAAGCACGAGGGCGCAGTCCAGACGACGCTTTAGGAAGAGTGTTGTCCTTCAGCGTGCAGCAAACAACAATGATCGAGAAAATGGTAGCCAACTGTTGGAGAACAGTACATGATCGAGGGTTGTTTTCCTGCAATTTTCATGGTGGAAAGATAAAACTAATTTGACTACACTAGGATGTCAAGTTTTTATACCTACGAGGATCATAACCATGACGGGCATAGATGGTGGAAAAGCAGCTAGCTGACACAGTTAAGGTCTCAAAACAAAGAATACAGTACACATTGATGAGCTCTTGATTTTAGAATTATGACGAGTTGATGACATGTGAGTAGCAGTACATATTGGACATTCGTTGTAAATTAAAGATCCTACTACCCCTGTATATTAGTATATATGTAACTTTGGTTTCTCTCTTTTCATGTTTTGTTTAGGGGGTGTTTAGTCAATTTTTCCACCACGGAACTAAATCGACTTCCTCGGATGGTTAAGACCTTTTGTTCCTCGGATGTTCTTCTAACACCTAGGAATCCTAGGTGCTCGAACTTTGGGGCGTTTCTGGTATGAATCAGATCAGGCGCGGCCAGTTTAGGCTTTCCCCTTTTCCTGCTTCTTAGGCCTTTTGGCTGCAGGGCCGTTCCAATGTTTTGGGGGCCCGGGAGCAAAACAAAAAATTGGGCCCCATGCCTAGGTTTAACAAAAGCTAAATAATCAAAATGCATTTGGATTCATAGTATAATTATATTTGTTTTGCATATTAGCACGTAATATAATTATTAAAGCTAAAGAAAAGGGTGAACATTGCCAAGAAAGAGAAGAGAATCGGAGATACGAGATGGGAGATCGCGATTCGCGACAAGAAACCAAGCGTCTTGCGGCCTCGTTGTTTCGGCTGGATGGCTTCTCGGCTTCGCGCGGTCGCGGACTCGCGGTCTTGGGAGTTGGGGCGAGGGCCGACAGGCGATCGCGGAGGCGGAGTCTTGAACTCTTGACAGGCGATACGGAATCACGGACGGGATCGAAGGCAGCCAAGCAGGTTGGAGTGCAGCGATGGCCGATGGGCTTCAGTTGTTGGATCTAAACCCCCTAAGGGGAACTATAGATGGGCCCCCAAAATTTTGGGGGCCAGTGCGGTCGAGCCACTTGCGTTGGGCCAAAACCGGGCCTGTTTGGCTGAATACTCTTGTATTTCCGTTTTAAGTAATGCAAATGGGGCTTGCCTCGTGTCGGAAAAAAAATGACTTGCCCGTGGATTGACCTGACCGATCCGGCCAGTGGCGGTCATACGGCGTGATGCTGGCCCGGTCCTTCTCATTTGAAACCTATCTTACCTAATTTTGTGTTCCCATTAACGACGGTACAGCACTACAGCTATAGAATTCTCAATTCTGTGGGCAAAGACTAACTAGAGTATATCTTGTGCACGGTTAAAGGCCATTGTGCAGGGATCAAAGTAGGTAGTCCACAAGACCACAATCATGTGGTCATGCCAGCATGGGCACAGGAAGATTTTCACAAGGACGAAAAATCAAACACGGGTTTAGCCTTTTGGGGACTCGTACGCGTCACTTGTGCAGGGTTCAACGTTTCAAAACACGCGCCTCCGACTTTGACAAGCCTCCGCCCTAGCCCGACTATCGTCGTGCCGTGCCTGGCCCGGCCCTATATCTTAGCGTGCCAGGCCGGGCTAGCCCACGGGCTGCACCAACGGCCCAGGCACGGGCCCATTTCCATGTCGGGCCGGCTGGGCTGGCACGTCCGGTCTGCCGTGCCCCGGGCCCATTCACCCGCTCCCCATGCGACGTGGCACCGCCGCAACCAGCTCCCCGCAGCCGACGCCCACGCAAACGGCATCGCGCGGGGCTGCAACCGCGCCGCCGTGACGGTGAGGGGTGGAGCTCGGTTACTGCGGGGTGGTCCCTCGTGGAGGCGGCGGCGACCTGAAGGAGGAGGGGGCGGCGGCGAGAGAGCAAAGCAGGAGGCGGCGGCGAGGGGCTGCCGGTCAGGGGCGGAGTATGACAGCGACTCGTCGAGGCAGGCGAGAGGGCGAAGTTGGACGGCGACTCGGCGAGGCGGAGGCGGGCGAGAGGGTAGAGCACTGGAGCAAGATGGCGGCGCGGCATTGGGAGAGGCGGAGAGCAGGACAGGAGTTGGAGATGGGGAAATGAGACACGACTAGGGTTGGGAGAAGGAGCTGAGCTTGCTGTGTTTTTAGATGGGCTGTGGTGTTTAGGCGGGCCATTTGGGGATTCTACGGGCTGGTGTCGGGCCGGCCTTTATTAACGGGCCGGGTCGTGCCGCCCGCCGTGCCTAGGTGGTGGCCCATGCACGGCACGTGCTATTGGGCCGTGCCAGTCCGGGCACATCAGCTACCGAGCCGTGCCGTGCTTAGGCAGGGCCAAAAAAATGTGCCTCGTGTCAGACTATCATGCCTCGTGCTTTGTGAACATCTATAGCAGAAGCCAACATGTGCAACAAACGGCACACATCCCTTCCTTGAATTTTTCAAAAGAAAAACATCCCCTGCTTGCGCTTGCTCAGTACAATTTGAAGCAATGGGAGGGACGACGCAAGTGCAAGCATGGAAGTCTCACCGTTGCTTGCACTGCTGCTCATTGGCCTTGTGTCCCTCGCCCTCTTCTTCTCCACCGGCGGCAGAAAGACAACTCCGTCGTCCTTTCGTTCCAAAAAAATCAACAACTCCGTCCCACTCCCATGAAGATGGGCAGCGGAGTTTGCCCTCGTCGCCTCCAGGCTTTCCTCTCCTCGGCCACCTGCCGCTCCTTGGGTCTTTGTCCCACCGGAACCTCCAGGTGATGCCCTCGAAGCTCTAGAATATTACATGCAGCCTCAATTTCAGCATACAACATGGTATAGGTAATGTTTTGCACAACAAATGAGGGCTAATGGGCTTCCAAATTGGTGAAGTTAGGAGCTGCACATCACATGCACATGATGTTGCTCACATTTGCCACGGAACATGGATGGACTCGTATACTAATGCATATTACTCCTTCCATTCTAAATTTATTATTTTTATTTGCTATACACCTAGATTAACGTTATAGTTAGGGTTTATGGAATACTACCGCAATTCAAAGTACCATCGGATCGGATGGACCCTGCTCTCAGGTAGTGAAGGTTGCATTGGGGGATACACAGCTGAAGAGTATGAAGTGATTATCATTGTGAAATACCCTCTGCATTTGACTGGCATGCAAGAAGCCCTGCATGATGAAAAACAGTTGGAGGGGTTTTGAAGCCCCACATGCTATCAGCTTTGACCCAGACCAACGGGCAGCTCGGATTCCTGAAAGATGGGTTCATGATCGAGTCGTGTAAAGTGTACGGTTTATACTTCATATTCGCTTTCTCTGTTTTCAATTACGTTTAATATATGTTACTTGGGCATTGTAGTTCACATTGAGCTTTATCTGAATAAGTTGTCATCGCTGACTTGTGTAAACAAAGAAACATAATTTCCCCACTACAGTTTAACGAAGTGAAGGGATGAGCAGTGTTGACGCAAAAAAGTCGGGTGTTGACTTATGCGAAGCAACACAGCAAGGCCTTAGAGATCTGCTTTGCCTCCGATGCAGAGCCCAGTTTTGACGTGCGTGGTGTGCGCTGCGTGCCAGTCAATTTGATCTGCAATCGACAAGATAGGTAGCAAATGTTAGATAATTTGACCGATCAGCCCCAGACAGTCTTTTGAAATTGGCTCGGCTAAAAAGCACAAGACAATTCTGTGAACCAGATCTTGACCCAAATTCCAAGAATCGGCTACTAAACTGTAAGCTGAAAACTAATGTAAAAAGGGCCTCGCGCCCGGAGCTCGATCTCTTTACATATATCAATGGATCCATCAATAATATGGACCAGATCGATACGTCTCTGGTGCGGCCGGATCGGAGTACGCCATCGACGATGGCGGCTGCGGCGGCAGGCCGGAGCCATGTCCACCTGTGCTTCACCGACCACCGGGACCAGACCTACGCGCTGCACCGCGTCGACGTGGAGCCCCTGTTCCACTCCGAGCCGGACCCAGACCCGGAATCCATGGACGTGCTCCCCCTGCCCCCTCCCGCCGCGCGCTTCCAGCCGCCGCCGGATCCGAACCACGTCATGAACTTCCACGCCCTCGGCGCCGCCGGCGACCGCGTCGTGTCCATCGACGAGCTCCGCCGGACACTCATCTACGACGCCTCCAACGGCTCCGTCCGCGCCGGGCCTGCGCTGCGCGACCGCAAGTACCACACCCTTTCCGCCTCGGTCGCCAGCGCCGGCGGCGACAACCTGTACCTCCTCGACCACATCCCTCGCCGGGAGCGGCGGCGCTGCTTCGAGGCCCTCGTCTACGTGCCCCACCTCGAGGACTGGTGCTGGCACAAGCTCCCGCAGCCGCCCTACGCGCGTGCGTGAGCCTGGGTACACGGGCGCCGAGGTCGTCTCCCACGCCGTCGCCGGCGCCGCCGTCTGGACGTACAGCCAGGGCGCCGGCACCTACTCGTTCGACACGGCGCGCCGCGCGTGGCGGAAGGAAGGCGACTGGGCGCTCCCGTTCCGCGGCAAGGCGGTGCGCGACGACGACCCCGGCGGCGGGTGCGGCCTCTGGTTCGGGATCTCGTCCGCGCCCGGCCGCCGCCTCTGCGCCGCCGACCTCGCCACCGCCACTGCCTCGTCGCCGCCGGAGGTGCGCGGCATGTGGGAGGAGTTCAGGCCGCCGGGGGAGTGGTTCTTCCGGAACGCCGCCGTCGTGCACCTGGGATCTGGCAGGCTGTGCACCGTCTGGTTCTTCGCCACCGACCCCACTGACAAGCTCTGGAAGACGCGCGCGCGAGCAGCACCACTGCACACGGACGGTGTCGAGCCGGAACACGGCGCACCATCCTGATCCTGCCGGGCTGGATTGAGTACGCGCGGTTCGTCAGCATGATCGCAACGCAAGTGATCCCTGCGTGCTCGAACCAGCAGCAGCAGTGCAGCACCCATAGGCCGGCGCCGCCCCAGTAGGCTACTGTGAGCGCCTCCATCATCCCTGTCCCTGCCACGAACTCCTCGGCCTCGGCACCCGCCCGCCGGCAACCGGACTAGACCGCGGCGCCGCAGTCACTCTGGCGGACTACGGCGCGATCCGTATGCATCCAATCTCCGTCGCCGTTGGCGCAGAGCTCGGCGTCCCGCACGACGCACACGTACGCATGCGCCGGTGGCGCGCCACGCCGGGCGGCAGGCAGGGACTCCCCGCTTCCTGGCGACGTCGCCGGCACGCCGTACCGGACGGCCGAGTGCGGGAACGTGTAGAATATGAAGCGGCGCTCCCGGGAGACCCGACTCCTGGACCTGAGGTTCCCATAGCGGTTCGTCGCCATGTGCACGCTGCACGCGCACATTCCCTTTGCGAGCAGCACCACAGAGCACGAGCTACCCCAAGCTAGCGCGGTCAGCGCTGGAAGTACGGTGGCCGTCAAACTCGCTGTCTCTCCGCCCGGTGGCACTTGCCCGATCTCAGCGGACGAGGGCTCGCCAGCGACGCCGTGGGCAAGCCGCACCCGGCTGGCCGGCTCGAGCAAGCCTTTCAACGTTTCATCGGAGACCAGTGTTTTTGCTGTGGGAGTTAGTTTCTGCTGGTGGGTGCGACGTGCATTCCTCATTTAAACTTCCTGGAGGCTGTTTTTGTTTTGCTGCCTGTGAACCTGTAGTTCTCGTTTACCAGCGGATCCTCTGAACCTTTTGTAATTTCGTTGCTTCAAGTAATGAAATTTGGGCATGGCCATAGTGGAAAATATAATGAAAATAATTCTGAATATTCATCAGTCCTATAAGCAAAACATACAAAGACCTCATATGAAACATTAGTACATCGCTACCATCAATTAAATTGAATACATGACAATAGCTGTAGTTTCAAAATCTCTACTAATAAAAAGGGACTAAGTAAGAGACTTTTTTTACTTGTCTTTTCATTTCATCCCACCTATGTCCCCCTCCCCGTCCCCTCTACTCCTTCGTCCTGCCACTACAGCCCCGCCAGACTTACCCTACCACGCGCCGCCCCCGCACCCCCCTCCCCCGCTCGGCTGCTGCGATTGCGCGTCCTTTCTCCACCGTCATGCTCGCTACATCTAGGGCACCGCACCGCTGAGTCCAGAGCGCGGATTCAAGTCGCCGCCGTGCCCCACCACGCCAACCTTACTACGAAGATTGCATGGCCGCTGCCTCCTACACCCCGTCGGAGAACAGCGAGCTGCATCCGGACCAGCGGCCGGTGGAGTCCAATCCGCGTGACATGCTGCCGCTCGCGAAGCTCCTCCGCTTAGTGACCCCCCTCCTCTTCCTTTACCGCCTCCACTCTGAGCCAGCGGCGGAGGCAGCGGTGGGGCGGGAGGGGCTCAAGCCCCCCCTACCGCTGTGATCTCCATGAAGCCCCCCCTAAGCCCCTCCTACAAATTTGAGAAGGAAGAAGAAGGAGGGGAGGGGCTAGAGGAGGAAGAAGCGGAAGCAGCCCCTCCTACCGTGATTCCTGGCTCCGCCACTGCTCTGAGCTGCGTCTAGATCGGCGGCTATCCATGCAAATCCGGCAGTTACAACCCACACCCCCACAACTCGAGCCCTAGATTATGTCCTCGCCGGGTCCGTCGCCTCCATCCTCACCACCGATCTGCCACGGTGGTGTGTGGAACTCGTGCTAGTAACGTGTTAGAAATCGAGTTCTTTATCGCACACAAAACAACAAGACACGGAGATATAGAGACGAAGAGTTTTTGTTTCTCTTTCATTGAGTTACACCCTATGAAAAGGGACCTCCTATTTATACTATTTATATTTGAAGAGGCTCGTATGAATACAAATGTATAGTGTTTGAACTTTTCAACTTTTTCTCCTCTCTTCATTAATTTGGCAACGATTTCAAAGTCAAATTCATACACTGTTGTTTTGATTTTGAATCACAATACCTATTATCTATCCCAAGCGTTTTTCTTTTTTTATTAATCCAAGATGATTTCTGGTTCTTGATGATTATGGTATCTTTTCGCAATCTTTTTATTGGATCTGTTAGATCTAGTAGTCACGGATCTATAGGTGAAATCTTATTCAATTCTGTTACGTAAGTAATTTTGAATCAAAGGTTCAGATTTTTCTCCTTTCTTCTCTTGGTTTTCTCTATTCTGTGAGTGAGCAGCAGGTTGCTCAAGGGGGTGTGCGCCGCGCAGCCGAGGCTCGGAGGAGCGGCTGCAGTGCGCGGTGGCTCCCAGGCCGCCCGAGCACCAGCGCTGGAAGGCGCACGTGGCGCGGCAGCGCTCGGGTACGCGAGTTCCTGCGAGAGGTGGCGTCGGATGGCTGAACATCCGAATTATCTGTATTCGTATTTATTTAAAATATAAATATACATATCCGTATTCGTATTCGATTTTAATATGGATGTCATATGGATGCATTCGAATCCGATTTTGAGAACTTTTCTCTATCCGATTTTATATTCGTATTCGTGGAATATCCGATCACATCTGTATCCGTCCGTATCTGCAAAAAAAAATGACTAGTGAAAGAAGTTTAAACTTATCTTTATACCTAATTATTTGATGTTGTACACTATTTAAATTATTTAGAAAGCTAGATAACTAATAATATATTTATTAAAATTAGTAATGATATAAAAATTAACTTTAACTATTTAATATATTTATTTCATGATTAAAATTATTTTATATGAGTCAAATTAATTAATTATTTAATGATAAAATCTTTTTATATATCTTAATTATTAAGTATTTAAATATTTATTTATTTTACCTTTAACATTAGTATTATATATTTAATATAAAATCTATACATAGATAATTATATTCTTTTTTTTATTAGCTATCTTCGAATCTTTTACTCCCTACTTGTATAATAATTTTGATCTACTACAAAATTGTTGACAAAATAAACTGATACTCATGATAGCTTTATGTTTCAAATCGAGAAGATATCTGGATTCGAATTCGGATTCGAACTATCCGTTTTGTATTCGTATCTGATGAGATCCGCATTCACATTCATATCCGGATTAAAATATGGTAATATATGATATTCGGATCCGATTTCATCCGTATCCGATTCGAAATGCTTAGTGGCGCTCAATCGGAGCGCACGCCACGGCCAGCGGGGCCGGCATGGGGTCGCACGGCCCACAGGCTGCAGCAGGCCAGAAGGCTCGCCCTACCCAGCCCAAGGAGACCAGGGCAGGCAGCCAGTGGCTCGCACAGCCCAACGCTTGCGGCTCAAGATGGCAATGGGTACCCGAAACCCGATTACCCGACGGGTTTTACCCGATAAGAAGGTGGGTATGGAATAAATTTTCTACCCGTGGGTACGTTATTGGACAAAATTCCTTATCCATCGGGTAAGCGGGTACGGGTACAGATGCATACTACCCATACCCGCCTACCTGCGGGTAAAAAATACCCGCAATAAGAAACTAAACCAGCCCAATCTCTAACACATTTTAGCCCAATATGGCCCATAAATTTAGCCCAATCCAAATAAACCAGACTAGTATATATATGGTGAACCCTTCTAAAACCCTAACCCTATTCCCCTCCCTCACCCCACTCTTTCCCAGCCGCCGCCGCACCGCATCCTGCGGAGGCGACCGCGACCGCAAGACCGCGACGCGCCTTCGGCCCTCGCGAGTTCGCGACGCCTCGCGTCCTCGCCCCTCCGCTTCCGCGGTTCCGCCTGAAGCCTGTCACCCTTCTCCTCTCCCAGATCCGGCACCCCCTCGGCCCCTCCCCTCCCAATCTTTGGCGCTGCCAAGCTCAAGGCGCCAGGCGTGCAGCAAGTCGCGGCCTCGCCCCTCGCCTGCAGCTGCAGCTGCAGCTCCCGGCGGCGCGCGGATCGGGTCGGAATCATGGTGGAGAACTCCGGAATCGGACAAGACGACAGCCGGTGATGCTCTTCCTCAGCCCTAACCTAGTAATCCATTGTTGCAGTGGCAGCTCTTCTTGTTCTTCACCTAGTCCGCTTGCATTCTAAACCCACGCCGTCCCGAAGGGACACCGTCCTGCGAGTGCCGGATCTGGAAGGGACGAGGAAAACGGCGCATCGCCTACGCCGACACCTGCCCCCCTCCTTCTGCCAGCTCCTGTGCGAGCCAGTGCACCTGTCGCTGCTGCTAAGCCGAAGGGCTTCCCTGTTGGTGTGGCGGTCAAGAAGGTAGCAGCCAAGAAGCCAGCAGCTAAGGGTGGTCGGCCTCCTCTGTCTCCGACGAGTACAGCTGCAGCCGCTTAGAAAGTGCGAAAGCAGCACCTGAAACGCTCCCTTGGGTAAGCAAAGATGACGACTTCTCGCATTTCTGGTTCTTGGCCACATAAACCAACATAAGTGAACCAGAAATGCGAGAAGTCGTCATCTTTGCTTACCCAAGGGAGCGTTTCAGGTGCAGCTTTCGCACTTTCTGAGCAGCTGCAGCTGTACTCGTCGGAGACAGAGGAGGCCGACCACCCTTAGCTGCTGGCTTCTTGGTCGCTACCTTCTTGACCGCCACACCAACAGAGAAGCCCTTCGGCTTAGCAGCAGCGACAGGTGCACTGGCTCGCACAGGAGCTGGCAGAAGGAGGGGGGCAGGTGTCGGCGTAGGCGATGCGCCGTTTTTCCTCGTCCCTTCCAGATCCGGCACTCGCAGGACGGCGTCCCTTCGGGACGGCGTGGGGTCAGAACGCAAACGGACTAGGTGAAGAACAAGAAGAGCTGCAACTGCAACAATGGATTACTAGGTTAGGGCTGAGGAAGAGCATCACCGGCTGTCGTCTTGTCCGATTCCGGAGTTCTCCACCATGATTCCGACCCGATCCGCGTGCCGCCGGGAGCTGCAGCTGCAGGCGAGGGGCGAGGCCGCAACTTGCTGCATGCCTGGCGCCTTGAGCTTGGCAGTGCCAAAGATTGGGAGGGGAGGGGCCGAGGGGGTGCCGGATCTGGGAGAGGAGAAGGGTGACAGGCTTCAGGCGGAACCGCGGAAGCGGAGGGGCGAGGACGCGAGGCGTCGCGAACTCGCGAGGGCCGAAGGCGCGTCGCGGTCGCCTCCGCAGGATGCGGTGCGGCGGCGGCTGGGAAAGAATGGGGTGAGGGAGGGGAATAGGATTAGGGTTTTAGAAGGGTTCAGCATATATATACTAGTCTGGTTTATTTGGATTGGGCTAAATTTATGGGCCATATTGGGCTAAAATGTGTTAGAGATTGGGCTGGTTTAGTTTCTTATTGCGGGTATTTTTTACCCGCGGGTAGGCGGGTATGGGTAGTATGCATCCGTATCCGTACCCGCTTACCCGATGGGTAAGGAATTTTGTCCAATAACGTACCCACGGGTAGAAAATTTATTCCATACCCACCTTCTTATCGGGTAAAACCCGTCGGGTAATCGGGTTTCGAGTACCCATTGCCATCTTGACAGGAGAGCACTGAGACGAGGAGCAAGCAGCAGCTCCGCCTGTTTGTGTTCTTTTAGAGGTAGCTAACATATTACTTGTTTATTTACATGAATACCCGTGGCTTTAATTCATCAATTCATCTCAGCAAGTTTACACCTTTCTCATAGGAGCAGTGTGTGACATCCGGGATTTTTTCGGAATATTAAAAAGTTGAAAAATATGAATTTAAAAAAAATTGTGACAATGTTGTAGTTTTATTCACTCAAGTATGAACTCTGCCTTTCTAAATTCCTCATAATTAAATATTTGAATTAAATTAAGAAAATTATTTTGCTAGGGTGAAAATATTTAGAGTTATGTGGATTTAATTGGCTCTACCTTATTTATTTGAATTCGATTGGGATTTATTTTTTTGTTTTAAATTGTGTGGAAATTAAATTGAAGTGTGCCATTCAATTTAATTTCAAATGCTAACTACTCTACGCAAGCCCTACCAAAGCCTTAGCCCTAACTTGGCTCTAATTCTAACCCTAACACGCGACCCGGACCGAGCCCTGACCCAAAACCTGGCCCAGCCCAAGTTCAGCCCTAACCCAAAACCTAAGGGCCAATGTGGCCTGCCAACCCTAACCTAACCCAAATCTTACGACCTGCGCCCAGTTTTCCTGTGCGGCATGCCAACCTACCCCTTTTTGCCGGCCCAGACCGCAAGCCACCGGCCCACTCCACTATCATCCGCTCCGCCCAACCCGCGCACCCCCTAACCCTCTTTGGTGCTCTCGCCAACAACCCGGTCCCACACGTTAGCTGGCGCTGTTCCCCTTTCTTCCTCCCGACGCCGCGCTCGCCTCACCTGCTCCGCCTGCGTCACCTCTGCAGCACGCCTCCCACTGTCGGCCACCGAAACCGCCCGCACAAGCCTGCCGGTCCATCCTCGATGTCCGTGCCTGGCCGTGCCCTCCAAACCCTAGCGCTTCCACTATAAAGCCCCACTCGGGCGCCACCGCCCTTACAACCATAGGGGGTCTTCCCCTATTCCGCCGCCACACCGAGAAGCAGAGAGAGGAGGGAGAAGAAAAGAAGAAAAGCGGGGAGAAGGAGGAGAAGAGAATAAGCTCGATGCTGTCGGATGCAAGGAGGAGCAAGAACCACTGCCGGTGCCGTGACATCAAGCCGGCGCCCTCGAACCACTATGTCGACGTTCCCACGTTGCCTGCGCACTGCGATGACCCGTCCTGGCACCGACCCACCACCGCGCAGAGCCCTCTTCTACAACCTACACAAGATTGCTTCTAAGTAGCTCGCCATGACCTTATACAAATACATCTTGAAGTATTAAAATTATATTATGAGGTAATTTTTTAATAAGGATCTGCAATCCCTTAAAATTAACAAAGATAATCACTACGGTTGCAGCCAGTATGCCTGCAACATACCTGAAGTATTACGAGATTATTTTGGACGCTACATTACACTCACAAATGCAAAAGCATGAATTGTTGTAGCATTCTCTATTTAGGCGATTCTTAGACAATTGTATCAGAAGTTTAAGACACTTGTCATGTTGGATATACTTTCTTTTCATCATCTTTGACATGTATTTTTCCACTGAAATTTATGGTATAGACAATGTGTCTATTATCTTCTTGCCATATTTTTTTAAAATTATTTTATTTTATTTTTAAATATTGTGTGCCCGTAGCATCGCCTGGGTCTTTACCTAGTAGAAAGGAAACAATCAAGCAAAAGAAAAACATAGAACTCCAAAGCTTCGACGATCTTGCCAGTACATCTCACGATTTATTCCAGTGTGTATTCCACAAATCATGTCAAATGCGGGTACTTACGATCTCACGATGTAGTGTTGAGTGCTGCCCATATTTTTCGAAGACTTTGGTCGAAATAGTACAAAAAGTTCCTTGAAAGGATTTGGATCACAAGCATGAATTTCGCAGGAAAACATATTATTAATCCTCCTCTAAATTCATTAAGAATCATCAATTTTAATCATAGTATCAGCAAAGCAAATTCTGCATGCACTGCAGGTAATCTCTTGCATTCTGTATCATTGTAACGTCCCGCCTCCTCGAGGCCGGACCCGCTTACATCTGGCAGTTTTCTAGGACACAGACTATCCTCACAGACCAACACATGTCTTTTCTGCACACTTTGTCCTCATTCGTGCGCACCCGAAAATTAATTTCTAGTCGGTCACCCATCCCCAAATTGCTCCGGGCCAAGCACGTTTAACCTCGGAGTTCTTTGGAGACCGGCTTCCGGAAAACAAGTTGCAACTTGTTGGTATGAGTATCCTATCAATCCTATTAAGTCATGGGCCAGGATATCACATACTCACCCCGTTTAGAGACCGACGTCCCCGTCGGTCAATCCCAAGCTAGAAAGGTCCTCTCTTGGCCACGTCCTGTACGTCCAGTGCCAACAGTCCATGTGTCACGTCCGTGCGTCCAGTGCCAACGGTCCTTGTGCCACGTTCGTGCGTCCAGTTTGGACACCGGCTTTCGGAAAAAAGTTGCAACTTGTTGGTATGAGTATCCTATCAATCCTATTAAGTCATGGGCCAGGATATCACATACTCACCCTGTTTAGAGACCGACGTCCCTGTCGGTCAATCCCAAGCTAGGAAGGTCCTCTCTTGGCCATGTCCTGTACGTCCAGTGCCAACAGACCATGTGTCACATCCGTACGTCCAGTGCCAACGGTCCTTGTGCCACGTCCATGCGTCCAGTGCTAACGGCACATCCCAGATGCCCGTGCACTGACCCTCCACGCGCCCGTTCACATGCCGGTGGCATCTGCGCCCCCACGCGACCGTGCTCATGCCCGCGCACGCACGCCTGTACGTACCCGTGAAACCGCGAGAATCGGCTATGATACCATTCTGTAGCGTCTCGCCTCCTCGAGGCCGGGCCCGCTTACATCTATCAGCTTTTTAGGACATAGACTATCCTCACAGACCAACACATGTCTTTTTTGCATATTTTGTCCTCACTCGTGCGTACCCGGAAATTGCTCCGGGCCAAGCACGCTTAACCTCGGAGTTCTTTGGAGACCGGCTTCCGGAAAAGAAATTACAACTTATTGGTATGAGTATCCTATCAATTCTATTAAGCCCTGGCTAGGATGTCACAATCATGTCTTCAATGTTCAGAGTCATTACAGCGCAAAACACTATTGCTGTCATCGCAGATCAGCACGCGTCCATCCACGCCGCCACGCGATCAGAGCTAGCGCCGTCGCCGCGCACCACCGGCCGGGACGGCGCCGCTCGGTGGAGCCGGCCGAGCATTAACCTGCGTGCCACACCGCTGGAAATCGGCGACGCGAGGTGGCGGAAAGCTCCCCTGGCTCGCCGCCGTCGTCACCGGCGCCGCGGTCGAGGCGCACAGGGCCTTCCGGTTGGAGATGTCGTCGTCGCCACAGGAGAGGGCGCACCTCGCGATCTGGGCGCAGCTCAGGATGTTGACGATGGTGTAGGTGCCGTTCTGGTACAGCTTCATGACGTAGCACTCCTTGTCGCCCACCTTGCTGGCGTCGCCCGACCCCAAAGACGGTGGCGCGGCAGCCGCCGCGGGAATGGCGGTGGCGGCGGCGGCGGCGGCGGCGGACGCGTCATCGGCGTAGCAGACGAGGTGGCACTCGTCCCAGTAGATGGGGCAGTACCTGATCAGCAGCGGGTCGCGCCCCGTGCAGAGGTAGCAGATGTATATCTCCGTGTCGTCGCGCGGCCACGTCGCCGCGGCATTGCCGAACATCGTGGTGTTCACCTCGCCGTCGCCAGCCGGGGCGGGCGCGGCGGCGGTGGAGGCCGTGGCGCCGGCGAGGAGGCTGAGGAGGAGGAAGGCGTTGAGAATGGAAGCTGCCAGGACATGCATCTGGGGCCTGTGGGAGAAACGATGCGTGCTCGTGGCGAGTGAGTTTGGTGTTTAGTGGCAGGGTGGATTTGTCCGGGCGACTGCAGGCAGATATAAAGGATTGCTTGTTGGTCTTTTCCGGAAAGGATGAATGCCTGCCGTTATTTTGCAATTAGCAACTAATTCAATTCTTACTTTAGAAGCAAACTGGATCCTGATTCCTGATTTTTTTTATTTGAAGTTAACTGATTCCTGAATGTGGGAGCATCCTGAAGTCCACAATATGGGCTAGACTGCATGTTTTTTCCGTTCTCGGATATCCAACGGCAGTCAGCGGAACGCAAAGGGACAAAGCTGAAGCAGAACTGCAGGAACTGGGCACCAAAATCATCTACTGGCAATGGGAGTGATCGGAGCATGCCGTGTTTAACGTTTCTGCGCGTTCTGACTAGTCGACGACGGTGGCGTCGACGACACCACGGCTCATCGTCATCGCTCATTGGTGCCCTCGCCTTTGATTTGTCTCCTGACATGAAAAATCGACTCTGCTCTCTGGACTGGAGATACCCAGCCACGGGCAGTACCGTGTACTAGCCATGAGACCAGGCTATAGCTCCTACTACATTCTAGGTCTGGTCATGGATAACCGCATACACAAAGCATTCCTTCTTTTTTCTAAGTTGTACGGAGTGCTGAAATTTTTGCATTTCAGAATCTCGTTTCCCTACTCTGTCAGCGACAGGTTGTTCGTGTAAACGCATGTGCACGAGCAGGCGAGAAAGAGTCCGATCGGGTGGAGCAGGCGCGTGCGTCTTCGTGGCCGTGGGATCGTCACTCGAGGCTGCACTACGCGCGGGCGACGATTGACATAACCCCTCAAGGTCTTTTGGGGAACAAGTAAAAGGTGATATGTGTAACACCCAGGAAAACCGCGGATGGTCCGCTAGGGATCGGCGGACGGTCCGCCAGAGTAATGTCCAGATATTTAGCTGGATGTGGGCCGGGTCGTCATCTCCTCCTTCCTCATTCCCACCTCGACCAGAGACGAGCGCAGCTCGTCCGCTCGCGCTGCCGTCGCCCCCTTCCGTCGATCTCCCTCCTCCGGCCACCATACTTCGATTCCTCGCGCGAGAACCTTCCCCGGCACCTCCTCCACCTTCCCAACCCCTAGCCCGGCTTCTCCCCGGCCGGAATCACCCAACCACCGCCGGTCGCCATTGGAGGCGCTTGAAGCTTTGCTCCACCATCGATCCGCTTCTCGGGTCATCCCCCGCCCGAACCGACCGCGAGAATGGATTCGTGGTGAGTTGCTTTTGCCCCCTGGCCTCTTTCCCCCTCCCGTTGTGCGCCGCCGGCGCCGGTGAACCGCCGTCGCCGCCGGTGAACCGCCGTCGCCGCTGGCACCGTGCTTACTGTCGCCTGTCGGGTGGTCTGCAAAAGTGAGTCACGGACGGTCCGCCTAGGAGGGCCGGACAGTCCGCCGGTCAGGTTAGAAGTTGTCCAGAGACGATGTTGTCTCTGGTGTTTTCATAGGATTGAACTACGGACCGTCCGCTATTGGAGAGCGGACAGTCCGCCGTAGAGATCAAAATTTGTCCAGAGACGATGTTGTCTCTGGTGGGGTTCGCAGGGTTGAACTGCGGACGGTCCGCTATTGGAGAGCGGACAGTCCGCCGTATAGTCTAGAATTTTGTCCAGTGATATTGACGTCTCTGGTGGATCGGCAGAGTGACAGCAGATGGTCCGCCAAGGGGGGCCGGACGGTCCGCAGTAGAGATTAAATTTTTGTCCAGAGGTGTCGTTGCCTCTGGTAGTATTGCAGAGTTAAACTGCGGACAGTCCGCTATGTTGGAGCGGACGGTCCGTCGTATAGATTGAAATTTGTCCAGAGAGGTAGTTGGTTCTGGTGGGTCGGCAGAGTTGTACTGCGGGCGGTCCGCCACTTGGGCGTGGACAGTCCGCAGAGCATTCCAGTTGAAGTATAATAGTTGCATCCTTGAGCTGCACTCAAATATTTCATATGCATTCGTGTAGCATCCGCCATTGAGGACGTCGTGTTCGAGGTGATTGCGGCACCGCAAGAGCAGCCGGAGGCCCAGGAGGAGAGGCGTGAGAACCCTGCCCAAGGCCCGTCTAACACTAGCTCTGAGCAGTAGCCTGAAGGTAAGCCCCGGTGCACATCCTATTAATTTAAATTATGACACCTAGATATGTATTTATTACTTGTGCATTATGTTTAGGAGTTGTTTGAAACCCTAGTTGCATGAACCTTAGGTTTCCTTGAGTTATACTAGTATGTATAGGACGATAGAAATGCTATGCTAAATCGGGTTCGGTAGAAGTCGAGTAATTTTTTGTTACTCGCGAGATATAGGATGTTTTTATGTTTCCATATATGAGTTACTCATCTTGGCATGGAAGTCTTGGAATGAAAGGAAAAATAGAATCTGAGACCGGGTGGGAAAGGTGTAGTTCCGCCTGTGTCGGTTAATGACCGAGCCGTTGTCGGCCCTGCTGATTATGTTTGAACTGTACTAACCGCATGCCGGGAGTAGGAGGTAGTCGAAACCGGTAAGCCTAGTACTGCCTCGCTTCGAAAGTACAGAACTTCATCACCACCCCTTAAGGCGAGTCGAGTAGTCGCGGAGAAATGGGATGCATATGTTTACTTTTGGTGGTCTCTCGTTGAGCTCGGCTGACTATATGTAGGTGGGGCGGTTCTGTAGTTCGAGGCGGGGAGGAGAAGGGTTGGTGCGTGTGGTCCGACGGGGCATACTCGTGCCGTGTTGGTTAGGTCCACCTTGCAAGGTTAAATCGAATCGATTCGCTGTCAGTCACTCTCGAAAATGGGCACCTTGATCACTACGTCACAGCGTAGTATCGAGTGGGAGTATGTATGGCATATGGTTATATTCACTTGGAATGTTATTATATGCTTTATCATGTTTGCTCTAGATATGCCAAATTTAGATGATGGTCAAGATATATACAATCATGAGCTAAAATATGGAAATAAGGATTCACTTTAGTCGCTTTTTCCGCAAAACTAACCACCAGCCAAAAGCTTTGCAGGTCTAGATATGTGGGCTAAGTTATACCCATTAGTCGGGTAAGTCTTGCTGAGTATTAGTTGCTCAGGGCTTTTGTTGAAACATTACTGCATGACACGAAGACGTAAACTTCTGTCCCTGCTGCGCTAAGTTCATCCGCCGGGATGCAGAGGGATGAGAGGTTGTGGAGCCAGATGTTTAGCTAGGGATCTCCCTAGGGTACAGTTTTGGTAGTTGTAGGCCCTCCCTCTAGTCGAACCTTAATTCCGGTTTTGTAAAGTTTTATAACTATATATATGCGTATTCAAACTTAGTTTGTAAAACTTAAGGTAGAATCTTATGTATGTTGTTGTATTTTTCAAAATGTTTGTCATGCTTGTACCATCTGCGCTCACCTTCACGTGAGACTATCGCTGATGTTTCGATCGGGACGTGGGCTGAGAAAGGGCTGTCAAATTAAACCATTAAGCTAATGCGCCCGATGTGTTCAAATGACGGCCATTACGCTTAATTTAGAATTTTAATTTGGCGGTTCCGTCACGATATGTATTTTAATCTTTGCTTCATACAGGAAAAAAAATCAGAAGTCGTTAAACGCATTAGAATGTTGCAGTTTGCAGATGATTTTGTGCCTTTAAGAGATAGGCTGTGTTTAGATCCGTGAAATAGTGGTAAAAAGAGTCACATCGGACACTGTGGCAAATTGTAGCACTTTTCGTTTGTTTGTGGTAATTGTTGTCCTACCATGACCTAACTAGGCTCAAAAGATTCGTCTCGTCGTGTACATCAAAACTATGCAATTAATTTTTTTATTTATCTATATTTAATGCTCCATGCATGAGGTAAAAGATTTGATGTGATATGTGAATAGTGAAATTTGGAGCGAAAAATTTTGGAAGTGAACACAGCCATACTATTTTTACTGCAGTGAAAAAGTTCCGGTATGTTTACTGCAGAAACGTGTTTTCTTGTCAGGCTTCAGACATTCCCCCGGCTTCTTTCGGTTTCAGCTACGTTACCCGCTAGGCCAATGATGTGCACACATATTGCTGGATAATAGACATGCAGAGGCGAAGCTAGATCCAAAAGCACCGTTGTACACTTCTTCTTCATCTCTATAGCATTTCTGTAATTATCAAGTTATGATCCATTTGGATCCTGGTGCACGTGCACCAGGGGAGGGAAGGGAAGATGCATGTGGCTTCGGCCCTGAGACAGGAGCTGGGATGAGGGAAACTGGGAAAGGGTAGAAGTCAGAAACAAAGGAAATAAGGCCAATGGTAATGAGAGTTTTATAACAGTGCCATAAGCATTAAACGTAAATTTTATACTATATTAGCAAATATGACAATGTCATTATAAGTAGAGAGAAGAGGGAGATTCATGAGATTAAATTTTTAATCTTGATAATTGTACAATAACATCCCACAAAGACTCACTACCGGACTCGCGTACTTTGCCGAGTGTCACAGACACTCGGCAAAGGCCGAAAAACACTCGGCAAATTCTTTGCCGAGTGTAGCACTCGTCGAAGCGCACACGACCTTTCTTCTACCGGCGAAGCCGGCTTTGCCGAGTGCCTTTTCTCGGGCACTCGGCAAACCTTTGCCGTGTGCCAAGCCGCACTCGGCAAAAAAAGTTGAAACGGGATGGACGAACAGGCAAACTGGCGAACGGAACGGGACGACGTAAACTTTGCCGAGTACCAGAAGCATGGCACTCGGCAAAAATTCAAACTTCGCCGAGTGCTGCCGGGTGTGGAGCAGGCGGCGCGGCGGCGTGGAGGCGGCGGCGCGGCGGCGCGGCGGAGGGGACGCGGCGGCGCTCCGAGGGCAGGGTGCCAGGGAGGGGCGGCGCTCCGGGGATGGCGCGCCGGGGCGTGGAGGATGCGGGGCGGGGCGCGGCGCGGCGCGCCGGGGCGGCGGCGTGGAGGTGGCGGCGCGGCGGAGTGGAGGCGGCGGCGCTCCGAGGGCGGGGCGGCGCTCCGAGGGCGGGGCGGCGCTCCGGGGACGGCGTGCCGGGGTGGGGCGTGGAGGCGGCGGCACGGCGGAGTGGAGGCGGCGGCGTGAGTGCGGGTGTGTGCGGCGTGAGTGAGTGCGCGTGTGTGTGCGGGTCGGCCACTTAGCTGGGGGCGGGGGCAGAGACTTTGCCGAGTGCCAGATCACAGCACTCGGCAAAGACACGACCGCTTTGCCGAGTGCCCTGATCTGGCACTCGGCAAAGCCACGACCGCTTTGCCGAGTGCCATCCTGGCAACACTCGACAAAGCCAGGATTTCATTTCAAAATCCTTCAATTCAAAATTTATTTAAACATATTTCTTTGATTATAATTTAACATTTCATTACTAAACTTATATTTCAGACAAATATATCATGCTTCAATGAAAAAAATTATATTATTTCAATCACTTTTAGCTATATTTCAATTTGTATGAACTAATTCACTACATTTTTCAAAAAAATTAAAAAATACGAAAACATTTCGAAAAATAACCAAAATTTAACATAAACCAATTTATGAGGTCTATTGCGTATATAAAAAATTTAACATACTTTAGCCAAAAAATTTCCATTATTTCATGCAGTATAAGTTTAAATTCAATTTACATAGTACTAAAAAAACTTTAATATTATCAAATGGGCTCAAAAAATAATGAATATTTACCATAAACCTATCCATCATGACCATTGCCTACACAAAATTTTTTAAAGTCAAAACTCAATTGGATGGTCCGTTGGACTCAAAAACTTAACTGACTCATTCAAATGTCTTTGGAACTTCTTCGGGATTCCTCATCCTGTAACCAACGTATGTGATAACTTTTTCGAAATCTTCTCAAAATTTTCCACAGCCTCTACTTATGATATCATGCTTTCACTACAAATTTCATAATTTTCGGACTTCATTTGTGTTTTATAGAATTTAAAATCTATTCGGCCACAAATTCATTGCTATGTTTCCTGAATAAGATATTTGATTTTTTTCTTTAAATTCTTGTACAAACCCTCAAATTTGACTCAATAACATGAATATAATTTTTCCATTAATTATCAACACCTTTGACAACATTTTGCAGTTCAAATTTGAATTATACAAAAAATATTCTTGTAATGAAATAAATAATCTAAATATAGTAAACATAAAGGATAATTTGCCAAATTTAAATATGATGTCTTTCACATAGTATGAGAACGGAGGAAAAAGTTTGGAGGTTGTTGGAGAAAGTTTTTGTATTTGTTTGCCGAGTGCCAAAGCCGACACTCGGCAAAGTTTAGTAAATGCCAAGGGCCTGTTCCATTACACTCGGCATTACAAAATGTTTGCCGAGTGCCCCAATTTGGCACTCGGCGAAGCATGTTTTTACCGAGTGTCACCTAACTGGCACTCGGCAAATAATAACGGTAACGGCCGTAGAAAAATGGGAACGTTCGTGGCAACAGCGTAACGGCCTTGGGGAGCTGGCGTGTGCGGTGCACGTGACAGCGTTTGCCGAGTGTCGATTGTACGGCACTTGGCAAAGATTTGTTTGCCGAGTGTCCCATGTAGGCACTCGGCAAACAAAAGCATCCCCCACCGTAACGGTCGTCTGCGGGTGGGTGCGGTGCCCGTGACGCTCTTTGCCGAGTGTCAACTGACTGGCACTCGGCAAAGTGTGACTTTGCCGAGTGCCATTTGGCTGGCACTCGACAAAGAGATAGGCCGCCGAGTGCCAGTTGTTCGCCGAGTGCATGTTTTTTGGCACTCGTCAAATAGTAGCTTTGCCGAGTGCTCGAGATTCTGCACTCGGCAAAGATCGTGGCACTCGACATATGTGGGTTTTCCGTTAGTGACTGGCCTAACGAAGGGTCTTTCGCTGATGCAGGTAGAAGAAGACAGGTTTATATTGTACGCGCGTAGGGTTACAATTTCTTCCAACCCCGGTGAACTGAACATTCAGTGGAGAGTGGAGACAAGCCCGGGCAGAAGGTAACGACGCAGTACATGCAATTCCCCGAATCTGCTTTCGATCCCGGGTACGTCCACGAAATTTTCAGCACAATTCCCCAAATACAGTCTCAAAAATTGGAAGACAACAGAAGTTCTAGCTACTCGATTGCTAGTACGATCCACTATCCTATCGGAAGTTGAGTCGGCCAAGGAAATCCTTTACAGATGATTCATCGCTCAGCAAGTCAAACAAGAACAGAAATTTAGGCAAAGACAAGAGGCTCTAGGGCGCCCGAACTGCCTGCACCATCGCCTTGAACGCCGCCATTGATGCGGCCCTCGTGCACGGCCAGAGCCGCAGCCCGGTGGCCGTCGGGTCGTCGTCGCCGCGATCCGCATCCATCTCCGGCGCCTCGCTCGTGCCGTTGCTCCCGACAACGAGGTCCCCTGGCGCCAGCGGGAACAGCTCCAGGCACGCGCCGCCGCTCAGATCAGCCGCCCCCGCGTCGCCGCCGCCGGGCGGCGGGTGGCGGAGCACCCGGGCGCTCCGGCCGCACGCCCTGACATCCCCCGACGCGAGAGGGAACAGCGGGAGCGTCCCGTCGGAGACGCGGCGGAGCGGGGCGGCGAGCGCCCACCGCTGGTGCTGCGGCTGCGGCTGCTTGCCGAGGACGGAGTTCCAGCGGTTCTTGACGGCGTTGTCGGAGCGGCCGGGGAGGAAGCCGGCGATGGTGGCCCACTTGTTGGGGTAGAGGCGGTGGAGGGAGGCGATCTTGGCGTCCTCCTCGGGGGTGAAGGGCCGCGCGGCGTCGACGCCGGGGGCCAGGTGCTGGCACCAGCGGAGGCGGCACGACTTGGGGTTGCGCCCGGGCAGCGCCGCGCTGATGGCCGCCCAGTTCTGCGGGCCGTGTGCCCGCACCTGCTCCCGCAGCGCGGCGTCCTCCTCCTTGGTCCACGCCGACTTCTTCATCATCTCCACCGCCACCGGGCGGACGACGCCGGCCGCCGCCGCCGCCGCCGCGTCCTGCGTCGCCATCGATCGAAGCAGAGGCTGCGGGGGCGTGTGGGAGTGGATGCAGATGCAGCCGCTGCGGCGGGTGGCCTTATCCCTTATATATAGTTTGCGGCGGCTGACCTTCGTTTGACGGGAGTCGAGTTCGCGACGGGTCGGCGCAGGCGCGAGCTCGAGTTGGACACGGGGAAAGAGGGTTGCGGCGAGTGGGGTGGGGTCCGACCTCGCGACGCGCACGACTCGATTTCTTTCCTTTTTTCTTTTCCTCCCTCCCTGAAACGGACTCGATTGATTCGTTTCGTTCGGCTGGCCGGCAGCGGCAGAGCTTGGGCTGCCGCGGCCGCTACAATTTTCTTTCTTATTTTTTAACTAGCAAAGTGCATGTGCGGCACTTTTTTGGAAAAAAAATTATTTACAAATGCTTTATATTCATACGGGTTTCATTTTTTTTTCAGTTTGTTTATCTTAAGAACTTCTTGCAGTTTCCATCAAAAGAGAATATTGCAGTACATTAGTATAATTTCTTTCATTGAAGGGACTTCTTACTCCCTAAATTAATGTATTTTCTTCAAAGAAAATTGCATTGATCAGGCCCTAATTAACAGTATAGAGTAATACAACCATACTTATTAAATAAATAGAAAAGGTGCATGAACATTAGCAAGCGCTGTTATTGAGCATGACATCTACTAAAATCTAGAAACACATGAACAAAAAATAAGCATACTGCATACAAGCCAAATAAAATATTATCATAAAATTTATAGGTAAAAATAGAGTAAAACATGTTATAGGCTTATATAGTAAATGTTTGCTGGAAGTACACATACTACTTCACGTCTGACCATAAACAATGCATGCACAAGTGTAGCCCACGTCCGTCATGGAAACCCCCTCCCTACCATATCCTCCCAGCATCACAGAGCAACATATCCAGTTTTCCAAGCCTGTCATGAATGCGTTGTCGTCGAACACCTTGGCTGCGTCCAGCATGGAAAAGAACTAAAAAGTTGGATGAACGTCCAAGAAAAAAAAGAAATGAAAACTAAGGGGAATCGGCTGCTAAACAAAAGGGAATCAAATCCATATTGAATTAGCATGGTTGATATTTGTGGCTGCTCAGTCAAGAACAACTGCAAGATACTCTTGGCTGTCGCTTGGGATCACAAATTCATTTGCCAATAGATTTGCAATTCCGCATGGATAAATTGATTTTCAATCCCAGGAAGCATGGGCAATACAAAAGACAAACAGAGAAAGGAAGTAGTTACCAACAAAATTTGCAATTATCAGCGGTCAGATCTTTTGGGTTCAGGATCAGGGAGATCTCTGGTCGCCCGTCCATGGAGCAGGTTGCATCGGGAGCATATTTGGTGGCGCATCGACGAAGCAGGCTAGACCAGGAGCATCTTTGGTCTCTGAATCGTCCGAGCAGGCTGAATCGATCGTCTTCAACGGCAGCGGGTGCTACCAAAGCAGTCGATTTGGAAGAAAACAAACGTGATTTGAGGTGCTCATTGGCACCGGCGCGGCGTGGCTAGCAAGGAATCAAGCAGGGGATGGGGATTGGGGGTTTGGTGGCTTCCGCGATGGAGAACCATCAGCCACCGCCAGCGAATCGAAGAGCTGCGAGGGTGCACAGATTGAAAAGAAAATATGCTTTGAAGGCGGAACCTGTGCTTGATCGATGTCGCCGAGGGGGGGTGGAGGACGTGGCGGCGGCGAGCGCCATTGGGCGCGCAGCTAGCGACAGGAAGGGAAGGAGGTCGTGGCGGCATGCGGCGCGGCGAACAGGCTGTGGCGGCGAGCGGCAGGAGGGGGGGGCGCGAACCGAGCGCCAGGTGAGGGAGGAGTATGTGGCGGCATGCGGCACGGCGAACGGATCGTGGCGGCGGCAGCCGGTCAGTTCGGTAACTGTGGGTACGCGGGTGGGTATGTGCGGAGGCGGTGACAAAAATAATTGGTTTTGGGAAGAAATATCCCCCAACTCGTAGTTTCTATAAGTCTCCATCCTATCCCACCTTCCTCGGCCATGACAGGTGGGTCCGACGTGAGGGGTATGGTGGACCCAATCTAAATGAAATTTTTTTAATTATTTTCGATCTTTATAATATATAGATATAGAATAGATAAACCGCTACCAGTTTCACCGGCCGAAGGGCGCGCAGCATGTCGGAGATCTCGAACTCGTCGTGCCGCTGCGGTCCTTGAGCGAGGAAGCCACCAGCGGCACGCCCTGGTCCTTGGACATGATGTTGAAGCGCCCCGTTCTCTAGAGGCCCCTCTTGAGCACCATGGGTGTTCTCGTGCAGTTCTCCGTGATGTTCATGTATCCCTCGATGTTGTGGGACTGGAACGGGCGACCAAAAGAGGGGTAAATGAGAGCCTTCTTAAAATTCTCTGAAAAAGGCCGACTCCAATTCGCTATCTAAAAACTCTCCCTTCTAATCGCCAAGATGACACGAGTCAACTTGTGATACGCTCATCCTAGAAATAATTAGAAAATCTTAAGAAATAGTGGAAGCAACTCGTAAAAGTTGACGAAGAAAAACTTGCACCGGAGGGGGAGCAAGATTATCTCTAAAACAATCTAATTAGGCATGCAGAAAACTAACTTAAATTAGCTAGAATAACCAAAAAAGTCCACAGTTTCTTAAAGATCCTACAACCAAGTAGGTTCAGATTGTCAAAAAAACTAAGCATGCTAAGCATTAAAATCTAGTGAGAACTAAACTGTTTAAAATTAAAACTAGCTAAACAGGCAAAGAAAGAGACAAAACAAACAAGTGCTAATTAGTGCAAACCAACCACCTGCCAGGCCGGCCTGCTCGTTCAGCCCGAGCAGCGCCCTCCTGGGCTCTAGCGCCCCGCCTGGACGTGCTTGCCTGGCCTAATCCTCGCTGGGTCGCCAGCTCACCTGGGCCGCGCGCTCCGGCCTGCTCAGGTTCGCACCGCAGCAGCAGCGCGCCGCCGGTGGCTGGCTGCCTGGCCGGTTCCCATATATTTTCCAGAAGATTATTTGTTAGTTATTTTTCAATGTGTGAGATCCGTGCAGAGAAAAAAATAGATAGGATGAGAGCTCGTGGGATAGCCGCTCAGCGCATGCTAGCTTGGCACAGGTGTCGCCATCTGGATGGCTGATGTGGGAGGGGTACTCAATAGATTTTTTTTGCCGTGAAACTTTGGTCTTTATATTTCTTTCAAACCATAAATGTGTTTTAGATTCCGTTTGAACCATGATGTTACTTAGATTTTATGCAACAAAATAAGATCCAATATAAATATATTTTATCTTTTTTTAACAATCAACATTTTGAACACGCTAATTCAACATTTTCTATTTACTATTTCAACATTTCACATAAAATGTTGAACCAGTTTATTGGAATTGTTGAACTGAGTTTAAATAAATGTTGGCTATACTATTTTAGGAACAAACAAAATACTAACATAGATTAAAAGAAAGATAAAAAGTAACCTGCCCATCGGCATAAGCTGACTATGGCACGTTGTGTTTTGTTGACTGTTGTGGACCTGTGTATGCATGATGCATGCCAATACAGACCTTGCGTTCTTGGCTGAGCCATGGTGCTGAGCAATTATGGGCCGTGGTGGGCTGTGTGATAGGTACCATCCGCAACTTCCGGTAGACGAATAGGACCCCCCTGCTGCCTGTGTGAGCGCCGCGCGCGTCCCGCTGTGTGCTGGCCGCGGTCCGCCCAGCCGACTGCCATGCACTCTCTCCTCTGCAAAGCTCGCTCCACAAACAGAGGAAGAACAAGAAGATACAAGAGACTTCGATTCCGATTCACAAATACTTCCTCAAATCACAGCAGATTCAAACAAAACTTGAGCCACATAGTCCCGACAATAAGGACTAACAGATCCATGAAGAATTTCGTGAAAAGATTGAGTAGAAAACACGCGAAAATCACACAAAAATACCCCAAAAATCACAAAAAAACACAAGAAATTATATCAAGTGCTCAAATCTTGACTGCTGGAGGATAAAAGGAGGTTAGGGCCTCCATTCCCATAAAAATTTCCAACAAACCCTAATCTAGAAGTCACTAGGAAAAAATGAAAATGAGAGAGGGGAGAAGAGAGATAGCTAACCAACTAGATTCATGAAGAATTTCGTGAAAAGATTGAGTAGAAAACACGCGAAAATCGCACAAAAATACCCCAAAAATCGCAAAAAAGCACAGGAAATTATATCAAGTGCTCAAATCTTGACTGCTGGAGGATAAAAGGAGGTTAGAGCCTCCATTCCCATAAAATTCTCCAACAAACCCTAATCCTGAAATCACTAGGAAAAAATTAAAATGAGAGAGGGAAGAACAGAGATAGCTAACCAACTAGATTCATGAAGAATTTCATAAAAAGATTGAGTAGAAAACATGCAAAAATCGCACAAAAATACCCCAAAAATCGCAAAAAAAGCACAGGAAATTATATCAAGTGCTCAAATCTTGACTCTGGAGGATAAAAGGAGGTTAGGGCCTCCATTCCCATAAAAATCTCCAACAAACCCTAATCTGGAAATCACTAGAAAAAAATGAAAACGAGAGAGGGGGGAAGAGAGATAGCTAACCAACTAGCAATGTCTATCTATATAAGGTCTCTGGCGAAAGATGAAAATACCCCTACTGATATTTCTAGGATAACTACCCACACAGGGGCAAAATGGTCTAACTTTTTGTAGGGACATCGGACGGACACGCCACCTTCACGACTTTGCTTCGTTTCAACGCAAGCTTCGCGATGGCGCCATGTGCCCTCCACCTCAGCAATCCAGCTGCACTGAACGCGCCACCAATTTTGAGACCCAAACCGGGAAACCTGCCTGCACGGTGGTTTTGAGGCCCAAACCACCCAAACCGTCTATCTTCGCTAGGCCGCATGTAACCTCCTCAATGTCGACGCGTGTCCAGCCTCCGCCGCACTTGACGCCTTCCAATCTTTCACGAGCGTCCGCCGCACGGGCCGTCTACTTGACTTCGCCATCATCCTTGCTGACTCGGCCCAACATCGTCACATCCTTTGCTTCCTCGTTGGTCCATGCACCATGTGGCCACCCCTGACTCCACCCGGCCTATTCAAGTCCCTCGGCACAAGTCTACTTGCGTTCATCTCCGAACCTTTCACTTGGCCTTCACCGCGCACCATCAACTGCCACGTTGCACCACACACCTGCACTTCACAACCAAGGCAAGCATCAACACACAATGCTTGTCAATCACTCATCATAATGGGTGACCACCATTGGTCCTCAATCTCCCCCTTGATGAGTGCATTGACAACACACCACACAATTTCATGATAGAGAAAGATTAACAAGAAAAAAAATCGAAAAGAAGCTCATTCAAGAAGATCCAAAAGTCAAATGAAAAGGCAGGAATAGGATCTCTTAAAATGAGAAGTCTCAATTCCCAAACACAAGGGCAACGGGTCGACCCAACTGAGACAAGAACACATGATCCCTCAAGAGAAGGCAGAAAAGGGCTCAACACCGATCTTGTGTAAATGCAAAGCTCAAATCTAACGCTAGCTCCTCAAGAAGAGGTAAAAGCTCAACACAACCGGCACAAGAGCAAAAGTGGTAAAAGCTCAACACAACTAACACAAGAGCAAACGTCAACAAATCCACACAAAAGCTTCCCTTGAAAGCATGAACCCCCCCTGAAAGCATGGACTCCCCCTGAAAACATGAACTCCTCTTGAAAGCATGCCACAAGAAAAAATCATGATCTTCTTCCTATTGTTGGTAATGCAAACATCAACACTCTGAAGTATACATGTTAAAGAGTGCAAAAGCTGCCAAGCTTCTCAAATATATCACAAAGCACTCATAATGGCAATAGGTGAACTAAAACATAAGCATGTAGGTCATTGAGAGCAAGAGCAGTCACCAACATGAAAAAATTACGATATAAGTGTAAAGCGAGCAGATTTTAGGCAATTATAAAAACATCACCACATGAGCACAATCATCAAATCTAGAACTACTCAAGCAAGAACATAACTAGATCATGAAAGCTCGTACGAGAAAGATACATTCTCAACAAGAGGTCATTGCAAACACCCATATAAGCATCACAAGTCATGTCAAGGCTTGTTGAAACCAAGTGCTTCTTATGCACTTGCTAGACATCATGTATAACTAAGCAGTAGAGAATATCATCATGAAGTATAAAGCATTGTCATCACAATTATTCATTTTTGTTTTGTTTTTATCTTATGCAAGTGAACCAAAACACATGAAGTGCCTTTGCGGTACAAGGAATCCATGCTCCCCCTCAGGTACATCATGGGGTAAACATTTGCAATGACCCCTAGATCATGGATCCAATTGCAAAGAACATGAATTCTTGGCAACAGCTAATCATTGAGCTAGGATTCAAGCAATAGCAATTCATAACCGAACATCTACTCATGGGTGATAAGCATTAGGTTTCATATAGAAGGTTTAGCAAGTGATTCAGGAAAGATGAATATACGACAATATCACCACAAGCATAACCTGCACAAGCTTCATGATCACCAACACATGCAATAGTTCACAAATAGCATAAGAGATTGCTCAGGATATATAGGAGAAGCTCAGCTAGTGCATAGTGTACAAGATGCAATATGAAACTTATGCAATGCATGAGTATATCACAAAAATGTTACAAAACCAAAAAAGGCCAAAAACAAAGATCTAGTGTACAAAACCAAAAAATCAAGAAAGAAGTATACAATATGTTACAAAGACCAGAAAATCCAACTCAAAATGGGAAGCAAACACCAAGCTCGCCTCGCAAACGAGCAAAAGTGGCTTGATCCAAAGGTTTGGTAAAGATGTGATATATGTCGTTGCCCTTATACTTATCTACATGATACAAAATAATGTAATACTGTACATGAGATAACCATAAATTGTCTCACTTTTGCCTAGTTCAATTGTGACAGCTAGATGAGGAGCCAATTTGCAGGACCAACGGAGCCAGATAGTGTAGAAGGATTATAATAGCTAAGTCCCTTTCTCTTTTATCACCTCTGTCAGTGTAACAGGAATGTGGGTATCCCTAACCCTGGACAAAATAAAGGCTAATGGGCCTGGCCCGTCAAGCAAGCGCCGGAAGGATGGTCGCCCAGGACCCATAAGGGACGGGACCGACCCATTGACATGATGTGCGGGGCTCTCTCTTCAACGGGGCCCTGGCGCAGTGCCCATGAGGGCATCAGGAGGAGAAGAACTTCCTCCCCTTGAAGGAAGCCGGTCAATGAAAATGGTTTTTATCGGGCCACGACTCGGATCATTTATGGGCGTCACGCTGCCTCGCAGGCATGGGGACCGAGGAGAGCACGACTTCCCCTTGAAGCCATGCCCGTAGACGGGAAGGAAGCCAACACGGGGGATAGACTTTTGAGTTGCGTCCCATCAGCTGGTGGTGGACGATGGGGGCAGGACCCACTTCTGCCACCGCGTGTCATGTCAAGACTGCTCTAGGATAGCCCAAGTTGCGGACCCGAGGTGTGTCGATGTTTAGCCGCCAAGCTCTCCGAGGGATACTCTGAGGAGATTGATTGTAGCTAGGGACTCGCCAAGATTAGAACGCGATGGTGTAAGGAACACAAAGATTTAGACAGGTTCGTGCCGTCGGAGCATAATGCCATACGTCCCGTGTGGTTGTTTGTATTGCCTTAGGTGATTGTATGTTTTGGAGGGGTCCCTGCCCGTCCATATATAGTTTGAGGGGGGACAGGGTTACAAGGAAAGTCCTAGCCGGGTACTACTAGAGTCCTACTCTATATATCAACTAGTCCTACTTCTGTACGAGTAGTTACAGTGCGGTAAGGTACATCCATGCGCCATCTCTTACTCTAGAATATTCCATGCTTGTGAACAGACGGGCTGCCCTTGGTCTGATAAGCCCCCAAGTTTTTCGTAGTCGAGTCCTGCACGCGTCGAGTACTTCTGAAGACGATGCCGAGGGCTTCTGGAATCCTCCAACGCTTTATCGAGTGCTTCGATTAATCTTCCAATTAATTCCTTGGCTGCATCGAGGTTATGAGGTGTTCAAGCCCCAAGTCTTCTTTTATATGGTGCGCGATGAACTCGCTGTCCATATGGAGTAGCCCCTGAGCCTTAGATTGAATCACAGAATCAGGCGGAGGGTCAAATCAGTCTTTAAAAAATCTTCCAAATCTTTATCTTTAAAAAAATAAGCAATTTATACCACATATCCCGCAGCCCCAGAGCCTTGAATCTAAATTCCAGTATTTTAGAATTAAGGATCCAAAACTATGGCTTAAAAGAACTTATTTTGATCAGAAATTCGGAATGATTGATTTAGATATTTGCAACCTATTTTTTCAGAACATAATCCCAGAAAAGATGGTTAACCAAATATCTTTCTCAAATAATCTCTGAATTATTTCTCAAAATAAATCTTAACTGGCGCGTGGCTCTTCGACTTTTGGACATTTACAAAAATGCCACCGACTAAGTTATTTAACCATTCGGTAAAACCTAGGGTTAGCAGGCTCTCTTCACTTGCGCAGTTGAATCTGCCGCTAGTGCTCTCTTAGTTTTTCTCTTCCATTCCTGCTTCCTTTGCAAACTAGTCACCACTCGCCCCGAGCGTGAGCAAGGAATTCCCCCACATCCAGATGGCACCCAAGAAGAGCCTGGGAAAGGGAAAGGACAAACCGAGTGGAGTGGCAAGCTCAGCGGAGAAAGAAGGATGGAGAGCAAGTAAGTGCTCTGATTTTCATCTTCTTGGTCTTGTTGAGGAGAAACTTCTGCAGCCTCGCCAGATAGTTCACTAGCATAAGACCTTAGGGGATGTGCCCCCTCATTAAGGATCGAATGAAACTGTAATGTTTCAATCTTATGTCTTGCGTGGTCTCGTAATCCCTACTTCTGTCTTTTTTTCGAGGCCTTTTGCATTATTGGGTGATTCAAGTGCATCACTTGACCTCTGTCCTCCACATGTCAATTTTTGTCTATCTTTGCGAAGCCTATCTAGGAATCAAACCACATTTCGATCTCTTCCAACACCTTTTCCATTTGAAACTCCAACCAAACGCAACCACCATAGATGTAGTTGGGGGAGTGGGTTTGCACTTGTGTCAGGCTTCTCATCAAGATCATGCCGACCTTTCTTCGATCAATATCAAGGGCATCAACATCTTCAAGTTATTGAGCATACCCGCTTTGAGCTAGTGACGTTAAATCTTCTATTACATAAGAATGAAATGCATCTTTGATTCACAAGTCACCTCTTTCATTCAAGTAATGAAACTCTTCAACTTTGAGTTGTTCATGACTCTAGGATCTCCGGTCTTTGACCCATATTGGTTTCCTTGCTCCCCGCAGCCACGCTTGCGTGGCCGCTTGAAACTCGCCTCTCGGTTTTCTACCTTCATCTTAGCCGTCCATTTTGAACTCACATTGATTTAAGGCATGCATAAAATCTTCGTTATCAATTTAAATCCACAATTCAATTTTATATGGAGGCTTTTCAATTATATATATATATTACGATGGAGCACCACCAGCACTCCAGCGAGGGAAAATTACGGTGCAACAATGTGAGGGTAATAAAATCCTTAGATTATGTGCTTTCAATGCATAATTGGTCATGAAGTCGCGGTTATTGACTGTATTAATGCACATATGACTTTCTCGCGCATCAATAAAGCATTGGATCAGCTATGGTCAAGTCAGCAATTTCATAGATGCACGGAAAATGGGCGGGTGGTGTATAAAGTGGCATGTGCGGTAGTAAAAATAAGTGATTCGACCGTTTTATTATTCAACACCCACGGCGGAGCACCGCCCCTCCTCCAGCGAGAGGAATTTACGGTGCTTTGTTAAGATGGGAGTAAAATATAGTATTGAGTTTGCATTTAATGTAGATTGCGGTGGGTCTGGTCAAATTCGATGGTCTTAGCGTAGTGAAAGGAAGATAATACTTGCATGAAGCGATTCCAGTTAGCCGTAAAGCACAATATGGTTCCTCAGGGTGTTGCTGCTACGAGAACTTATGATATGGAAAGACATCAATTTTTATTTCAGTAAAATGGTAGAATGGTATGCACGTGAGTTGGGTGCAGTACAATCAGACGAGTGCCTTTGTGCGACGCACAGGAATCCTAAAACTTGCGAGTGTTGTCCCAGATGCTAATGTGACATGAGCTCAATTTATATTGCTGTTGACCTCGTTGTCAGCATCAGCCTGCTCAATCTCTCAATACATGTTGCTGGTGAGCTCATCGTCATCATCCGCCTCGTCGCCTCCCTGCTCAAGAAACACTTTGTCAGTTGTGTAAAGGATCTCATTAAATGCCCAGTTGAACAATCAGCAGCAATTTGCTCTTTTAATTCCATGGCGTGATGTGGGGTGGCTTGAATGGCTCCCCGTGAACATGATTCTCGCCCCCAATTAACGGTTCTTGCAATTGCTGGAATTAAAATCCCCGCGAACCCAATTAAGTTTACGATCCAAACATGTGTTACGCATATATGAATTTCACGTTCATATCTGGTCTGTCATCTATGTTTTACGGTCTGGACAGATTTTGATGCCTTTGCAGCCGTAAAAATCTTTACTCTAATGCAGAGGCTGTAAAAATTGTCTCTCACACATATTTTTGCATTGTGGTTATCTATTTCAACCAACTTTGAATGGACGGCAGGAGGATCTCTTTAGCATGCGGTGTGTAGGGCATGCATGGAAGTTGTTTTTGTTGCCATTAACATCAAAATTTCAAAGAGGGAGATTCTAGGGTGGTTGTTACTTTCATGAAAGACGCCTCACACGAGAAAGATTCCAGGGAGGAATTTATGGGTGCATTAGTTGAGTTGCTATCCATTTTGGTGGATTCAAATGCATTGACTGAAATTTATTTGCATGTGATTGATTCAAATTTTTACACTTTCATAGTGGGATACACCAGAGAGTAATTACCATACAAACAAGGAGTAATTATTCATAACACAAAGTAATTTGACTCAATATATTTCATAGACTACAAAGCAAGGAGTAATTAGTCATAGAAACTTGAAATGTTTAGTCGTAGATGTATGTGAATGTAAATAGAATTATAAAAAAATATTTGTTATTATACAAGGTTACTCCTCAAGTCTGTAAAATTTTATTCCTTGTGTATTTGGCCAATTATTCCTTGGATGCATTTTCTTTATTCTTTGTGAGTAATATTCAATTCTCAACAACCCCCAAGAAGTAATTTTTTTGGGGTAAGTAATATTCATTTCTTTATTTTAAATGTATTTTTGCAAATCTACAATGACTTTAAGTAATTTTTAAAACTTATAGAAGTATTTTAACAAGGACTTGACTGTAATAATCTTTTTAACTTCAAAATTACGGATTACACCACCAAACAAGAAGTAATATCCATTATGTGTAATCAAAGATCTCAAAAATCACTTGGCTGGTCGCACAAAATTTGATTCAACAAAGTTTACGTGGCGTACAAGCCGATCACACAAACACATCGAAATTGCCCACTTTTTCCTAGAGTGAGCACAAAATGCTGTTATAATAGAGTAAATTTAAGTGCATTTTGTGCTAGGAATATTGGGTATTGATGATGAAGCCAAGCAGTGCAAGGTAGCAGTACAGAGCAGTTAAGCCCCCCTACACGAACTTCCTAGTTTCCGCTGATGCAATCTGCATGTACGACGAGGGAAAATTAGTCCATGGATAAAATCAGAGTATGTTGGTATAGAAAATGCCGTAATTTTGCAAGTCATTGAATAAAATGCAGGCCAAGTTGAGTTTTTCAACCAACAAAGATGCTAAGTTGGTATTTACTTCTTAGAGCGTTTAGAATTACTCCTGGCTGTGCATCTTAGAGCTCCCCATTCCAGCACCGTCCGAACAAGCATTTCTTTGATAATACACAGTTGGATTACACCACCGATTGTTGCGATTCAAGCTGCACCATGAATCCATGGCCGTGAGGAGGATACAGAACCAATAACCATGGGGAACGAAAATTAATTTTTTTTCTATCTTGGGATGCATTGCTTCTACCTCAACCTGCAAATGGTTTGGGCCAGAGTGGTTTTAATGGATTGGATTTGCTCTGGGCTTAGTTTGGTTGGTTGTAAATGGGCTTCTCATATTAATTGGTTTGGTTTGAGTTGGATGCTGAAATGAATAGTTTGGTCTGATTTAGATTGGGCCTCAACGATTTGGTTCTAAATGGGTCGAGCCCATGAATTGGGAATGGTTACACGGCCAGACAAAAACCAAAGAACCCTATCCCTGCGAGGCTGCGACCCCTGGACGGTGCGTCACCCACCCTCGCCGCCACGACGTCAGGCGATCGCGGGTCCTCGCCGGCGCCACGTCTCCACCGGCCACCGTCGTCGTCGCCAAGCCTCGCCGGCCCACCACCTCCACACCTGCGATCTCCGCTGGTTGCCGGCCTCTCCCCCACCGCCGCCGGCGCGTCGCGACTCTGGGGGCACCGGACCCGCCTCCACCCCCTAGATCGGGCGCCTCCTCCGCCAGCCGCTGGTCTCACACCCCGCCTCTCCCCGCTGGGGCCGGGCGAGCTCGCCGTGGAGCGGAGAGGACGCGCGACGACAGGGGAGTCCTGCTCTTCCTCCTCGCCGAGCCCCCTTCGGATCCATCCGTGCTGATTTCTACTGCTGGTGAGAAAACCCATAAACTATGCTATGGGGGGTGGTTCATACGCACCCGTATTTTTTTTTGTTTTCGACTCGAATAGGTGTCTTTCTGCCAATTACCCGCCCAATTGGTGTAAGTGCATCTGCAATTGGGAGGAATTGACCCTATGCTGCGTGGCTCTTGAGCATGCACAAGGGCTCAAAATGGGTCCTTTGATCCATGGGGCATCTTCTCCAGAGATATAGCATATATAATGGATTTGAGTGTTGTCTGTAGGGTATCTGAGTGTGTGGCTTACTGTGTGCTGGGACTGTTGGGGAATTTGTCATTTCTTCGCTAACACTCACCAGATATTATGATTCAGCATCCAATTTTTTTCTGGCTGAAAGTAGGAAAGTAGCTATGCTCTTTTCAAAGAGCTGATTTTCTTAGTATAGCAGTTATGATGTATGCTAGCACGCTGATGCTGTTTTTTAATATTGTTTAAAGTTTGCTGAATTCTACCTATAGCTGTTTTGACTAAGGCTAGCGTTGTTTTATTGAACTCAATTGGTTTGATAATCTTTTTCTAGCAGTTGGGGTACTACTTCTTTTCTCTGAAATGAAGTATTTTACTTTGCATTTGTTTTAGATAATTAGAAGGAAAATAGTTCATATGGTATGCTGATGGACCTTTTTGTGAGAGGGTATTTTTGGAGTAGTGAACACTGCATTGTCTGAATCCAAAATGTGATAATGCTATGCAGGAAGCTAAGCAAGCTGTTGAATTGATTGGAAAGTGGGAAACGATTGATGTGGCTGATGCACTAGAGCTTTTGCAGATATGTCTGTTCAAAAGCCGAAGCGATATGTGTATTTCTCAAGTCTTTTGAAGAAGCCACAAATCTTGTATCAGCCGACCGAAAACCAACTTCGCACAAATTCTTACCATTAGTGCTTTCTATTCGATATGCTTTGAATGATCCAGCATGGCAAAATAATGAAGTTTTGGTAGATTTGGCTGCTGCAATGAAGGTTTAAATTTGCGAAATATTGGGAGCCTAAACCAGTGCCTAATGAGTCTAGCCTCCGGAGAAGGAAAGAGTACGATTTTAACGTTGTAATTGTCATTGCCACTATCTTAGATCCAAGAAGAAAGTTTGATTATGTGGAATTCTTTTATGAGAAAGTATGCAGCAATTTCGATCAAGCTGAAAAATGTACGAAATCAGCACAAGATTGGCTGAAGAAGTACTTCAATGAGTATGAACGACTTGCAAGGAGTGA